>NC_057344.1:151433527-151782277 GCF_016509475.1 Prionailurus bengalensis
TGGCCAGATTTATGACAGACAAAAATAGAGAACACACAAAGTGCCAACATCAGAAATTAAAAAGGAGACTTCAGTCCAAATCCTCAGAAATTAAGATAATAATTAAGGATTATTAGGAACACTTCATGCCACTGAATTTGACAGATTAGGGGCACCTGTGTGGCTCAGTTGGTTGAGCATCTGACTTCAGCTCAGGTCATGATTTCATGGTTCAGGGATTTGAGCCCTGTCTCAGGCTCTGTGCTGACAGCTCAGAGCCTGGAGCCTGCTTCACATTCTATGTCTCCTTTTCCCTCTGCCCCTTCCCCACTCATACTGTCTGTCTCTCTCTCAAAAGTAAATAAACATTAAATTTGACAGATTAGATGTAATAGACAAAGTTCAAAATTTGCACAGTAAGTCATAGGAAATCTAAGTAGCTCTATATTAAAGAAATTGAATTGATAATTAATAACTTTTCCAGTCATCTTTCGTGATTTCTATATTAAGCATATATGGAAAAAGAAATAGCTCTACACAGTTCTATACAGATATTTCAGAAAATAGAGAAGTGACATTTATAAAGGCATTTTATGGAGTCATAATTATACTGATACTAAAACCAGACTGATTACATTACAAAAACACACAAATAACTACAGAAGACTATCTCTTGTGAATGTAAATGGGAAAAAAAATTCTTAACAAAATCAAATCAAAGAATACATGAGAAGGAAATATATCATGACAAAATGGGATTTTCCCAGAAATGCAAAGTTATTTAAACATTTGAAAATCAGTGAATGGAATTCATTATGTTACTAGAAAAGAGGAAATTAACAATATAATCATCTCAAAAAATTAAGAAAAAGCATTCAACAAAATTAAACAATCATTAATAAAAACTTTCAACAAACTAGGAAAAGAAGAAAACTTCCTCAATCTAATAAATGATATCTATAAAAAACCTAAAGTGAAGGTTATTATTAATGTTGAAAGACTGAATACTGCTTCCCTAAAATTGGGAACAAGATAAGGATGCCTGCTTTTTCACCACTTTTATTTAGCATTTTAGTAGATGCCCTAGTCAGTGTAATAATGAAAGGAAAATAAAAAATATAAATAAATTTAATAGGAAGTAAAACTATTTTTATTCATAGATAACATGTTTGTAGAAAACCTTAAGGAATCCATAAAAAAGCTATCAGAATCATTATAGATAATAGTCAAGCTATTTAGAGAGCCCAAATATTCACTGACTGATGAACTGATAAAGATATATACAATAAAGATATATGCAATGGAATATTACTCAGCCATCGAAAAGAATGAAAGCTTGCCATTTGCAATGACGTGAATGGAGCTAGAGTGTATTATGCTAAGCAAAATAAATCAGAGAAAGAAAAATACCATATGATTTCACTCATATATGGAATTTAAGAAACAAAACAGATGAATATATGGGAGGGGGGAATAAAGAGAGAAGAAAACAAACCATGAGAGACTTTTAAAGATAGAGAGCAAACTGAAGGTTGATGGAGGGAGGGGGTGGGAGATGGGCTAGATGGGTGATGGTGATTAAGGAGGGAACTTGTTATGATGAGCTCTGGGTGTTGTATGTAAGTGATGAATCACTGAATTCTATTCCTGAAAGCAATATTGCACTGTATGTTAACTAATGAGAATTTAAATTTAAAAAAATGGAAAAAAAAAGAATAAATAAAAAAGCTATCAGAGCTAACATGAATTCAGACAGGTTGCAGGATACAAGGTCAACGTATAAAAATCAATTTCATTATAATGCATATGCAACAAAAATGGAAAATAAATAAAAATACCATTTACAAGAGTGTCAAAACATAAAATATTAAGGGTGAACTTTAAAAAATATATGCAAATCCCATATACTGAAAACTGCAATATATTACTGAGAGAAATTAGAGACCTAAGTAAATGGAAAGATATGCTATGTCCATGAATTAGAAGACTTACCATTTTAAGATGTAAATTGCTTTCACATTGAGATATATATACAAGCAATTCTATTCAAAGTATCAGTGGATTGTTTTGTGTATGATAGAAATTAGCAAGCAGTTTTTATAATTTGAAAGGATATAAAAAGCTAAAACAATTTTGAAAACGAAGAAATTTGGAAAATGTATACCACCTAATTTCAAGACTCACTAAAAACCACAGAAATCAAGACACTGTGGTGTTGGTATATGAAAAGACATGTAGATCAATAACCAGATGGAGTGCCCATAAAAATATAGAAACACACATATGGTCAAATAATCTTTAGTTAGTGTGCCAAAGAAACCCAAAAGGATAGTCATTAAAACAAATTGTATTGGAAAAACTAGATATCCACATGGAAAAAAAGTGTGCCAGTCCTCTTATTTCACATCTTACACCCTTAGGTAAAAGCAAAACGTGTAATTATAGAAGAAAATATGGAATAAAATCTTGATCTTTTCTTAGATATGTCACAAAAAGCATAAATTATCAATGACAAAATTTAATACATTGGATTTCATCAAAATTAGCAAGTCTAGTCTTCAAAAGACTTACACAAATGAAAAGGCAAGTCCAGATTGTAAGAAAATATTTGCATTAATACATATGAAAAGGATGGATTGGTATGTAGAATATAAAACAAACCCTTACAGTTCATTAATTCAAATAGTTCAATGTAAAAGGTGCAAAAAATTTGAATAGTTCACAAAAGGAGTTATATAAATCACTGATAAGCACGTGTAACGATGCTCAATATCATTGATCATTAGGGAAATATAAAATAAAACCAGAATTGAGATCCTATTGCATAGTTCCTAGATAGCTAAAATTAAAAAGACTAAAAAAAGACAAAATGTTGGTGAAGATGTGTATCAACTGGAACTCTCTTACATTGTTGAGAAGACTAAAATATTACAACCACTTTAAGAAACTTTTTGACAGTTTCTTATATTAAACATATAAGTTCTATATGATCCAGCAATTCTACTCATAGGTTTTTACTCAAGAACAGTAAAAAAAATCTTACACACACACAAATTGCATAAGATGTTCATAGAAGCTTTATTTTTAAGAGCTAAAAAACTAGAAATAACCTCAATGTCCACCAATAAGTGGATGGATAAACAAATTGTAGTGTATCTATGCAATGAAAACTAATAAGCAATAAAAAGGAATCAGCTATTGATACAAGCAGTAATATTGATGAATTCCTAAAATTCTATACTGTGTAAATGAAACCAAGTGTAAAAGGATATGTACTTTATGATTCCATTCTTGTGAAGTTCTAGAACAGGCAAAGTTAATTTACAGTGACAGAGAACACTTTAGTGGTTGCCTGTGGCTGGGGTGGGGGTAGTTCTAGGGAGGGGACTTAATTGCAAAGCAGTAAAAAGAAATATTTTGGAGTGATGGAAAAACATGTATCTTTTTTTTTAAATTTATTTAAGTTCCAGTTAGTTAACACGGAGTGTAATATTAGTTTCAGGTGTACAATATAGTGATTAAATACTTCCACAAAACATTTAGTGCTCTTCACAAATATACTTTTTAATCCCCATCCCCTCCCTCTCCCCTCTGATAATCTTTGGCATTCTTTAGCTTGTGATATTGGAAATATCTTAATTGTGGTAATGGTTATATTTGCCACAACTTCTTGGTATATTTATACATTGATAAAATTAAAACAAAAAGAATCATGGAGATCATCTAAAATAAATCTACTTTCAATAAATAACAGTATATTGCTATGATCCTATCTCTTCAAAATGCCCTTTAATTTTTTTCTAACCTATCCAGATATTCTCAGGTTCATTCAACAAATATTTATTGAATATATATAATGTGCCACAAGGTACAAAATGTGCCTTATATATGAAACAAGAATAATAAATGTATATATACTAGTACAGTGTTGAATAATGTCCCTCTCCCAGAACTTGTGAATATGATCTTATGAGGAAACAAATTCTTTGCAGATGTAATCAAGTTAGGATGAGGTCATACTGGATTATGGTGGGCCCTAATCCAGTGACTGGTATTTTTATAAGGAGAGGGAAATTTGAACACAGAGACATGCACAGAAGGGAGATAATGTGAGACACAAGGAAGATAGCCATGTGAAGACAGGCAAAGCTTGAAGTTATTTATCTACAAGCTATGGAATGCCAAAGACTACCAGTAACTACCAAAAGCAAAGAAGAAGCAAGAGTCTCTTCCCCTAGACCTTTCAGTGACAGCATGGCTTTTTCAACACTTTGATGTCAGACTCCTAGTCTTGATATCTTAGAGAAAATACATTTCTTTTGTTCTGAGCCACTCAGTTTGTGGTGCTGTAACAGCTCTAGAAACTGACACAATATTCAGTTTTTAGGGTGTGATGCAAGAAAATATGGAGCTTTGGAAGAGTTAAAATAATATTAGTTTGGATTCCCAAGGAAGATCTCTTTTTTTTTAAATTTTTTTTTTCAACGTTTATTTATTTTTGGGACAGAGAGAGACAGAGCATGAACGGGGGAGGGGCAGAGAGAGAGGGAGACACAGAATCGGAAACTGGCTCCAGGCTCTGAGCCATCAGCCCAGAGCCTGACGCGGGGCTCGAACTCCCGGACCGGGAGATCGTGCTCGAACTCCCGGACCGGGAGATCGTGACCTGGCTGAAGTCGGACGCCCAACCAACTGCGCCACCCAGGCGCCCCAGACAATGGAAAGCTATTTTATGGTTTTGAGCAAGAGATTGATGTCATCACATTGAATGTGGTTTTTTAATTGATCTGCTGTATTTCTCTAAGAAGAAATCATAGGGATACAGGAGAATGGGCAGAAAAGGAGATTGGGAGAAATTAAGAGGGTAACTACTGTGGTAATTTAAGTGACAGACATCACTGGCTTAAACTATAGTGGAGAGTCGGTGAGAGGCAGACTTATTTGAGATCATTTTCGGAGGTAGACCAATCAGAAACTGGTAATGAATTGGATGTGGGGGTGGAGGAAAGGGAGGTATTAAGAACAACTCCAGGTTTCTGGCATGGACAATTAAGTGGCTGAAAATTCCATTTACAGTCATGAGAAGACTGAGGGAGAAACAGTTTTGGCAAGAGAGGATCAAAAGTTGCATCTTGGACCTTTTAAGTGCAGGATGCTTGTGTGATATCTAAGTGAGTATGTCTAAGAGATAGTTGAACAGATAAACCTGGAGTTTACATTTAAGGATTGTAAATGTAGGGGTACCTGGATGGCTCAGTTGATTAAGTGCCTGACTCTTGGTTTCAGCTCAGGTCATGATCTCATGGCTTGTGAATTTGAGCCTTGCATCAGACTCCACACTAACAGTGCAGAGCCTGCTTGAGATTCTCTCTCTCCCTCTCTGCCCCTTCCCCACTTGCTCTCTCTGAGTGAGAAAAGAATTAAAAAAAAATTTTATATATATATATATATGTTTTATATATATATATTTATATATATATAACTTATATATAAACTTTATTTATTTATTTATTTATTTATTTATTTATTTATTTATTTATTTATATTCCATTATAGTTAACATACAGTGTTATATTAGTTTAAGGTATACAATATAGTGATTCAACAATTCTATACATTACTCAGTGCTCATCGTGGTAAGTATACTCTTCATCCCCTTCACCTATTTCATTCATCCCCTCACCCACCTCCCCTCTGGTAATCACCACATTGTTCTCTATATTTAAGAGTCTGTTTTTTGGTTTGCCTTTTTTCTTTGTTTATTCCTTAAATTCCACATATGAGTGAAATTATATGGTATTTGTCTTTCTCTGACTGACTTCTTTCACTTAGCATTATACATTATACCCTCTAGGTCCATCTGTGTTGTTGCAAATAACAAGATTTCATTATTTTTTTGTGGATAGGTAATATTCCATTGTATTCATATGTACACACACAAACACACACAGACACACAACATCTTTATCCATTCATCTGTTGATGGACACTTGGACTGCTTCCATAATTTGGCTAGTGTAGTATAATGTTTCAATAAACAGAGTTGCATATATCTTTTTGAATTAGTCTTTTTATATTATTTGGGTAAATACCCAGTTTTAGAATTACTGGGTCATGTGGTAATTCTAGTTTTAATTTTTGAGGAACCTCCATATAGTTTTCTGCAGTGTCTGCACCAGTTTATACTTCTACCAACAGTGCATAAGGGCTTCTTTTTATCTATATCCTCACCAACACTTGTTTTTCTTGTCTTCTTTATTCTAGCCATTTCTTTGATGACTAGTGATGTTTCATGTGTCTGTTGGCCATCTGTATGTCTTCTTTGGTGAAATATTTATTCATGTGTTTTTCCCATTTTAATCGTATTATTGTTTTTTGGTGTTGAGTTGATAAATTCTTTATATATTTTAGATACTAACCCTCTATCAGATATGTCATTTGCAAATATCTTCTCCCATTTAGTATGTTGTCTTTTTGTTTTGTTGATTTTTCCTTTGTTGTGCTGAGCTTTTTATTTTGATGTATTCTGTATGGCAATATTTAAAATTTTTTTTAATGTTTATTTATTTTTTGAGAGAGAGAGAGAGAGAGAGAGAGAGAGAGAGAGAGAGAGAGCTTGAGAGGGGAAGGGCCAGAGAGAGAGGGAGACACAGAATCCAAAGCAGGCTCCAGGCTCTGAGCTGTCAGCACAGAGCCTGATGCTGGGCTCGATCTCACAGACTGCAAGATCATGATCTGAGCCAAAGTCAGATGCTTAACTGACTGAGCCACCCAGGCATCCCAAGTATGGCAATATTTTAAATCATGAGAGTGGAAAGGAACATATAGGGAGGGAGTCTATAGTCATGAAAGGCCTTACACTGAACCCTGAGGAATTCCAAACTTCAAGGGTTGGGTAAGAAAAGCACTCAGCAAAAGTGCTGAAAAAGCAGCCAGAGGGGTAGAAGGACTACTTGGAAAGAATAGTATCATGGAAGCCAAGTGATGAGAATGTCACACAAATGAGAGTATATCCAACTATGAAAATATTTGAGATGCCACACATCTTAGACTATCTTACTCTTCACCAATGTTCATTGTTCTTCCCTGTTAAAGTCATGCATGTGTATGGACTTGCTTTGACCAGACATGACATGAGTCATTTCAAGCTAGCATATACTTCATCTATCCTTTTTCCTTTAGACATGGCACAAGCAATGATCCAGGTAAAGGATGCTCTACCAGCCTGGCTCCTAAGTGAAGACAAAGTGGAACACAGCCATAGCTGATCTGTGATGGACATGTAACATGAGTGAAAATAAACCACTGTTGTTTTTGTTGTTTGGGTCTTTGTTACTGTAGGAAAGCTAGACGATTTTGAATGATAAACCAAGTAAGATCAAGCAGAAAAGAGTATCCTGGCTGATAGCAACATAGATATTTAGTGATGCTGGAGAGGGCATTATCAGTAGCATGCTAGGAATAGGTATCAGTTTGCAATTAGGTGAAGAGTGGATGGGAAATAAGAAATTGGAGATAGTCTAAACTCTGAAGAATTTATGAAGTGGAGCAGAGAAATAGTGTAGATACTTATGATGGGGGATATGAGATCAAGGTTTTATCTTTTTAAGGTACAGATGGAATTAAAGCACATTAGGACATTGAAAAGGATGAATCAGTAGAGCAGGAGAGGACTGAAGATGTAGGAGTATAGCCTCTAAGAAAAGGAAAGGAGAAAAAGTGGGTAGACTGGAATCTGATAGGACCTGTACTTCAACAGGAGGGAAGAAGGAACAGATGGGGTTGCACATCCAGGGCTGGGAAAATTTGCAATTCTAAACAAAGGCAAATGTCTTTTAAAAATATTCACATTTTAGGAACTAATCTTCAACTTACTTTTATAGCTCCATTTTAGAATGTGGGGATTTGATACAGTTTCTTATGTAAACTCTCAGTCCAAAAAACTAAATTTGGTTTTAAAAAATCCCATTAGGTTTCCATCTGCTTCATTCAGATTTATAGGGTAATTCTACTTGAATTTATAAAATTCTTTTCCTTTAAGATACCCTGGTCAAAATCTAGGAGGTACTGGAAATGTCTCATCTTTGTGAGTCAGACAAAGTGATTGATCCTTTAAACACAGTTTTACTGATTATATTCATTTATGCATGCCCTGCCCTACTCTATACCCCTAAGCATCAGAGCCTCCTGATCCTTCCATCCAAAAGCGTTTCCAGAATCTCCTTAACAGCTTACAGCACTCTTTGCTTTGGGGACTGATGGAGAAGACATTATAAGTGTTTTTGGGGAAAGTGTGTCTATAATTTATTTTCTGGGGAATAAATAGTATTGCACACGTCATGATAAAAATGGATGAACATGAAATGATTTATTTCCTAAAAGAATATAGGTATGCTTTATAAGATGCAGTGTAATTGTTGGGATTTGTCCCTGGCCCAGTCTAATGTTGACAGGGACACAGCAACTATCTGTCTGGAACATTTTCCCTAGAGCTTATTGAATGGCAAATGTAATTCCTGGGGGAAAGCTTGATGCTCATAGTCTCTGAAGTGCTTGTAGTTGAAAGTCAGAATAAAAGCTTATTTCTATGGCTCTGGCAGTGTGGTGGATATATTCAAGCTAGATCTTGTGGGTTCTTAATATTTGTATTTTCACAATACCAATTGTAATACCCCAAGCTTTTGTTAATTACAATTGCATTTACAGTTGACCTTTGAACAATATGGGGGTTAGGGATATTGACCTCTTGCACAGTCAAAAATCTGAGTATAATTTTGATTCCTTAAAAGCTTAATTACTAATAGCCTATGGTTGACCAGAAGCCTTGCCAATAAGTAGTTGATTAACACATATTTGGTATGTTATATGTATTATTACATGTATTATGTATTAGAAAAGAACATGTTATTTAGAAATTGCAAGGAAAACACATTTACAGTAGTATACTGTATTTATCAAAATAAGTACATATATAAATGGACTCCCGAAATTCAAACCTCTGGTGTTCAAGGGTCAACTGTCTACAATTTTTTGACCATTCCTGTATTGAAAGAGCAGGGAAACGCATAGATAGGTTTGGTGTTTGGTGAGATCTCTTTATATTTGAGGGCTCAGTGGCAGGGAGGGTAAGAGAACTTTCCTGTTTCTTCTCTTCCTTTTCTACCTCCTCTTCATCATATTCCTTTTCCTTTTTTCTCTTCTTACTCCTCTCCTCCTTTTTATTATTTTTCAACTTACATGTTATCTAAATTAAATATCCAGTATAAATAATCTTACAAACTAGATTGCTCCATAAATTAATAAAATTTCTTTAAAAAGTCTGCCATAATATACCTCTATTGATACTAAACATTCAGTAAATTTCAGGTGTCATTTACACTCATTTGGATATTATCTCCTGTTGCATACGTATATGAATGGCCAAGTACATATGCAATGTGTTTTATAGAAGACTAATTCATGCTAATACTTTAAAAAATTTATAAATGTCTAACAATCTCTTTCTTCATATAAACTTATCTTAGCCTCATATTGGCTTCTGCTCAAGTATTACAGGACCTAAAATTTTAAGTGCTGCTTTGACATTTTTGAGCCTCACAGGGCTCCAGAGGCCTATCTATGAGTTTCCCTGCTCTTGTCAGATATACTTCCCATTAGAGGAAAGTCTCCCCATCCAGCTAGTTTCCACATCAACTAGACTAGCTGCCTTCCATCTGGTCCTCAACCTAATGGATTTCACTTCCCTTTTAGCCCATAAGTTATTCAAACAAGCCAATCACATTCTACAGCAGGAACAAAGGGGCACCTCACCATCTTGTTATAACAAAGCCTGCCTCTTGCATGGCCACTTTTGGTTCACTCTGTTCCTGAGAGCAACCTGTATGTTGTCCTGCATGGTATGCAGTGTCCTTTTCCCCTGAGCTGTGTGTATATGTAACTGACAAACTTCTCTCAATCTCATGTGTCCAATGTCATGTATCATGTGCTAGTCATCTTACAATACTTAGAGTGGGAGAGCTCTCCTTGACCAATCAGGTAAATAGGAGAATACCAGAAACATTTCACTTCTATCCTCACAGAATAAGAACAGACATCATATGCTGCTGGATTTTAATCAAGCTTAGAGTCTATTCTCCCTATCATGAACCTTATTGTGCTTTTATTTTCATATGTAAACTTCCAAAGAGTGGAAATTTTTGGACACTATTTAAAAATTTGGGTTTAGATTTAGGTCATTGCTTTTGTCCTTTTCAGCTATTTTCAATAATTTGTATACATATGCATACATGCATGCATATTTTGAGCTACTTTAGCTTTTATAATGTTTTTGAACATACTAGAAGTTGCCTTTGTAACAATTTGATTAAAAAAGAATATTAAAAAGAAAAAAATACAAATGATCAACTTATTTAACAAATTATTATCAAAATGATTGCTCAACTCAAACAAGTTCAGGTGTGTGTGTGTACATCTAACAGTGATCCTCTTGTCTAGAAAAACTATTTTGGAAAAAAAAAGTTAGTGAGTCACTTTAAAACCTAAATGGAATGGTGGCTAAGGCATTCAATAACATAAACTATAGTAAAAGTTATAACTAAATTTCTCGACCCAAATTATACTTTCTAAATGAAGCCTTAAATTAATTAATTAATTCATTCATTCATTGATTCAGCATGTACTTATTATGCTTCTGTATGTACTAAGTTAACTACTTTGATAGTTTTGAGAAGATACTCAATGTTGTGTAGCATACCAGACTAAGAAATAAAGCAAAACTCATAAAATTGCAGAGTTGGGAGGGACTTGAGAGTTTACAAAGGCTCAGAGAGTCACAGGGACTCACCCAAGTTCACACAAATCCTGTCAGCCTGATGGGCTGCCATGTGTGTTTGCAGGACTGCATTCTAAAAGTGATCCACTGACCATCAGTGACATGAAAGACAAATTCTCTTCCAAGTGCCAAAACATGTGAAGCAATCAGAAAATGTTATAGGAAATAAGAGATTTATGTAGATAGTCCTCATGTATGAGACTCCATGAAGAAGGTAGATTTCGAGCTGAGCCCCAGGAATGGTTTAATATAATTTTCATATCAAAGCAAAGGATATTTTATTAAAAGGGCTGTTAGTGGCAAAGTTCTCTATAGTTAGGGATGTGATTAACGTACACTTGGGTTGGTAAGTTGACTGACTGAATTAGAGGTTAAATTGCTTTCTAGAAATAAGAATAGGCAGTAAAATAAATAGTTACAAAAAGCACTCCAATTGAGTAAAAATGTTAGTAAAGTACTAATATTTCCATGACTTTAGAGAGTTAATGTGGCTGTGGAATAATTCTAAAATAAACAAAAAGAAGCTTAGAAACCTGAGGAGTCAAGCTCAGCATTGTTTGCTGTCTGCTTAGTGAGATGCAATTGAAAGACCAATTTAATTTCTGTGGGCGTTGGAAAAGTTTTTCTAACCCGCCTTACCTCATCATTCCCCATCCCACCTCACCATAATTGATTCCTGTTAATTATCAGACCTGCTTATAGTTGTTTGAACAAATATTAATAATGATTTTCATTTATTGAACATCTACTGTGTGCTCATGCACTGTGATGCAATTAAAATACTTTTGTATGGGAGAAAGTGGTATCTTGTTAGGATAGATATATGTTTTTCTCTTTTTTAGCTAGAATATGAAAGTCATCCATCATTCATGCCTAGAGGGAGGAAGGGAGGTGCGCATTTGGGACCAGCATTTTGAGAGTAACTCACCTTGGAAATTGACTCATATTTGGGCTTTGAAGCTGTCATTTTCCCTATGAGAAGATAATTGTAATAGAGCCAGAACTGACAAGTGGGGTTTTGATGTAAACAATGAACAAACCGACAGATCGATAAATGCTGAGCAAGGCATGCTTCACCTCAGATTATATTGACTTACTGCAAAAATAATGGAGTGACAAAATGAAAATGTGTTATGTTTTATCTGAGTTATGGTCGTACCAATATATAAGGTAATAGATTAACTCAGATAAGACTTGCAGCAAAAGAAGCATCAAGAACAACTATAAGAAAATCAATTTGCAAACACCTTCATGAAAGCAAGTTTCTAAGGAACAATCAGCAAGCACACTTTACTGAAGAAAAATACTGGTCACACTTGTCTTCTATCTGAACTAGACAACTAGATTGGCTAGGAATTAAGTTTTTATTCTAACTTAAGGATTCGACCTTCAACAGAGGTTAGTTTTAGTAATTTTATTACTCAGAGGCCTTGCCAGTGTCCTAGTGGGTCCAAAATTCAAAATCTTGAGTGCTTTTTGACAAGCTCCGGGAAATATAACTGTGACAGACAATGATAGGGACCATTGGACTAGTATGTAAGTAGACAGTCATTGCTTCTTAACTCTTTCACTTCTGCCTCAGCCTTTGAGTTAAGATCATATTCTCAGAGTGGCCTTAATCAGTGACTAAACCAGATTGTGCTATAAAGGGGAGGCTGCTTCCACCCAATATGGGACTGCTCTAACAGGCAATTTTTATATCAGTGTGACCTGTTGACTGCCAGAGACTTTGTCAGACCTTCCTGCTCAGTTTCATTTTTTCTTTTTTCCTTTCATAGGTGTTGCTTGCCCATAAAGCTTTTGAATTCCTAACTTTTCCTCAGGATCTGCTTCCTGCAGAACTCAACTAACACAGTGGTACTAGAACAGATCCAATAAAACAGCCAGTAAGATGGAATTTTGGGTCTGGATGGCCCACCATCTGGTTGGCAATGAGGATCTTATACCAGGCAGTATCCCTGGCACAAGGGCCCTATTCTTGGCATAACATGGTGGTGGCTTAATGGCTAAACCTGTCAGTGGAGCTCAAAATGCTGATGACCAAACTCAGGATTTAATAGCTACCGAGCTTCAAAGATGACTGAATGCTCAGCCAAGACAGGACTGTTGGGCCAAAGTCATCATCCTGCTTGGGAAAAGCTGTATCCTGACACATCTGGGTGAATGTGCCTAAAGCATTTGGCTCCACAAATTCTTCTGACTCCCCAGAGCCTCCCAGAGGTGACTCATGCTTCCTTATCAAGAGCTAGCACATCTACATGTGGAAAGATACTGCTGAGGCCTCTTCCTTGCAAGGCTGCAGGGACCCCTCTCAGGATTAGTCCCTATTCCTCTCTTAGCTTTCAGGACAATAAGTAGTATTAAGTTGAAGGACAACTAAGCTGGAGGCATGTGGAACATGATGTGGGAGAAAAGAACTTTGTACAAAAGAATCTCCAAGAATTAACCAGCATGAACCAGAAAGAGTTGCAGGAATTTAGTTGGGATTGGATTTTCAGGGTACCAGAATTAAATCAAAGAGGCTAAAATACAAGTTTCAATAAGGAAGAACATATTGACTTGGAACATACTCTCAGGATACTTGTTTAATATCCTACCAAGGACTGAGGTCAGGGAACAGACTTGCTGCAAAGGTGACTCTTAGATGCAGCAGCCCTTTTTGAATAAAGTTGAAATGTCTGAAATGCCATAAAAGATGGCAGAGGAAGAGATTTAAAAAGCTTGGAAATTGATGCTAGAATGGAAATATTATATGAGTTTAGAAGACTCTTGTAAAGCTGGGAAGACATACCATTCCCCAAACCCATAAAGAATGCTGCAGAGACAGTGTCTGCATCCCTCCTCTCTGTTGACTCATTTAAAACACGGTGATAATTTTCCCTACTCACACCTACTCTTCTGTAACAGGGTCATCCCTGAGGCCACTCTCACTCTGCACCACTATCACCAATGCAGCTTACACCACCACTGTGGATTCCAGGGCCATCCCTTCCACACTCTTATGCCCCACCCTCCAGCCTCCCTGGTCTTCTCATAGCCTGGCCATCACTGTCACCCCCCAGCATGATCATTATCATGGTCACTAAAGCAGAACCGTTAGGACTTGCCAAAGATTCCAGAGTGTTGGGTTGGGAAGAAAAGAGACTCAATTGATTTGTCCATGGAGCTCCACTCAGACCCATAGAATGAACATAGTAGATGGAGGCCTTCTGGAAGGTGTGGAGGGGGGTGGGTAGGGAGAAGGAAGAGGTATATAATGGAATATTACTTAGAGATCAAAGAGAATGAAGTCTTGCCATTTGCAACAACATGGATGGAACTAGAGTGTACTATGCTAAGCAAAATAGCCAGAGAAAGATAAATGTCATATGATTTCACTCATATGTGGAATTTAAGCAACAAAACAAATGAATATAGGTGAAGGGAAGGAAAAATAAGATAAAAAGAGAGATGGAGGCAAACCATAAGAGACTCTTAAATACAGAGAACAACTGCAGGTTGCTGGAGAGGTGTTGGGTGGGGAGATAGTCTAAACAGGTGATGGGCATTAAGGAGAGCACTTGCTGGGATGAGCACTGGGTATCATGTAAGTGATGAACCACTAAATTATACTTCTGAATTCATTATTACACTATATGTTAACTAACTTGGATTTAAAAAAATAAAAAAATAAGTTAGGCATAGATTCCAAAAGCATCTCTTCCACATTAAAGTATCCTTATTGAATACCAGAGTTACTACAGACCAACCAGAAATCATATTTTCTGTAACTATAAGTCAATGTATCATAAAATTATCTGGAAACCATCCCTTAAATTTAAAAAGTGAATTATATAAATACATACATACATACATACATACATATATACATATTTAAAAAATTTTTAAAAGAATGCATTAGTGAGAAGGAATCCTGCATTACCAAAATGTTTGGGAATGACTCTCCTCTGAAAGTCTGGGCTTATGGGAGAGAGGTTCTAATTGCAACTATCTTTTTGATAGCTATGGGGATGATATAGCTCAGAAACAATATAGGCCATGTAGTAGCAGTTAAATTCCAGAAACCAGGAGTCATAATTATTATAACAACTATAAAGGTCAGAGTGATAGCCCAGGGGGGGCTTCACCCACAGAGAGCTGTGGAGATGGTTAATGGAATGCAGTATGTCTAAAGGCAAAATAAGTGGGCAGCTAAAAAGGATATTCCTTAACATATATAATCAAAAGAAAGCAAGAATGGAAGAATGGGAAACTGAAGACCATAGCCTCAGTAAATTTGCTCAGTTTCCACACTTATGCCAATTTTCAGTCTGGGAACCCACTGATTGATGAGGTTGCAAGGCCTTGAGGGAAAGCAAGACATAATAGCACAACAAACATGTTCTGTAATGATTTCCTCAGTCCTTTCTCAAAGGAACAATAGCCACTTACTCTGGTGACTACATATTGGGAAAAAAGAATATTCAAACATTTTGAGTATGGACAAACAAGGCTTCAGCTATCCTTGATACCCAGAGGGGTGATGTATCATTGTTATAGCCTCCATTTACATGAAGGCACATGGAAGCTATACAATAAATATAATCAGTCTTAGCTAAATGTATATTAGAGTGGATCCATTGGGTCTGTGAATCCAACTAGTCTTCATTTCCTTTGGACCCTGAATGTATAATTGGGATTAGCGTTCTTGACGAATGGAGGAACTCTCACATTGGGTTCCTGGTCTGTAGTGAAGAAGGCCAAGCAGAAGCCCCTGAATCTGCCCCTCACTGTCCAAGGTGGTAGAATCGAGATTAGTGCCACCTTTAAAGACCTAATAAACCTCTATAATATGGCCACTGAGGAAGCCGGATGTATCCTGGAGAATGACTATAGCCTACTTCAGTCTCAACCAAGTGATGGCCCCAATTTGCAACTGCCATACCAAACATGGTACTATCCCTAGAGCATATTAGTGTGACCTCATATACATGGTATCTGACCATTAAGTTGGTGAATGAATTTTTTTTCCAAATAGAGGAGGGTCATAGTTTGTATTCATATGGAACAGAGAACATGCATTCACAAATTTGCCCCAGTGCTATGCTAAGTCTTCTGCTTTCTGTCATAATAATATAGTATCCCATGAGGCATCATATTGATCCATTATATAAATGATACCATGCTGATCAAGCAGGGTGATCAAGAGGTAGCAAGAATGCTAAAGGCCTTCATGAGGCACATGCCATCTAGAAGATGAGGAATCAGACTGACAATAAGAAACCAACTATGAATCTTTGAAATGATAGTATTCTTTAAGAAGATCAAACAACCACTTGATATTAAGTTAATTGTCTTAGGCTTCTTGTGTCCTAGAGACCCCAGTAATTCCTTCTCATAAGACTGAACACTTACCCTGGCTGCTGTCTTACTTTCCTGAAGAGCTTCAATCAATACCACAGTCCAACAGCTTGTGAAGTACTTGGTTCCCAGGTAGTGAATCCCTATAATATAGTACCCTACCAAGGGACTGACTTAGTGAAAAAGATAAGGAGGTGGGCCTATTCCCATAGGATCTATTGTTTGAATTATAAAGATTCTTTTTTTGAAATGTTTAGTTATTTATTTTGAGAGAGAGAGAGAGAGAGAGAGAGAGAGAGAGAAAGAGAGTTCATGTATGAGCAGGAAAAGGGCAAGGATAGGGGGAAAGAGAGAGAATCCCAAGCAGGCTCTGAACTGTCATGTCAGCACAGAGGCCAACGCAGGGCTCAATCTCACAAACCATGAGATCACGACCTGAACTGAAATCAAGAATCGGACCCTTAACCGAATGAGCCACCCCGGTGCCACTATTATTTGAATTATATACTGCAGAATCCAGAAGCAGCCAGCCTGATAGATTGCTGGAATGGGCTACTGAAGGCACAGCTGAAGCACTTATTCAAAAGGAGTAGTTGTGGACATGGCGGGGGGGGGGGGGGGTTGGCATACTACAGGTTATAGCATGCCCACTGAGTCAAAGAGTCTATATGATATTATGAGCTCAGTTAATTGGTCTGGGAACAAAGGGGTGGAAACAGGAATGCATCCACTTACCACTATTTCCAATAACCCACTGGGGGATTACATTTACTTTCCCTGGAATTTTGGACTCTGAAAGTTAGAGGCACTGGTTCTCAAAGGGACTTTACTCTTGTCAGGAGATGCAGCAAGGATTTATTTGAACTACAAGCTAAAGTTGCTGCCTGAGCACTTCGGACTCCTTATGTCCAGGGGCCAGTAGTCAATAAGAGGAATTAAGATATTGGTAGGGATAATTGACCTGATTATCAAGAGGAGGCAGGGCTACTGTTACTATGGGAACAAGGAATAATATATGTGAAACTCTGCACTCATTTGAGTGCCTATTGGTGATTTCTTGACCAACTGTGATTATAGACAAGATTATAGATTATATAGCAACGCGTATATAAGAATGATATATTACAGCACAGACCTTTAAGAAATGAAGATATAGATCATACCCTCAAGTAGGCCATTGTGACCACCAAAGGTAATAGTTTATGCAGGGAAAATTTAAATAGTGGAAGAAGCAGATGATTTCAGTCTTGGAACCAACTGCAGTGACAGGGGTTGTATGTAGTTCTTTTCCCTAACTCATCTTTTCTAAGTTTTCCTATTGTAAGAAAGTTCCATCAGAGTCCTGAAGCTCCCCACACTTATATGGAGAAGTGGATCTACATGGTGCAAGGAGGGGACTATGGCAGAGATAGAGTTCTCAGATTGCCCCTCAAGAAAGAGCTCATGGCCCTGCTTTCCAAACTGTGTTTAGCTAGCAGCCTCTAGCTATTAACTTCTTTGGGCCCACTTCTAGTTTTGAGTGAAGGTAACCTTCTTCTGGTTAGCCAATGACAGAGAAAGATTCTGGTACAAAGGCCTACACATTTTTGCCCAATGCATTAGAACTATTTAACGGGTATTCTTCCCTTTGGAGCTTCTCTTGTGTTATCTTAGACTTTGTCAAATCTGCAATTCAGACTGATGGCTCCCCTACCCAATCCCGCTTCCTCTTTTTTCCTTACACAGGTGTTACTCTTTGATAACACTTTGAATCTTCTCAGAAAGCTCAAATGGCTCACAAACCAAAGCATATACTGTATATATATTAAAACTTGTGAGACACTCCAGCACTATTCCCTAAGATAAAAAAAAAATCAGGGCATGTTCCAGATCAGTAATTAGAAAACTTTAGGGGAGGGAATGGGTAGAGAAAAAGTGGCAAAGAGGTATTGTATGAGAGCAGATGAGAAATATTAGGGGTAAACAATGTTGGAAAATGAAGACAGGATAATAGTCTAATGCTGATTTGTTTTCCATATTCTGGAAAACTCGAACTAAGGAGCTACTTTAAACCTTAATGGGAGTAAGTTTAAAACTAATAAAATAAATATCTTTTTTTATTATGTGTAACTATAGACTTAGGAGAATAGTTACTTCCGAAGAAAGTTGAGACTGAAATACAGGTTCAAAAGACCTTCCAAATTTTGTGATGATAAATACATAATCATTAATTGAGGAAATGTTTGAGGCCATAAATTTACATTTATTTTTGAAGTTGATTTTTGGGAATATACCCATTCTTTCTTTCAGTGAATCCTTTGGATTTGCTATCAGAGACAGAATGCTGTGTGGGATGCCTGAGGTCCGGGGGAAGTAGTACCCAGATTTATATGTTCTTAGACATGGGTGCTCTCTTTTCCAGGCTAAATATCATTAACTTCATTCCCTGAAGGAATATAAGACATTTCTCTTAGAAGAAAATAAAGCATAATGACTGTCTTCAAATAGTTGAAAGGCTGGTACTATGGCCAAAGGGTAAATAGTGGAAGGAAGGAGATATTAACCTAGTGCAGAAAAGACCTGCACATAGAGATATCTTCACAAGGTGTTAAGCTCCCTGTCACTGGGAGTGTTCAAGCAAAGGAGGGGCAGACATATCAAGGAAGTAGTAGAAGAAAGTTTGGGAGGGCATTTATCTAGGTGATGTTAAGACTCTTTCCTATTCTAAGTTTAAGGAGTTGAAATTAGGATCTAACATCACACGAGGGTCTGCTCTTCAGATTGCATTACATGGACTTCAAAACAAACAAAAAGGGGCTAGGATACAGAAGCTGTAATACCTATGGAGGCTATAGGACAGATTGTATAATAAACTAGCAGCAAAAGTACTAAAGGTACATTATAAGGTTGTCCAATATCTTTCTCTAGAGGACTTAAAATGTATATAAAATCCTCAGATGTTATCTAGAATAACTGAATTCTGGCCCATTCTGAGGAGGTTGGGATACCAAAGGTGAATATATTTGAGTGTCTTCAATGCCTTACTTGGTTCCAAGATTTGATTCTTTGAATTTGTGCTGTCTTTAGAAAAATAGGTAATTTATCAATGAAATTTCTAAGTTAGGAGAGCCCCGTTACAAATGTAACAAAGAAGGTTATCATCTATAGTGTTGGCTATTATGGTATAAGGAGAATGTTTTATTTTATAACATACGTGCGTATTAAGAATAGGTCTGGTATGGAAAAACATATACAGGCATACTTTGGAAGTATTTTGAGTTTGGTTTCAGGTCACTGCAATAAATCTTTACTGTGAATATCACAATTAAGTGAGTCAAATGAAGTTTTGGTTTCCCAGTGAATATAAAAGTTATATTTACACAATACTCTAGTGATTAAGGTAGTATTTGCTGAAAGTTGGGGTAGCTGTGGTGATTTCTTAAAATAAGGCAACAATGAATTTGCTGTACCAATTGACACTTCCTTTCACAAATCACTACTATGTGTCATGCAAGGCTATTCAACAGCCTTTTACCTATGGTAGAACTTCTTTCAAAATTGGAGTCCATCCTCTCAAACTCTGCTGTTGCTTTATTAGCTGAGTTTATGTAATATTCTAAATCCTTTGTTGTTATATCAACAACCTTCAAAACATCTTCTCAGGGAGTAGATTCCATATCAAAAAACCACTTTCTTTGCTCATCCATAAGAAGCAACTCCTCATCCTTCAAAGTCTTATCATGAGATGGCAGCAATTCAGTCACATCTGTACACTCCCTCCACTTCTAGTTCTGTTGCTATTTCTACCACATCTTCAGTGACTTCCTCCACTGAAGCCGTGAGCCCCTCAAAGTCATCCATGAGGGTTGGAATCAACTTGTTCCAAACTCCTGTTGATGTTGACACTTTGACCTCTTCCTGTGAGTCATAAATGTTCTTAATGGCATCTAGAATGATGAATCTTTTCCAGAAGGTTTTCAATTTACTTTGCCCAGATTCATCAGAAGAATCACTGTCTTTGGCAGCTACAGCCTTCCAAAATGTATTTCTTAAATAATAAGACTTGAAAGTTGAAATCACTTCTTGATTCACGGGCTGCAGAATGGATGTTTTGTTAGTGGGCATGGAAACAACATTAATCTCTTGTATATCTCCATCAGAGCTCTTGGGTGACCAGGTGCATTGTCAATGAGCAGTAATATTTTGACAGGATTTTTTTCTTAGCAGTAGTTCTCAATAGTGGGCTTAAAATATTCTGTAAAGCATGTTGTAAACAGATGCTGTCATCCAGGCTGTGTTGTTCTATTTCTATAGCACAGAGTAGATTTAGCATAATTCTTAAGGGCCCTAGGATTTTTGGAATGGTAAATAACTATTGGCTTTTACTTAGTCACCAGCTGCATTAGCTTCTAACAGGAGAGTCAGCTTGTACTTTCAAGCTTTGAGGCCAGGTATTGACTTTTCCTCTTCAGCTAGGAGAGTCATAGATGGCATTTTCTTCCAACAGTAGGCTGTTTGATCTACACTGAATATCTGTTGTTTATGTAGCCACCTTCATTAATTATCTTAGCTAAATCATTTAGATAACTTGATGCAGATTCTACATCAGCACTTGAAGCTTCATCTGGCACTTTTATTTTTATGGAGAATGGCTTCTTTCCTTAAACCTCATGAACTAACCCCTGCTAGCTTCAAACTTTTCTTCTGCAGTTTCCTCACCTCTCTCAGCCTTCAAATAGTGAAGAGAGTTAGGATCCTACTCTGGGTTCATCTTGGGCTTAAGGAAATAGTGTGGCTGGTTTGATCTTTTATGTAGATCACTAAAACCCTCTCCATATTATTAATAAGGCTGTTTTACTTTCTTATTATTTGAGTGTTCACAGGGGTAGCACCTTTCATTTCCTTCAAAACCTTTTCCTTTACATTCACAACTTGACTGCTTGGTACAAGAGACCTCGCCTTTGGTCTATGCTGGCTTTCAACATGCTTTCCTCACTAAGCTTAATAATTTCTAGTTTTTGATTTAAAGTGAGAAACATGTAGCTCTTCTTTTCACCTAAACACTTAGGACTGTTGTGAAGGGTTACTAATTCTCCTAAGTTCATTATTGTTGCATCTCAGGGAAAAGGGAAACCATGGAGGGGGGGTGGAGGGAGAGAGAGAGAGAGAGAGAGAGAGAGAGAGAGCAAGAGAGCGCTAGAATAGCCAGTAGGCAGAGCAGTCAGGACACAGACAGCATTTGTTAATTAAGTTTGCTGTATTTATATGGGCATGGTTTGTGGTGCCCCAAACAATTACAATGGTAACATCAAAGATTGCTGGTCACAGATCACCCTAACAAATATAATAATAATGAAAAAGTTTGAAATATTACAAGAATTACAAAAACATGACACAGACACAGAGTGAGCAAATGCTGTTGGAAAAATGGTGTTGATAAAGATGCAGGTTTGCCCCAAACCTTCAATTTGTAAAAAATACATTATCTGTGAAGCACAATAAAGTGAAGCATAAAACATGAAGTATGCCTGTGGTGGAGTTTTATTATATTTAAAGAAACAAAAATGAGGATAAATCCATATTATGTTCATAAAGCCAATACAAAATGAAATTATGGATTTAGAAGTAATTTAAAGCCTATTTGAAAGCCTTTAAAGCCCAAAGAATAGTGATCAAAATAATTCACAACGGTTTGTCATTTGTTAGATTTTATTTTCATAGTTATATGAAAATTCCAGTTTATATTTACCCTTCATTGAGATGCTTATATGTGGATTAAATACAATTTAGATTTGAGTGAGTGACTTCAGAAATTGTATGACAGAATAAATAGGCAGCATGAATTTAGAATGCACTCTGCTTCAGGGGATTGGTTGTAACATTAGAGGGAAAAAAAAAGACATGAGGCTTTTAGTTGTGAAAATTGATAGTAGGAAAATAAATTAACTTCATTTCATCAAAACTTTGTTGTTTTAGCAATTTGCTCTGTCCTGTGAGCTCTATGCTGCTAGGAATCACCAGTCTAGTGTTTCTAGCATAGTGTTTCCCTTAGTTTGGGAAATAGGACTCATCTTCATAAAGAGATACATAGTAGTGTCAGAAATAACATGAGCTCTGGAGTCCAATTTTGTTTAAAAAGAGGTTAAATAAGAGTAAATATGGCTTATTTCCATTTGAGCAGAGCTATGTTTTTGTGCTTAGTCAAGTAGATTGAACATTCTAATAATTTTGAAAAATTATGAAAAATTTTATCATGCTCGGGCTTGATTAGTTGGTCAGATACAGAAACATTTACAATTATAGTTTGGTGGAGTTACCTATATGGACTAATTAACATGCCTGAATACATTTGGGAAGCATGTACTAAAAATAGAAAAAAAATGGATCTTGATAAATATATCAGGTCAACATTTCGACATTAATTGAGAAAAAAGTAGCAGAGGAGGCTACAAGCATGTATTATATCTTTCCCTTTGTAACTCACTCCCATTTTTATTCTTGTTGATGGTTCCTTAAATCTATTAATTGAATAGTTCCTCTACTTCCTTGATCACTAGAGTCCATTTCCATTCTACCTCTACAAAACACCAATATGAATTTAGTCTTTAGAAGGCACGCCCCACCTCTGAGGTCTAGAATTCACCACCCCTCCACTGTCTACAATCTCCTTATCTCTCTTTGCTCATATTAATGTACACACATCAGGCTGGGCTGACTCACTCTCTCCACACTCAGCATCCTGCTTGGATTGTTTCACTTAGTCAAAGATATAATTAGTTGTTGTTCTGTTTTGTTTTGTTTTGTTATTTGTTTTGTTTCGGCAATGGCTAAGCCCCCTTTTAAATGTGAGAATATTTCATTTGAGTATGTAGTTTTTGTAAATAGTACATATTGGATCACACATTCATTGCTACATAATGAAAGCATTAACTTTTAAGAATAAAGTTATTAATTACATCCCTGTCAATCTGAGTGAGGTTTTTGGATTGTAAATAACATTTTCAGAAGAGAATTCATGGGACTAAATAAAAAGGAACTCTTGGTCAATATATCATATGGTTTGTAAGGTCATTTTTAAGTGTCTTATTGATGCTTATCAGTATTGGAATCCTAGAGCAATGTTATGGTGAAACTTGTCTTTAGTAGATAAAGAAGTGAATTTTAAAGCACATCCAATGTTCTATAAATAAAGTCTTCTTTTGGATAAGTAACACTCGTGGAAATACTTAATTATAGTTTAAAATCTGCTACCAAATAATTTACTCTTGAAATAGAAATGAATTATTTCAAGAAAAGAAACAGACTTTAGAAAGAAATTTCATAGTTTTATTAGAGGAGGCCACAGATTATATGTTTAATAAACATATTTCCTGAGGGTATGCAACATAGAATATCTATCTAATTATATCTACTACATCTAATCATTATGTTGTATATTCTTCACTCTTTTCTGTGCCCCCACTCTTGCCCTGGCTTGTGTCCCAGGAGGCTGTCAACTACAGTTTGTATTACCTTGATTTTCTTTTTTTCTTATTGATATCAGCCAGTGGAAGGCACACACAAGCAAGAGATCACATGACAGGACACAAGAGAGGTTCGGATATTTATCCCCATTCTCCTTTCTCTTCCCTGCCTTTCTGTGATTCTGTCAGTGGCTGGTTCTACAGTTAGGGCTTCTGTCATGTGGTTCCTCTTGTACAACCCCAACACCTCTCTCGGTTTCACTAATAATCATTCCTTCCCTACATTCCTCAACTTCCAGGGACTGCAATGACTTCTTGTTAGTTCTTGGGTGCTTCACTGTGGCTTGCTTAAGATTCTCTTGAATCTACTTAAATCCCTGTAAATAGTCCCTTTGTTCAAGAAGCAATCAGGATTGCCATGTGTTTCTTGGCAGAATCCTGAAAATTAATACCTTAATTTCCTTTTTCTTTTCAATATAACTAAAATTATATTGGAAATGTGTACTTTTTTATTGAAGTATAGTTGACACTCAATGGTACATTAGTTTTAAGTGTACAAAATAGTGATGCAACAACTCAATACTTTATGCTGTGCTCACAGGAGTAGCTCCCATTTGTCTCCATGCAGTGCTATTGCAATACCATTGACTCTGTTCCCTGTGCTGTACCTTTCTTTCATCCCCGTGACTTATTTGTTGTATAAATGGATGACTCTCTTTCGCCCATTTTGCCCATTCCTTCACCTTTTCTCTTCTCTGGCAACCAACAGCCTGTTCTTTGTATTTATGGGTCTATTTCTGGTTTTTTTTTTTTGTTTTGTATTTTAAATTCCACATATAAGTGAAATCATACAGTATTTGTCTTTGTTGGACTATATATCACTTAGCACTATCACTTAGCGTAACATCCTCTAGGTCTATCCCTGTTCTCACAGATGACAAGATCTCATTCTTTCTTTTCTGTTGGAATAATATTGTGTTGTGTAAATATGCCACAGCTTTTTTATCCATTCATCTATCAGTTGATACTTAGGTTGCTTCCTTTTCTTAGCTATTGTGAATAGTGCTACAAGACACATAGGGGTGCATATATCTTTTCGAATTAGTGTTTTCATTTTCTTTGGGTAAATGCCCAATAGTGGAATTACTGGATTGTTTGGTATTTCTATTTTAATTTTTTGAGAAAATGCCATACTGTTTTTCACAGTGTTGGTACCAATTTATATTCCCACAAGCAGTGCACAAGGGTTCCTCTTTCTCCACATCCTTGCCAACACTTGTTTTTCTTGTCTTTTTATTCTCACCATTCTGACAAGTGTAAGGTGATATCTCATTGTGGTTTTGATTTGTATTTCCCTGATGATGAGTGATGTAGAGCATCTTTTCATCTGTTAGCCATCTGTATATCCTCTTTGGAAAAATGCCTATTTAGATCTGCTATTCATTTTTTAATTGGATTGTTGTTATTTTTAAATATATTTTGGATATTAATCCCTTATCAGATATACCCTTTGCAAATATCTTCTTCCTTTCAGTAGGTTGCTTTTTCATTTGTCAATGATTTCTTTCACTGTGCAAAAGCTTTTTATTTTGATATAGTCCCAATAATTTATTTTTGCTTTTGTTTCCCTTGCCTGAGGAGATACATCTAGAAAAAATGTTGCTAAGACCAATGTCAAAGAGATTATTGTCTATGTTTTTTTCTGGGAGTTTTATGGTTTCAGGTTCACATTTAGACTTTTAATCCATTTTGAATTTATTTTTGTACATGGTGTAAGAGAGTCATCCAATTTTATTCTTTTGCTTGCTGCTGTCCAGTTTCCCCAGTACTATTTACTGAAGAGACTGTCTTTTCCTTATTGTATATTCTTACCTCTTTCATCATATGTTAATTGACCATATAAGTATATGTTTATTTCTGAGCTCTCTGTTCTGTTCTATTGATCTGTGTGTCTATTTTTGTGCCAGTATCATACTGTTTTGATTATTATAGTTTTATAGCATATCTTGAACAATGGGGTTGTTATACTTCTAGCTTTGTTCTTTCTCTGATTGCTCTATTTGCAGTCTTTTGTGGTTCCATAAAAAATGGAGGATTATTTGTTCTAGTTCTCTTAAACATGCTATTGGTATTCTTATAGGGATTGCATGAAGTCTGTAGATTCCTTTGGGTAGTATGGCCATGTCAACAACATTAATTCTTCCAACTTATGAGCTTAAATATCCTAATTTTCATGTATAGTACAGATAGTTAAGAAAAGGTTGAGAAGATAACATTTTGGATATGAGTCAGCCTTATATCACCTTAAGATTTACCAGCTTCATGGAACTGAAATAATACATATTCATGGAACTGAAATAATACATAATATACATATGCCGAATAATGGAGACTGCTTGAGGACATTATGAATTAAGGAATCATTCTGACCACTTGACTAATCATAATACTATATTATGTGGAATATAGGTTCAGTTAAATAATAATGAACACTGATCTTATTTGACTTGTGCAGAGTAGAACCATCCTCACTGATGTGTAAGTATAGATTGAATCTGCCATAGTTGCATAATATCATGAATATATTGTTGATTTGCTCAACCAGTCTTAATAAATTTACCCACAGGGGTGAGACTTAGCCGATGGGCATGTCAGATGAGTGTATCAAAACCCAATTTACTTTCTACTCTGTTATATTCCTGTGTCAGGGTGACTTGATAGATGGTTTCACAGTCTAAAAATTACCCTGTGTTTTGGGTCTAAAATATCAAAAAATCTTGGAAATCTGCAGCATACAATTCTGATTATTAAATTTTTTTTTGAATTACTGATGTTCAGTATTATGAGTTTGGCAAATCATGTTACATCCAGGTCATAGGTCAACTTAATTTAAATAGTGGCCTTTTGATATAGGCTGCTGAGGGTAGCAAAATGGAAGTGCTCCCTGCTTAATTACCATCTATGTGGTGTTATGGCTAATAATGTTACATGCACTCTTGCACCTCTTGAGATTTAATCCCCTTCTCAGCTGGCATTTTTATGTTTGAATTGCTGTGACTACTTCAACCAGATTGTAACAGCCCCGGGCAGAGACCGAGTCGTCTTCTAAGTCAACACAGAGCAGAGCACGTTGTCAGTGTGTTGCAAATGATTCAGGAGTAAAATTTTGCAGAATCTTACCTTACTGACACCAGCTGAATAATGAAGGTGATAGCAAAGAGACAAAAATAGATTCTTGCTATAATGTTCTTAGTTTTTCTTGGCTGATATCATTAAAATTGTTTTTTCTTTTCTATGTCTGTGGACTGAGTGTTTGGCCTATAGAAAGAGGGGCTTCCTTAGTCCTTTCTGCTTCTTTTTTGCTATTTTCCTTTCTGATTTATAGTGCTAGGCTTATGGCTCACAAACTCTCACACTTCCCATTCAACATCTGTCCCCCTATTATGGCACCCTTCAGAGAACTGAGATTGAAACGAAATATTTTAATCTTAATAAATGGGTAACCTGTCTGAGACATGGAGATATTCCCCGTGCATAAGCTACACTTTAGAAATAAATGAGTTGGTCTAATTTGCAATTGTCCTTGAAAATTAATGGTATGCAATTAATAATATGCTAATTCATTTTATTCTCTGTTCCATATGGTATTGGCTTGAGTTTCATACTAGGTTTGCCCTTTTGAAAAGGGCTGAAAAATAATTTCTTACCATTGAGAAGTTTTAAGTAAGAGGCAAGGCCTCTAGAGTGGAGCCCTAGACTAAAAGTACAGAGATGGGCTTTATTTATATATTTATTGCATGATCTTGGGTGGGCTACTTACATTTAAAGGATGTTGCCTACTGGGAGATAGAACTAACTTGATCTTTTTGTAGATATTCATTTCACAGTTTTCCTCCACAAAAGATGAACAAACTATATACCTTGACATGGGATTGCTAACAAGCCCACTTAGTTGAACTGTGAACAAATTCAGGATTTCTGTCTACTCTCTAGATACCTTGTCACTGTGAATGTAAGAATTATCTCTACTTCAATGGCCCAGACTCACATTTGGTCTCATTCTGTTTAAAAAACCTAAGATTTCTGCTTGAAATCACCATGAGCAATTAGTTTTTCCTCACCAAGACCAGTTGGCCATATAAATGAATGGTTTTGCCAAGTGTTCTGGTGGCTGATAACTTTCTGTGCTTTTCCAGTGTTTACAGCTCTTCATACCTCTGGATTTTGAACTATAGCTCATCCTATACTTCTAGTCTCTCTCCTACTAGTAATTATGAAGCTACCACATACATTTAGGGGCATCATATTCATAACCTGACCAATCACAAGAGAGACCAGCTGTAAACAACTGGAACAGCTGGGCAGACCAAACCAGCTGAAGATCAGCTCTGCTCTTAAGCTAAGATTATCTTATCAAATGCTGAGTATAAGCAACCCCATGGCTGCTCTATGTCTCCTCTGTATTCAGTATTTCATTACATGCCCCGATGTCTTACTGTCTTTCTGCCTGAGGGCTTTCATTCAGTCTTTGCACAAGGCAGACAGTAGGTTCTGGAAAATTAATGCCACCAGGAGATTCTTAGTTAATAATGAATGAAAATTGGAATAGAAATACTGCAGTGTTCTTGTCCCTTCGATTAGGCAACTCTAAGGTATATTCCACACTGTCTCCCAGAGATCCTTAGCAGGATTAAGTCCCTGTTGTCCACAGTGATATCTTGCTTATTAACACACACTTTGCTTCTTGTGTTATATCATCTCTCCCCTTGCTTCTTGAAATTGCTCCGTAAAACAGATAAGGCAAAAATTAGGAGGTGGCACTGAACCGTAGAGAAGACAGTGATTTTTCCTCACTGGAATTTATATGTATTCTTGGTGTGAGTTTCTGTTCTTTGCCACATTCTTGATTGGCACCATTATATGAGAACTCACAGATATGGCATCATGTTATATGGCATATCATATTGCTTTGGATAAAGGAAACCAGTTTTTTGATGAAGGAGGCATATGATCATGAAATTCACTGGTTCTATCATTTATCTCTCTTATCCTTGAAGTGGCTGACCTAATGGAATTTTGGAATAGCCTTCTAAAAGCATAGTGAACTACAGCCCTGCAGAACTGGGGTATTATGCTTCAAGATGTGGTATAACCTCTGACCAATGGCTACTATGTGATGCTGTATTTATGAAGAATACATGAGTCTTGGAACAGGGGTGAAGGTTGAAGATACCTTTTTCATTATTACCAATGACCTAATTGGAGAGATTTTGCTCTCTGCTGGATTAAAGGTCCTGATTTCTGGGGAAGAGATGGGTATTTCTACCAGGGGACACAGTAATGGTCTCACTAAATAGTTGCTATCAGATCATTTGGAGCTCTTTGTGCTATTAGATTAACAGGCAAAGGAGTTACTGTGCTGATATGTAATTAACCCACATTAAAACAGGGCGATGAGGTTGCTGCTATGTCATAAAGACAGGGAGGAGTTTGTTTGAAATCCACAAATTTTTGGAGATTCTTTTTGAGTCATTAACAGACTTTTAAAACAAAGATTGTCATATCCTCTTGTTGGATTGGTCCCTTTATCATTATGTAATATCCTTCTTTGTCTCTTATTATAGTCTTTTGTTTGAGGCTTTTAAAACAACACAAAGATATAATCAGGGCTTGAATTTATCAGGGACAAGCAGAAGTACTTGCTAAGGTACTTAAAGTGAGTAAAACAACACAAAGATATAATCGGGCTTGAACTTCTCAGGAACAAGCAGGAGGTACTTGCTAAGGTACTTAAAGGGAGTAGAGTGAGCAATAGCAAGAGGTGTATAATGTCAATTAGAGCCTCAGTGTCAACTGCTTTAGTGAGGACTGTAGCTTACTCCATTATATTTCCTGTTTTAAATCCCCATTAACCTTCTCACTGCAAGTCTTATTTGTTTTTTAGGAATTGTTATGGACCATCAACTTGCAGAAGCAGTGATGGGACAAATTGAACTTATCCTGAGAGATGAGTGAATCTGTTCATCACAAGTGGCACACTATAGCAGATGCTATTGATGCCCCAAGAATATACTCTTTAATATTCACTGTTGCAATAGCACTCATTGTTTTGGTACAAGAACACATTGATGATGATCTGTTTTTAAAATCTTTTGGCTCTCTGCCTGAGGGCTTTCTATTAGCCCTTGCCCAGGGCAAATCACAAGTGGTGGGGGAGTCAATATCTCTTAAGAACAGTTCTCACCCAATGAGGAAGGGGAATTGGAGCATAAATGCCCATAGATTATAACTACCTACAATGGGATAACTCTGACGCTCTTTTCACACTGTCTCCTAGAGTTTCTAGCAGGATTGAACCCCAGTTGTCTGCAGTAGTAGCTTGCTCATTAATGCACCTATATTGACTCTTTTTCTTCCCTTTCTCACTTCCCCACCACTCCCATGGTGCTTCTTAGGATCAATTTCTGACCTGCCAAATAAACCACTTACACTCAAAGCTGCTGCTGAGTTAAACAAAGTTAAAGAGGTGTCTTGAATGCTGCACTTCTCATATTTTATCGTTCAAGTGCACTGTGTATCAACAAGAGGAAGATGTAGAAGAACTTGTCAATCTTTTTCAACCATATTACCTTTTTCTGTAATTCTTTTTCATATATTGAAGAAATACAAATTCTTTGGAAAAATACATTAAAAAAATTTAGAGAGTCATTTGGAAAAAAAGCATCTCCATGGGAAATTAAAATTTTCTCAACTAAATCAAGATCTTTGTAACTATCTTTTAAGAATTTGTAGGCATAAATAGTCACCATCTATGTGACAACCAGAACCTTCTTCACCCTCACTCAGCCTGGACATGCAAAACAGAAATAATAACTTACTTTCTACATTAATATGATTTTTCAATTCATTACCATTTCTTTGTTCTTCCAGGGCTGTTCTGCTTCACAAATGGTATGATTGTTCATTACAGGAACTTCTCAAAGGACTCATCTACTCTTCAGTGGACAATATCAATAGACAGTTTATGTCCAGAGATTCTTTGAGTCCCTCAAAATCCTTGCCTTGCTATTTCCACCAAGCCTGGATGGTTATATTTCTACCTAATCCCAATCATGTCCCTGAATTGAAAGACTCACCTTAAGCCAAACTAAATAAATTCTGACTGCACTTTCCTCCTTTGAAACACTTATGAAAGTTGGCCTAAGAGGGAAGTTGTATATTACAGTAAAACCTTCGATTGCGAGTAACTTGGTCTGTGAGTGTTCCACAAGATGAGCAAACATTTCTAATAAATTTTAACTTGATAAATGAGCAGTGTCTTGCATTTGATGCCGAACCTTATGACTGAGCCAATGGTTCTTGAAATTCGCTTTGATATACAAGTACTTTGGATTACAACTATGTTTCCAGAATGAATTATGCTCACAAACCTAGGTTTTCCTGTATTTACTAGGAAAAGAAGATGTGGCAAAATTAAAGCTCAGCCTCACTATGGGTCAAGTCATATGCTGAACACTTTATATGTACTATTTCATTTTATTATCATGAGAGACTGAATATACAATAGACATAGCCAGACTTTACATAGCAGTAGAACTGTGACCCACATCCTCGAACAACCAACCTGGGAAACCAAATCTCAGTCTCAGCAGTAATCAGCTCAGAAGGACCAGAACTTGATCTGTAACAGCCAGTTTCCCTATTCCACAACCTCACAACCTCCCTCCCTCCCCCACAAATTCCAACTGAGGAATAACAAAAGAAAGCAAATATGTTCCTCAAACAAATGACATAAGATGATCTGCTTCTAGTTGTCCTGTCCCCAGCTTCCCCATGCCAACAACCTGTGATTAGAGCCTACCTGAAGCCTTCCCTTCTTTTCACTATGAAGACTTTTTACTCCCTTGTGTCTCTATCTTTGTGTCTCTGCCAAATGTAAGTGATGGTGGCTGATTCCTTTACTCTAGCAAGCTCTGAACAGATAGCCTGTTTATCCTCATGTGCATGGTCTTTGTTTATCTATGCAATCATAACAACTCTATGAACAAGTACTTATGACAAATGAAAACATTGAGCCAAACAGAGATTATGTACACTGTTCAAGTTTACAGAGTGGTAATGACAGAGCTAAGATCTGAAACCAGTTTATCTGAATCTATAGCTTATTTTAACCATTAACCCTTTTGGAAATAGTGCTAATTTGGTGTTCTGGAAAAGTACTATCCAATAAAGTTGAACTTGACTGGGGTCTTGTGATACTGGAAAACAGAGGCAGTTAAAAAAATTCCCGACCCTTTGTTTCCAAGATATTAGCTTACCACAAAGAGCCACCTTTCCTCATATGACTTAGATACGACTCATGGATGCCCCCCTTATTTACCTATGCCAAAACCGGACACATACCCTCCAAATTCCCATTTATTTGCCTCAGAAAAGATTAGCTGAACTGTTTGTCCCAACTTATCAGTTGGAACAAAGTGCTTATTAATTTACTTACCAATTTTAGTTCAACTTCTTTCCTTCTCCTGAGCCCATGATCTTTGACTCACCCTCAACCTGAACCAATATACAACCCTTCCTTACCTATTTTTCCTGAGACACAGCTGACCACAAAGAAATACATTCCTTGATCAACTGTCCTGACTTGCCATCAACTCCCCGCTACCCAGTTCTTTCTAGCCTTGCTTTTACCCCTCTCTGGAAAAAAAAGTCCTTTCTGCCTAATCTTTGAGATTCCTGCAGAGCTCTGTGGTCAGAGCTGTCTTCTTATTGCAGTAGTCCCCCTTGTCCTATTGCGATTTCCTTTCCTTTTAGTATAATAATTCTTTCAAATTCTCTTCTTACTCAAATCTGGATTTGTTTTTATTTAACATGTCCAGTTGAAATGGAATGCCAGTCACATATGTAATATAAAATTTTCTAGTAACACATGGAACAAAAAAGAAACAGGTGAAAATGATTTTAATGATCTATTTTATTTAGCAATATATTCAAAATATAATCATTTCAACATGTGGTCAATATAAAATTATTAATAGGCTGTTTTATATTCCTTTTTTCAATTATATTTTTGCTATTCTCACTGGGCTCAACTTAGCTGCTGCTGCTGCTTCTCTTCCTGCCTCTGATCCCCCTCCTCGTCGTCCTCCTCGCCCTCCCACCTCCTCCACCACTACCATCACCAGCACCTCCTTATACCACCACCACTATGGCTGCTATTTTAGTCTTGCTTCTCCTTGCTTACTTAAGAAGACTGCAGGTGTTTAGTTTCTGGATTTCACTGCATGTGACAGAATTTTTTCTTTCCCCAGCTTACATAGATACCTGAGTTCTTTCACATTAGAAAAGATTAAGGATACAAGGCAACATGTATGATTATTGCCTAATGTCAGATTCTCTCATCTCAGCTGGGGGGAAGGACATAGTCCTTGTTTATGAAAACAGTATAGTTATTTAACCCATATGCACAGAAATATAATAACCGCCAAATGTCTCATAATCAGGCACACTTAGTGAGTTAAATTCGTTGGGTATTCAGAATTGAGTATTGGGGTGATAAATAGTGGGAGTGGGCCTTCCCAAGGAACAAGGGGATAATTGTACTTGACCAAAAAGTGCCAATATATACCTTCTGTGAAATTTCTGTGTCTTGTTCTCTTTAAAAAAAAATCATAAAAACAACACCTGATGCTTCAGTATTCACATTTCGGTCCAGATCATCTGTGCAAATAGAACAATAGCTTAGGATCTCCTGCTGCAGCTTGAACGCATCTCTGGAGATTGCTTTGAAATATCACTACATACTCAGCATTTGAGAAACTGAAATTGATTTGAGAAGGATTGCTGCTTCAGTGGTCCATGTTACTCAACACGTTTCCCCAAGTGCCCATCCACTGTCATCACTAATGTAGCATCGTTCACCAACTGAACACACAGGAGCTCTTTGCTTGGCTTGCCAGTTAGAAAAATGATAGATGGGCCAGTGTCCAGGCCTCCTTTCTCTATGGATAGGTTTAAAATCATGTTCTTATTTAGATTATCTTTCACTTCATCCTCTTTTTTCTTTCTCTCGGTTTCAGCTATCATAAAGCAGCATAAACTTCACACTATGTAAAAGAAATTTAAAAATTATCTTATTCCACTAAAATGTATTCAGAACCTACTTGTGTCAGGCATTGTGTTAAGCGCTGGATATGAACAACTGAATAAAATACCCCAGAATTTGATAAGTTAGAAAGGATAGATATAGAAAAGTATATATATAACTATATTAAATATATGATCAATACCACAATAGAGTTGTTTTTAAAAATGTGGACATATCAATGAGTGAAGTTAATATCATTGGGTGGTGAGAGTATAGGGAGAAACCAGAGCATGGTGGTTACATTTCATCTGAATATTTAAGGGACATCATAGAGACTAGAAAACAAAAGATGCTCCAAGAGAGAAACACCAGCAGGGACACGATGTATTTAAGGTGAGTAACTAGAGGTTTGGGTGGGGTGGAAGAAAGCAGTAGATAATGTAAAAAAAAATTTTAATGTTTATTCATTTTTGAGAGAAAGAGACAGAGCACAAGCCAGGGAGGGGCAGAGAGAGAGGGAGACCCAGAATCTGAAGCAGGTTCTAGGCTCCAAGCTGTCAGCACAGAGCCTGATGCAGGGCTCAAACTCACAAACTGAGATCATGACCTGAGCTGAAGTCGGAAGCTTAGCTAACTGAGCCACCCAGGCGCCTCAAGTAGATAATCTTAACGTTATAAACTGTGGATATAACTGTGGATATAACTGTGGATAAACTGTGGATATGTATCTTCTTGCAAGCCATGGTTTTGTATCTGTTGGTGAGTCATACCATTGTAAGGAGTTGGCCATTTTTTAGTAGTTCATTGGGAATGGAAAGAGATTGTGAAGACGACACGATGTGACCTGTGACTTACAATTGTGATTTTGGAGATTTTGCAGAATAGTATGTAAGGAAATCCTAATATGTAGAAGATACTTTAATTTAGGCATTGGCAAATGTATCTTTTTAAGTCCATCTTTTCTGACCTGTAGCTGTCATTTTAAGTTTCAGTTCCCTGTCCAGGTGATTTTGTACTCATTAATGGGCAGCCCCTTTGTGTCCAGTTACATGGGACTGTCCATGTCAGAGGGAATCTGCATATGAGGCATGATTCCTCTTCTTCTAGGACTGACCACTTTGGAGGATCTTCAGTTATCCTCAATAGTCAATCAAGGTTCTTAAACAACAACAACAAAACAGTATGTATTAAAAACAATCTCCCTGAAAATAAATTGATGATAGATGATCTGAATCTCTAGTGCAGTGTATGTTTGTGTGCATGTATCTATCCAAGACATACAGACACACAAATACACTCAGAGGTGATGAGGCTAGCCAATATTTATTTAATAGAGACATATACACCACAAACATGTATGGAGAGTGAGAGATAACAACAACAACAAAAACAACAAATAAAAAAGTGAAAAAACACCCACAGAGGGAGACACATACACTTGGATACATACACTGAGTGTAGCCCAGTATTTGTTTGAAAATAAAAAAGAAATAAGGTACATATATGCTACAACATGGATGAACCATGAAAATATGTTAAATGAAAGAAGCCAGACAAAAAAGGCCACTAATTGTGATTCAGTTTACATGAAATGCCCAGAATATGTAAATCCACAGAGGCAGAATGATCAGTAGTTACCAAGGCAAGTTATCAGAAGTTACCAAGTGGAAGGGGGAAATGGGGAGTGATTGCTTAATTGGTACCATCTTTCTTTTTGGAATAATGAAAATGTTCTGGACTTAATTAGTGGTGATGGTAGCCCAACATTGTGAATATACTAAAAAACACTGAATTAAACTAATTAAAATGGTGAATTTTATGCTACGTGTATTTTTTCTCATAAAAAATGAGTCACTTCCTCTCCCCCCCCAACAAACCTCATGGAGAGAAAAAGCATAAATACAGTAGCCACATACCACACACACAGAAGAAAAACAAAACTTAACTACACAAACATATCCAGAGAGCTACATAGAGAATAAGGCAGAGACATAATCATAGACAGACACACAGAGAGAAAGAAAAGAGAGGAAGAGACTGCATAGGAATCAGAGTTGAAGTGTGGGTGCAAAATATTATATTGAAATATAATGAAATCAAGGTAAATAGTAACCTCAATTTGTAAATAAGTTACTTAATTAGGTAATATTGATGTGTCCCAAAAGGAGATTTAGGCTATATAAAAGTGATCTTTTTTAAAGATGACATTTATTAGGCTGTGGCAATGACACAATCTGTAAAATGATATTTCAGTCACTTAAACCAGTTAGTTATAGAATAAGAGAATATATGAAAGAAAATGATTGGAATTTGAGGCTTGTGGGAATATCTGTTTTAGTCATACAGAAGTATTCATTTTTAATATCCATGACATTGCATTACAAGTAAATAATCAGTGTTTGAATACAGTGTGGAAAGGAATAACATTCTTTAGGAATAAATTAAACTAATTTTCTGTATATAATATTTGGCCTTGATTTTCTTACAGTAGAAAGTAGCTTTATTATCTCAGTTGATTTTGTTTTCCTGATAAAGGACTGTTCTAATATTGTCATGCCTTGCAGCCCTGCTATTAATTTTAATAAGAATTTAATAAGTGTGAAATCCTTTGGGAATTTGCAGCTGAAAGTTACCAGATGTTCTGTGTGAGGACAATGTTGTTTAGGTGTAACTGAAGGCTGTTGAGCTGTTCTCACCTTTAAAAAGGAGTTGAGTATCCTGCTAATCTACAAGGTTCTTACTTAGTTTCCCTCTTTTTCATTCAGATCGCATCATTTCCTATTTTTATGATGAAAACTCAGGATTAGTTCAGAAAATATGTTGTCACTTCACCACTGAGTATTGCGAGAAAAGAAGAAAAGTTTGTCTTATATACTGGGGTTGGAAGAAAATAACTGTTCTCTATAGTGGTTTGACTTCACCTTATCTTTCCAAGGTTATGCGCCTTACTACATTCTTGAAAGAATGCTTCCAGCAAAGTGCCTCCTTATTATGAATGGAGTCCTCTTATTGTTCAGGGGAGTGCTGGAAGCCACCTTTTTTTCAGCTCTACTTCTTTTATTATCCTCTTTTATCTTGCTCACTTTCATCTCATGCTTTCTCTTTGGCTTATAAAATGAGTAAGCTGCACCCAAGGAGAGGTAAAGGCCATGACTCAGACAGTGGCCAATGGAAGCTTCTACAAAGTCTAAATCTTTTGATGAAGGTTGCAAAGTAAAACATAAAGGTGCTGCCATTTCTATAGAAGAGATGAAAGACTGTTTGAAGGGTAATATATATATGTCCAATTAAAGATTACTAAAATTAATATTTGAAAATTTGACATTTGTTATGTTGTAGAATGACTGTTGATAAAGAGAAATGGGCAAAACTTCAACTGATCTTAGGGACCAAAGAATTTCAATGAGGAGGGAAAAGGGCTTTGTTTTATAGCATCTACTTTAATTCATGAGGTCATGAAATAACAGAGACATGGGAATGCATATTGAATAAATGGAAGGAAAATTGTTTTCCCATTGGCATCTGGTGAAGATCAATATCAACTAATTGGTGAAATATGTTAAGAAGTTATGTGATAGCTACCAAATTTTTAACTACTACACGTTACCTGTCAACCTCTCTGATTTTCTGCAGGATACGACCCTCTTGAGCAACCACTTTTCGACTTTCTCTCTTCACCTCCTTAGCACTTCACATTCCTGATTCTCCTCCTGACTCCTTAGCTATTGTTTTCACTCTTCTTAGTCTGCTTTTCCTCCATCTGACCCTTAAATGTGAGTGTTTTAGATCTTGGTGATATTCCTTTCTTGTGATATCTATTCTCCCTAGCAGTATGGTTGCTGTGGACTCTTATCCTGATGGTTTCCACATTTCATGGGTGAGCCCACTTATAGTCATGGTTTTAACGGGCACACATGTATTTATAATCTCCAGATTTCCACCTGCAACTCAGATTTCTTCTAAACTGCTTCACCTTATTGAATGTTTCATGGGAATATCCCACAACCTTATTAAACAGTTTAAGACTGGGCATTTATCTTAAATATAGTATGTTCAGAATGAAATAATATATTCAACTTTATTTTAAACTTATTCTTTTAGTTTATAAAATATCAAAATATTTCTTCACTTGACAACTTGTGAATCATCCTATTTACCCATTTTCCCTTTTGCTCAAAATAACCTCAGCATTGTGCTCGTTCAATCACTTTCCCATCTCTTACCTCAGTATTGTACCTTTTCATTCATTTTTTGGGCAAATTTCTTATGAATTTATATCTTTATTATTTCAGCTCCTTCCTAATTTTACCCTCTCTAATTAATCTCCAGAACCATCCTTAAAAATTGCTGTTATGACCATGTCACTCTCAAGTTTAAAATATTTCAGTGGGTTTATGTAACTTGAAGGCTACATTCCAGAGTTTTCTGTGTGACGCAAGATATATCATCTTATGGTATCTATTTATTTATGCACTCTTGTCTTTATTACTTCTCTACCTTGAACCCAGAGGCCCAACACTAATGAACATCTTACAGTTTCTCAAATAGTTTGCCTTTTTTCTTACGGTCTTTCCTTCTCTTTTCCCTTTTTAGATCTGCTTTGAATGGCTTTTATTATCCATTATTCAAGATCTAGATTGAGCATCATCCTTCTATAACATCTTCCCTGCCCATCTCTCCCTCCCAGAATATTTTTTCCTTCTTTTACTAGCATAGTAATTGTTAATTTATGTAATGTCTCTCCTACCCCATTATACACTACATTATGAATTTATTAAAGCAGGAATCTTGTCATTTTAATGATGATAACAGTAATAGTAATAACATTAGTCCCACTGGACGATTTTTGAGGACACTATCTGACATAATTATAAAAGATCACTGTGGAAGCTGTGTGTGGGGTAGTATGTAAAACAAAAGACTAGCTCTTGTAATAATGCAGATGAGATGTGATAATGGTTTAAATCAAAGATGGTTGTGGGAGAGACAAGAGAGGAGTAGTTGATAAAATTTGCTGCTGGGAAGCTGATGGATGAGTATGTGTACAAAAGGAAGGTGTCAAGGATTTGTGCCTGATGAAATGGATGCATAGAGTGGTCACTCATCAAAACGGAAAGACAGTGGGATAAATGAATTTTAGGAGAATCAGGAGTTGAGTTTTGACATGTTAAGTTTCAGAAATCTATCAGCTATCTAAGTGGAATTTGTTGAGTTAGTAGTTAAATATGAGCCTGAAATTCAGGGTAGAATTCTGGGATGACATAAATTTCAGTATTAATGTATTACAAATATTTAAAATTGTGACACAAGAGATTACATAGGAATTAAAGTAGATATGTAGACATGAGGAAAAAAGTAGAAAGTGTAGACATGAGGAGAATTCAACAAAAGAGTGGGAAGAAGTGGGCAGTAATATAGACTACCAAAAGAGCCAAGAGAAAAAAGTGTTCCAAAGAGGTAGTAATCAAATATGTCAAATGCCATTAATAAGGGATGATGATATCTGAGACTTGATCATAATTTTTAAATGGAACCTCACCATTTGTTTATTCCTTCATTAATTCCAAGAATGTATTTGAGAAAATTGAGAAGTACTGGTATGGAAACTCTAAATCAAATCTGAAGAAAACATGTACAGAACAGGAAGCAAATGGGACTCCCAATCAATTTCAGAATACATGTATATTCATGCATGTTCCTGTACCATCAGAGAAATTTGATGCAAAATGTGACATGAGTGAACCTAAGCCCACCCTACAGTCTGTGGAAAAATTGCCCAGCACATTTCCTGAATTTTCTTCAGTTAGAAGAAAGGAGGCTACTATTTCCAACTTTAACAATGTGGCTTTTCTCTGAAGCGATATTGAGAGCTTCTATAAAACAATTAAATGTTGAGTGAAAGAAACCGGAAGAAGTTTGTTTGACATGATTAGAAATGGTAGAGTAGATCTGAGTAACATCTGATATTCGCTGGCACTATGTGAACATGCATGCATAATGACATTTTTTAAAAAGGTTAATGCATGTATTATGTAAGCATGGCTTACTTTAAAGCTGTGCAAATTTTTCTCAAGAAATAAAAAAGAAAGTCAGTCTCCATTCTATCAATACTAAATATAAAAGTTCTAATACAAAACAGTTGAAATACAAATAAATTACATTTAAATTTTTTTAAATCATGAACTGTAGAACAATTCTTTTAAGGGAATTAGCAGTTGTTGAGCTTGTTTTCCCCAGTTTAAAATAATTAAAAATAAGGAACATATTCAAATGGCTTGAAATTCAAATGAACTAAAGGGGAGAAATTTCTGTCCCATTAATCTCCTCTAGATGCTTAGGTTTTTTTCCTTCCCAGAGACAGTCAAAATTATTAGTTAAAAAGAGGCACTTTATGTTCATATTAACAATTATTTGTCAAGTGATTTCTATAAACCATGTTCTGTGTCAGATGCTGTGGTATCAGTCTTAAATGAATTTGAAAAAAATCAAATCTGACTCTCAACAATGTGCTACCACTACGACTCCACTCTGGGGTGGCTCTGAAGGACAGTGATAAAAAGAAATCTTCCTAGTCAGCAGAACTTTAAACCTTGAGGAGAAATAGCTAGAACAGTGGCATCAGTGGCTGTTGGTTAGATTGGATGGTCAGGAATTGAGAAAGAATACAATTAGGAAATTTAACAAAGGGGTAAGGGGTAGAGGTATGCTGATCTCTCTGAAAGGGCACAGTCTGTGAAGTCACTCAAATACCATGTGAATGTTGTGCACAGAGCAACATCAGAAGAGGAGCTTAATAATAAGATACACAAGGTAGTACATTCTCTCTCTAGCCATTCTTCTTCTTGCTTAATGGGCTTACGGATTTTCCATGGTATTGAGAATGGAGGTTAAGCATGGACTCAATAAATGGACTTCCTGGGGTGTCTGGGTGGCTCATTTGGTTAAGTGTCCAACCCTTGATTTCGTCTCAGGTCATGATCTCATGGTTTGTGAGTTCAAGCCCTATTGGGCTCTGTCCTGACAGTACTGAGCTTGCTTGGGTCTCTCTCTCTCTCTCTCTCTGTCTCTCTCTCCCTCCCTCCCTCACTCCCTCCCTCCCTCCCCCACCCTCCCTGTATATTTCTGCCCCTCCCCACCTCTCTCTCTCAAAATAAATAAACTTAAAATAAAATACATAGACTTCCTATTACCAAGGACAGATGGCTCTAGCTACTGCTGAGTGCCCAATCTGTCAAGAGCAGAGACCAACATTCAGTCCCCAGTATGACACAATTCTTTGTGGTGATCAGCTAGTCAACTGTGGCAGGTTGGTTATACTGAATAATTTTCCTAATGGAAAGGGCCAGGGTATGTTCTGATTGGGACATATCCTGGACATACGTCCTAAATTGTTCTTCCTTCATATGGACCTACAGATAGACTTAGTCACTATCATGGTGTTCCCCTCAGTATTTTTTTCTTTTTCTTTTTTAAGATGTTTATTTTTGAGACAGAGAGACAGATTGTGAGTGGGTAAGGGGCAGAGAGAAACAGAAACAGAATCTGAAGAGGACTCCAGGCTCTGAGTTGTCAGCACAGAGCCTGATGCCAGGATCTAATCCATCAACCATGAGATCATGACCTGAGCTGAAGTCAGTCGCTTAACTGACTAAGCCACACAGACTTTCCTCCACAATGTTTTTTTCTGGCTAAGAGACTCATTTTACAGCAAATAAAATGTGACAGTGGTCTTATAATTATGGAACTAACTGGTTTTGCATGTTCTTTATCACCCTGAGGTATCTTACTTGATAATACATAGAATGGTGTTTTGAAGACTCAGTTTTGGTGCCACTTTGGGCAACAACTTGCAAGTTAGGATGATGGCCATCTGGATGTTTTTTATGCTCTAAATCAGCCATCAAAATATGTAGGTTTCCTCCCATAGCAGGTTTCATCAGTAGAGGAATGAAGATGTTGGAGATACGAATGACTTTTCACTCTATTATTTTCAGTGATCAGCTAATGAAATTTCTCCTGTCTCCTTAACCAGCTTTTCTGGTCTAGATATTGATTCTAGTTCCCAAGAGAGAAATGTTTCTAGTAGGGCACACAGAAATGGTTTCATTAAACTGGAAGTTGAGATAGGGATAATATTTGGGATTCCTTGTACTTGGAAATCAGCAGGCAAATAAGGTTACTGTACTGGCTTTGGTGATTGATCCTGACCATCATGGGGAAATTGGCTTCCTACTGCCTGATAGGTGAAGGAGGAATCTCTCCAGAGTGCAGGAGATCCTCTGGGGTACTCCTTAATACTTTCACTTTCTGTTATTATATTCAATGTAAAAAAAATATTATTCGGAAAGGATGACTAATGGCTCTGACCCTTCAGGAATGCAGCTTTAGATTCCCTCACGGGCAAGGGTGCTTGCTGAGGGCAAAATATACATGAAATGGGTGGCAAAAGAAAGACATTATGAGTACCAGTTGTTATCATGCACCCAGTTGCCAAAATAAGGACTATAATAATCACAAATATTTCTTTCTTATTTTGATATAAATGTGTTTGTGTATATTTTACCCACTTTTACTTTCCTTCTTCCCTTCCTCTATAATCTAACATAACACATGGTAATAATAGCTAACCTATACTTATATTATGGCATTTAAGTTATAGGGCATCAAGTAGAAACATGACTTAGCTAGATGATAAATAAACATTATCTGAAGATGGATAGAATGTCTTGCATCTTTTCTTGGGGATAGGGTTTGCATATTTTTGGTTGTACAAGGGATAGTTGTTTCATTTGAAGTGAATATGTGATTTTGCTATATTGTTTTATTTACTTTTTAAGTTTTGCTGTTGTTTTTATTGGAGAGTTAAATATGGTTAAAAGATATGTATATGATGCCAAGTTAATAGAGGGCAGACTGTGGTGACTTTGTAATGTGTATACTTAATTACTCCGGGACTGCTTTTCCAGACTTCCTTTTCCTCCAGGATTCTGGGTTGGGGTTGACCAATCGGAATGTGTGAGAAAGGGGTAAGAGAAGAAGCTGCCACGTGTACACTCAGGAGCCTGGTATAGGCCCAGACATAGCTGCACCACATATACATCATTGTGGATCTGTAGGCTCACTTCTAGGTCTTGCTAGAGCTCCTCCTTTAGCTTCTCCAAACACTGGGAGAGCCTCATATGTAGCTCTCCATGGTGAAGTGCATCAGGTCTACAAGAAATCTGCACCGCTGAAGGGGGAAGCAAGAGGCTTGAAGGATGTACATGGACGAGGCAGGTTCTGGTGAGAAACAGATGCAGGTTGGTTTCTCCTTATAGGTTAAAGCTCATTCTCACAGATTACAAGTTGTCCTTGTTCTCTGCTGGTTTGTATTTATCTTCCCTTTCCTGACTGCTGGTGCAGTTTACTTCAGGCCTAGCACTATATGTAGGCATAACAGATGGATCTGAAGTAAATAAATCTCTAAATAAACCGTTATAATACCCATAGAGTTTCTGCTACTCTGAGGGAACATGACTGATAAATATTCTAGTTGGAAAGATACATGTATATAAAAATAACTTTAAGATAGTATGTATATTCTATCACATTGGAAGCAAAAGAGAGAGAGAAGCAGGGAGAAGTAGGGAGAGGGAGACAAGGGAGACACCCAGAGATTGGAAAATACTTCATGCGGGGGGTGGCAATTTGTTCTCTGAATCTTGAAGAATGGGTGGATTTTCTATGGGCTTGATAAGGGAGCACAAATAGAGACAAGAAGGTTGTTATCTAGTGCAGACACACAATTACCAGGCTTTGGCACAGGGGGAAACAAGATAGGCACAATTCCTGAAGTTTTGGAATTTATAGTCTAGCAAGCATGATTGACACTGAAAATGTAATGCACTTTATCTGGTGAAAGATTCCAAGTATGTGCTGCATGTTTTTGCTCTCATTGTAATTAAATGACCCTTGAATGACTAGCTGAATCTTGAATGCCCTAATATTTTCCCAGTATGGATAACTTTTTGCAAGATATCACTAACAAGGTGTAGGGAACAAGTCTCTAGGCTTTTGGTTTCCTCCCCTTGTTTCCCATTCCTACTCGTTCTGCCAGCTGCTCTCTGCCATCTGTCTGCACTATTCTATTGAAACAGCTGTTGCATAGACCACTAATGCTCTAATTGCCAAATCTCATAGACACATGTTTGTCCTTACTTTATTTGACATTACTTTGCCATTTGACATTGTGTTCATTCCCTTTTTCTTTAAATTCTCTCAGCCCCTGACACTCCTGTCTCCTGGTTTTCCTTCTACTTGTCAGCTTCTTCTTAATGTGTTCTATTTTTTGTATTTAATAGTTGGTCAATGGCACCTGAATGTGCCAAGAATAACCTGAAGGTCAATTTAGTATTCCTTTTACCATCGGTCTATGCATCCAATTGGTGTTTGACTCTTGAGCTAATAAATCATTAAATTCCTTTTTTGATTTGTGCCCTCTTATTCAGTTGACTCTCCACATGACTTATTCCTTGGCTGTTATGAGAACCTCTTTTCTTACCCACCTACTTTATTTTTGTGTTCCTCCAATCCATCCTTCATGAAGCCACCAGTCACATATTTCTAAAATACAAATGTGATTGAATAAGTACTCTTCTTACTCTTCAAGGACCTCAGGATGAAGACCAAATTTCTTAAAGTGGCATTAAAAAATACCAACCCTGCACGATTTGATGTCTGACTGCTGTTCAATCTTCAAATTCTAATACATGCTCCCACCCCTCCAACCATGTCAAATAACTTAAACTTCCCCAAATATTCCATAATCACTTTATCTCCCTAAAAATGACCTTCTGTCTTTTTATCTACTCAGCTGATACCCACTCATGCTTCAGTAATAAGTTCTAGGGTTATTATTTACTTATTTTTTCACTCAATTGAAATTGATTGACCAACTTTGCTGTACCAGGTAGTTATCACTCTCCTTCATGAAGCCTTCCCTATCTAGTTGCTCTTTTTTTTTTTTTTTTTGGCTTCCATCCCCATTGTTTCTGACTATCCATTGAATAGCACTGGCTATTCCCTGCTATCCATTGAAATTTGGATTCAAGTCCTGTTCTCTGTAATTAAAATCCTGTGCACATAAGTATTGATGTAATTAACTGTCCCATAACTTGTGGTTTCTTTGTCTCTCTTATTATACTGTGGTCTTGTTGATGGCAGGAATTGTATCTTTGTATTTAGTGTGTGTGTGTGTGTGTGTGTGTGTGTGTGTGTGTGTGTTTCCATTGGCTAATATGACTAATGCTACTTTTATTGTTTCTGGACACATTTTTCTGAATGGAGATGATTTAGAATTAGAAGACCTGATGGAATGAATTGTTTAATCTTTCTGAGTCCTCTCTGTCAAGCAAAACAAAAATAAGTGAGAGAGCAACGATTGCTCAGAACATTTCATGAGGTTTTTTTTTTTGGAATTTAGATGAGACACTCTAGGATAAAATATTTAATAAATGGCAAAGCAATATTGTTTTGGTTCACAATGCAAAGAGTAGAGATGTTCGGGTGACTTCAAAGAATGAGGTTATGGAAATGGCACAGACTTGCAGTGCTGCTCCAGGGCTAAGCTAAATGCTATTTGTTTGTCTCTGCAGTCTTTCTCTCTCCGCCTTTCAGTGCATTATGTTTCTAGTGCTGTCACTGCCTAGACATCCTAACACTGCCTCTGTGCCTTCTGTTTTCCTCTGCTACTCTGACTGAAGCTAACTCTATCTGGTGGGCCAGCGAACAGGGAGAAGGAGGCAGCCTAGCCCTGCCATCAGTATGATTGTTTCTGGCTCTCTTTGGTGTCTCTGATTGGACACCTGCTCTTTCACAGGATTTCTAGTTTACCTTGCAAATCTGTTTAATTTTCTTCTCATATTCAATTCTTGCTTTTGTACTGGTGCTCTCTGTACATGCTTGCTTATTTATTTATTTATTTATTTACTAACTTCTGCTAGCTCAAAGGTTTAATTTTCTTTTTTTTTTTTTTAAATTTTTTTTTCAACATTTATTTATTTTTTGGGACAGAGAGAGACAGAGCATGAACGGGGGAGGGGCAGAGAGAGAGGGAGACACAGAATCGGAAACAGGCTCCAGGCTCTGAGCCATCAGCCCAGAGCCCGACGCGGGGCTCGAACTCACAGACCGCGAGATCATGACCTGGCTGAAGTCGGACACTTAACCGACTGCGCCACCCAGGTGCCCCAAAGGTTTAATTTTCTAAATAAGCTTATTTACTGTATGACCTTTTCATAGCCTCATGATCTCTTTTTATATATCTCTTTAATTTCAATCATGAAAATTAATGAACTCTTTTTATATTTTTAATGTCAAATTCTGAAGAATGGCTAAACTTTGGACTAAGTTCCTTTATGCCAAGTTACCCCATAGAACTTCTGGCCAGATTATCAGATACCCATCTCAGGTCCCATCTGCTGGAATATACTGTTGGGCTATATGTAGTTGACATGACCTTTGATGTCAGGGCATTGACCTGGTTGACAGCATGTAATTATATAGGCCCTAGATATTTTTTGTTGAAAATGATGATGATAATGATGGAATGAATATATACATATATATATTCATAGTGGAGAAAAAAAACTCTAGCAGGAGTATAATTAACTGGGCACTCTCATATATTATTGGTCAACACAAAATTGGCACAGCTTGTCTAGAAATCATGTTTCAAATATTTTTATTTCTATTTCCAGAACTTTTTCTTTTTTTTTTTTTCAATTTTTTTTAACGTTTATTTACTTTTGAGGCAGAGAGAGACAGAGCATGAACGGGGGAGGGTCAGAGAGAGAGGGAGGCACAGAATCTGAAACAGGCTCCAGGCTCTGAGCTGTCAGCACAGAGCCCGATGCGGGGCTCGAACTCACTGACCGCGAGATCATGACCTGAGCCAAGTCGGACGCTTAGCTGACTGAGCCACCCAGGCGCCCCCAGAACTTTTTCTTAAGGAAACAGTGATGTTCATAAAACTTTATGCACAACAGCATTTGTTGCTATGTGATTTACAGTAATGAAAAATTACAAGCAATCATGATTTCAAACTATTAAAAACCATTAGCAAGGATTTTGTCTGTTTTGTCCACTGCTCTATTTTGAGTGCTTAAAACAGTAGAACAATGCCCAGCACACAGGAGATATTCAATAAATACTTAATAGGTATATGCTGAATCTTTGTTATGGAGGATTGGATAATCATTAAAGATAATGCAACTATAAAATGGGTTTTAATATGGGGAAAAGCAGTTCTTATAGTATTAGGTGAAAAGGTAAGATTCTCTTTCTCTCTCTCAGAACAAAATCTAAGTGTACTTATTTTGTGAGGTAGAATTATAGGTGATCTTTTCTATTATTTTGGTTTTCTGTATTTGAAAAAAATTATTAAAATTTATTTATTATTTATGGCCCAAAATTGTATATTTTCCAATTATTTTTTTTCTGACTTTTCTGATTTGTTCTTAGGGAAAATGAGATAAAGGAAAGAAACTACTTTATGTTGTGTGTCAGGTGCAATTTTAGGGTTTCGTGTATGATTTCCTAGCATCCTCTCAACTGTGTAAAGTAAGAAACATCACAAGCAGTTAAGTTACTTACCCAAGATCACTCAGTTAATTACATAGCAGGATTTGAACACAATTCATTTTAATTCCAGAGTATAATTCCTTAACCACTGATCCTATACTGACACTCTGACCAGTCTCCCTTGATACAGACAGACCTCCCTCCCTAATTTTTCCTTTCACTGAAACCACACATTAATTTGACCCTTACACAAATTATTTGGTCACATTCCAATTGCTTCGAGTGACTTACGTTTGTTTCTTGATTAGATAAAATAGTAAAAGCATTATTTTATGTTCCTATGTTCCTTTAATATTTTCCTATCACCTAGTACACCTATAAGTACAGTAAACATTTGAGATTTATAATTATTAATATAATTATTAATTATTAATATAATGAATCTATAGGAAACAAAAAATAAAAATGTTATGGATTGTATATATTTTTTTCCTTGTAAAGGCCCCCTATTGCCAATGTTTTTATAAACTGCAAATATAATATACTAAAGTTTTAAATTTCATTACTGTCATTTCATATTCATTAAAGGTTCAGAATGTTCAGTTCTTCATATTATATAGAAATGTGAAATCTGCTCTGCTTAGCCTACTCTCCAAGGTATTCCATAATCAGAACCTGGTTATTCTAACCCTACTTTCTATTTCTTCCACTATTCTCGTTCTCAAACACTCTGCTCAAGGCCAGATGAACTACTATTTCTGGAATGCTCTAAGCACCCTTCCTTCATATTCTTGCTTGAGTTCTTCCTTTGTCCAGGAACAGTCTTGAAAATAATCTCCAAATGTTCAAATCCTATCTATCTTCCAAGGCCTGTGACAGTCCATCTCTTCCTTGAAGCTTTCTTTGATAACCTTGATTCATAGTAATCTTTCCTTCTTGTGAATTCTAATATCATCTACCTTTCCTTTCATCTCACCCTTGTAATTTTTTTATTGTGGTAAAAAACATGTAAGATGAAATCTCTCTTAAGAAAAATTTAAGTCTACAGCTGTCTCCTATATGCACATTGTTATACAATAGAATAGATCTTAAGAACATTTTTTGTCCTGTATGACTCAAACTCTATACTCATTGAATCGTAACTTTCCTTCCCACCACCCCCCAGTCCCTAGTAATCACCATTCTGACTACTGACTCTACTTTAGATATTTCATGTAAGTGGAATCATGTAGTATATGTCCTGTGACTGGCTTATTTCCCTTGTTGCAGTGTCCTCAACTCTCATCCATGTTGTCACATATGACAAGATTTCCTTATTTTTTTAAGGCCAAATAAAATTCCGTTGTGTGTATGTGTGTGTTTAATCACATTTTGTTTATCCATCAATTGGTTAATGGACATTTAGGTTGTTTCACTTCACAGTTGTTAGTGAGCAATAGATTTTTGAATAAAGAAATTTATTGATATTTCCTTTATTCCATTTTTATGGTGCTAAAGATATGGATAAAAAAAATCAAAGAAGTAGCATTGTTCTCTCCTGACCATCCTTTTCCTTTATAGCTACATTCATGCCTAAATCTTGGGTTATTTTCTTTTTCTCTTTTTGTTTAATACGAACACTTTTTTTTAAATTTTTTTTTCAACGTTTTTATTTTATTTTGGGGACAGAGAGACAGAGCATGAACGGGGGAGGGGCAGAGAGAGAGGGAGACACAGAATCGGAAACAGGCTCCAGGCTCCGAGCCATCAGCCCAGAGCCTGACGCGGGGCTCGAACTCACAGACCGCGAGATCGTGACCTGGCTGAAGTCGGACGCTTAACCGACTGCGCCACCCAGGTGCCCCTGAACACTTTTGATAAGCAATCGTTTTTTCTTAATCCAGGTGACATCTCAACCATCAAAATTTTGCAAATGTTTAGGAAAAATTGATAATTTTAGTATATATTTACACTATGAAAAATTTAAGATAATTATAACAAGAAAATTCAGAAATTAGATTTTAAAAGAAGATTGCAAAATACTGAATTTATTACTATTGGTGCTTAGATATGCTGACTAGCTCAACAACATGCGTTTCCAAAGGGGTGAAGTAAAAAGAAAAGGAAGAGAAAGAGCAAAAGAGAGAGAAGAAATAAAACTACAAAGTTTGCTTTACAATACAGAAATGCTCTATTTCATATTTATCCCATGTTGGCAATTGTACATGTATACACATACACACATCATTTGTGTGTATGTGTATATATATTATATATAATGTTTCTGCAAGAGCTGCTAAAAGATAAACTGTGGTGTATTAAAAATGTTGAGAGTTTATTTGAGCAAAAATCAGTTCAAATTGGGCAGTGCCAAACCATGAATGGTCAGGAGCACTCCAAGGACAGGAGCTTGGGAAGAGACTTTTGGAGTGAAAAGACAGACACAAAGTAAGGAAATTGATGATTGGCTATAGCTTAAAGCCTAGTTGACTGTGATTGGTTATCCTTAGGTTTCAGTTACATAATTTTGATGCATTCACAGACTTAGATTTAGTTTTGCTTGTGTAGGCTGCCATGACATTAGAGCTACCTTGTCTAATGGCATCATGTTTAATTAATTTAACAATACAAATATAATTTTTATATATTTATATAACTATAATTATTTGCAATATATATTTATATAAATATAGAATATACGTCTTTATATAAGTATAAAGTCTTGTATTTATATATTTATTTATATAGGTATAAGTATATATTATATATAATATTTTCACTGCCAGACTCTACACAATTTATTGAGGGTTACTGTAATAATGACTGAAGACATTGTCCATGACATGCTTCATTTACGTACTTCTCTAACTTGAAGTGGTTAATGGATTTTCAGTTTTCCTTTTTTCTTTTAGACTGTTTCGTATTTGTGACCTGGGCTATTAAAAGTTAATTTTAGGGGCACCTGGGTGACTCAGCCGGTTAAGCATTCGACTTCGGCTCAGGTCATGATCTCACAGCTTTTGAGTTTCAGCACCATGTGGGGCTCTGCGCTGACAGCTCAGAGCCTGGCTGCTTCGGATTCTCTGTCTCCCTCTGTCTCTCTGCCCCTCCCCTGCTCATGCTCTCTCTCTCAAAAATAAATAAACATTAAAAATTTTGAAAAAATTAATTTTACAAGCAACATTGTGGAAAATGTATTCAAAATTTGTTAAGTAGACCTAACATTATAGGTCAAGAATTTGGTGAATTCATTTTATTCATATATAAATTGAACAAAATTCATTGTAAAATTAATATTCTACACCCAGGATCATGGAAGTATATCTTTCTCAGGAAAAAAAAATGTATCCTTATTTTCTCTATGCTTTCATAGTCACATTTTGAAAAACTCTTAAACTAAGAAATGAGAAACAAATTGAAGGGATTAGATTTTCTTTTGTCTACAAGAAACAAATGACTTAAATCCAATGTTGGAAATAAACCATATATTATTTTTAATTTTTAAATTGAGAATCTTACTTAAATTCTCCTTTCTTATACTTATGTTTTGTCATACTATGTTTTTTCATATATCATTCTGCTTGAATTACTTTTCCCCTCCTTGTTTCCTTTAAAAGGATCCAAAACCTCTAGTAAAAAGGTTAATTTTCTGGGTTGCAATATCACTGAATACAGGAAAAATTTGATGTAGTTGACAAAGTAAGTCTTCAAAAAAAGAAGTCAACAACAGGGATTTCAGGGACAGAGTTTCTTGGAAGTTCAGACTTGTTCTTCATCATTAGTTTGATCCAGCTGAGAAAACTGTGTGAACAGGTGTACCTTTTTTAAAGAGAAAAGTGTAAAAACTTAGGATGCACTAATATACATTGCCTTTATAACCATAAGATCCATTGTCCATGTTGATATGATACTTGGTCTTCTGGAAGGTATCTTATCTTTTATTTTTGGCACAGAATTTAACAGGGACTTGATCTTAATCATCAGATTCAGTTTTTATTCATAACAGAATTGTGTGGTGTGTGTGTGTGTGTGTGTGTGTGTGTGTGTGTTAATCTTTTAGTAAGAAACTATTGATTTTTCCCTACTGCCTTGTACCCAGAAATTTTCAAATCAAATAGTAGAGTTTACTTGTAGGTTAAGCAGATATCTCAGTTCCAGGAGAAATGTTAAAGCACACATATTCCACTATCCAATAGATACAAATTAGCTAAAGTCATATTTTTTTGGAAATTAATTGTTAGATTTAGTTGTAGAGCCATGCATATGTGTGTTGTGTGTACATATGTGTATGGATGTATATGTATATACTTAAGATACACACACACATATTTGGGACAATATGGATGAATCTGAAGGACATTATGGTATGTGAAATAGCTCAAACACAGAAAGACAAATGTATGAGCTTATTTAAATATAGAATCTGAAAAGGAAGAAAAGAACCTACAAAACTTAACTCATAATAACAGAGAATAGAATGGTCATTCCTAGAGGTTGGGACATGTGGAAAAATGTAGATAAAAGAAAAATAGAAAGCGGTGTAGTGGTTGACAGGGAGGAAGGGGGTCATGGGGAGTGATCGTTTAATGGTACAAAGTTTCAGTTTTGTAAGATGAAAAGTGTTCTGAAGATGGATGTTAGTGATGGTTACACAACAATATGAATGTACTTAATACCTCTAAACTGTAAATTTAAAAATGGTAGATATAGTAAAATTTATGTTATATGTATTTCACCACCATGAAAACATTGGGAGGAAAAAAGTGAAATGACCAAGGAAGGTCCTAGATGTCCCTCCCTTAAAGTCTTCTGAATTGCTTTCCCAAGGTCCCTGTAGTTTTTTCTGCTGGTTTTCCATCCAGATCCTGACTGTTAGCAATTGCCTGTGCTTATAGGGGTGATGTTGACTGATAATGACGATTATAATTATGATGGTGGTGAAGATAACGATGATAACAGTGATCAAAAGTGCAATTAATAATTATAGTAACTAGGAGAGAAAATGGAAAAGAGGGAGTGAAAAGAAAATGAATAAGAACAGAAAAAGGAAGATCAAGAAAAGAATTACTATTTTCCAATAGCTGTGCTAGTGGCTTTGTTCTTTCATTAAATGTTTTTGGTGTAAAAAATAAAAAAGAGAAAGTGGAAAGCCTATATGTTAAAGTCAGTAATATTATTTTAGGATAGATTTTTCTCGATCTAAGTGTTCCAGTATTTGATACATATTAGAGCATTTTTAATTTCCAGAACAATTTAAGACAAACTCCTCTTGATTTTTCTTTCAGTAAAGTCTTTGCAATCTAGTTTAAAAATCTAAAAAAGGCCAAAGACCAAGTGTATTCATTTTTTATTCCAAGCATATACTAATGTGCTTGATGTCCATTAAAGTTTTAAATATTTATTGAATTTGAATGAATGAAGTGGCATTATATTAAAATAGCCTCAATATGAGAACATAACAGAGCAGATGAAGTAATAATATTAATTGGGAGAAAGCAATTTCTAATTAATTGAAATGATAAAGAAGACGGGAGTCGTTATATGAGGTTTAGATTTAAACTAATCATGTAAGCAGGCAAAGTTGGGATACTTTTTAAAATGAGTTTGCTTTGGGATCTGTGGGTAATGTGAATTGATGAGGTCAGAACAAAAATTTTTTTTTCAGATGAAAGACTTAAAATCATTCTTTGTTTTATTGTGTCTAATTAATATGGAACTGTTTGTCCCTAAAACCCTGTCACCCTATGAGCCCATTATTAACACAAAAACAGAGTCTTTGACATATATTTATCTAATATTGATAGGACAGCTAGATGTAATTTCCTTTTTTACCTAATCTCTCAGTAACATCACGTGGTGTCACTATCTTTTGTAAACAACAGTCTTTACATTGTAGGAGAGCCCCTGTTCTAAACTCTTAATACACATTAACTCTCTTCATCTTCATATAACAACCCTTTGAGGAAGTACTATCATCATTCCCATTTTACAGACATGGAATCTGAAGCATCCAGGAGAGGTTAAGAGAACCAGCTAGTAAGTAGGAGAGCTGGCATTTAAATCCAGTTAGTCTGGCTCCAGAGTCTAAGGCTCTTAACCACTAGCTCTGCTGCATCTGGGTTATGCTAAAGAAGCATTTTCCAGAAATGGTTCTTTAGAATATTGTATCATGAGACACTGTGGTAAAAACTGCTATATCCAAACTAGTTTGGCAAATATTTTAGACCATGTACACTTTGCAATGATTTCCTATTGCTGCCATCACAAATTGACTTCAATTTAGTGAATTAAACTTACAAATTAATTTTCTCACAGTTCTGTTGATCAATGGGGCTGCATTTCTTCTGTAGGCTGTAGGGGAAAATCTTCCCTCTTTCTTCTACCAGCTTCTAGAGGCCTCCTGCATGCCTTGGTTCTTGGGCTCTTCCTCTATTTTCAAAGCTAGTAGTTTAGCATTTGGACCCACTCAAATAAATAATCCAGGATAAATTTTCTGTCTCAGCTTTCTTAATCACATCGGCAAAGTCCCCTTTTCCACAGAAGGTAATATATTCATAGGTTCCAGAGATTAGAGCACAGACATCATTGGAGACCATTATTCTGTTTACCACGCATTTTTATGCCATCATAATATATTAAAAGCTATGAGAATTCTTCAGTAATGAAGGTTCTTCTTTTTTAAAGCCCATATGTGAGGTATATCATTGATAGTGCCATAAAAAGAAAGAGCACTGCTAATTAAATTGATATAATATTTTCCGACTAATTTTATTTTATATGTATGAAAGTTTCTTTTAGATTTAGACATATTTTATCATATATCACTCACATATAAATAAAAAAGTGTTAATGAGATAAATGAGTTAAGATAGTCTTAAAATTTCACATTTAGAATCTCATTCTTCTAAATCATTTCTGACTCATGTTTGTTGATGTTTGTGTTTTTTTTTTTATCAGCACTGTTTTCTGTGCAATCTAGAGTGTTGGTGATACACTATTGAAAAAATCTGAAATAAGATAAAACAAATGAACCAAAAAAATCAATGAAAGAACTAAAACCTGTGCTCTTTGAAATTTTGTAGAGCTAGTATTTTGGGCAAGTTGTTAAATACCTCTGAGTGATCACTTGCTTCACCCAACCCCACAATGGTTTGGCTTAGAGTGAAAAGAATGCATCACTATTGATTCTGACACTTTCTTTCAAGATATTCTTTCAAGATATGTCAAAATTCTGCAGATTTTGAAAGTGACACTTTGTGTTACAAATATAAATATGTAATGGCATAATGCATCATATAGCTGGCAGCAATTGTTCAGAGATTTTTAAATTTGAAAAAATGAAGCCTTAAAATTGACAAAATTATGGCAGTTGAATTTCACTAAGAAATTGGTGAAATAGTCATTTTGGATAGTGGGAAAGCAAAAGTGCTAGAGGTATATACTGAATCATTATGTTGTACACCTAAAGGTAATATAATATTATATGTTAATCATATCTCAGTTAAAAAAATCAAAGGAGTACATCAGTTTGGGGTAAAGAGATCAGAGTACTGAGCTGCCTTGAGGGAACTGGTGACCATCTGTCAAGGATCTTGTAACAATGGGCCTGTATTGGATGGGAAATGGGCCAAATGAATTCACAACGCAACGTGCTTGTCTACTAGCAGGTCTGTGAAGTTGAGCTAGCTCCAGAAGGAATTTGAAGAAAGAGGCCTTGAAAGGCAGATTTGACTTGGAATGCCATAGAATGTTTATGCGCACTTCTGCTTTCCATACACAATTTCCCAAAGTTCTGTCCCTTCTTCCCTGGCCATCCCCCAAAGGTAAGGTAACAACTTTGAAATCATAATCTTTCTGTGAAGTACCCAAAGTTGACCCTGTGTCTCTATTTCCTGAATGACTTTACTGCCAAAACCTAAACAGACTTAAAAGGGAATTGGGTCAGATCTAGACTGCTTAAGCTTTTTGCAAAGAAGACTCCTCTCAGCCACCATAAGGATGGAGACCAAGCTGTAATAACTGGAAACACAATGACAGTAGTGGTGGATTGTGCTGCTGTGGGTATACACGAGAAAATTTAATTGGTGGTGCCAATCTCTTTGCTCTGAGGAAGATATGACCAAAGGGAGAGAGTCTTGTTGACTTCTTTTTCTCCCCCTGATCTACACCCTACTCTGCCAATTTACTCTCCAGCTTTTGCCCCAGCTATGCTTTCTTGAGTTCCAGAGGGTGTTGCAAGCCACTTCCACCAGCCAAGTTTCTCCAGCAGCACTGAGGGAAAGGACTCTATAAAAGGATTGGACTCTAAATGGGGACTGTTAATGGAAATGCCAATAAAGTGTCTCTTATAACTTCGTTTTCTTCCATTGCCCTGAATTGTCTCCACACAGGTGTAATTTGTGTTTAAAGCATTTATTTTACTTATGTTGTCTTTTGTGAAACTCTTTTTTCTTGTGAAATAAGAGCATGTGTATGACGTTTGTCCCTTATATGGAAAGCTAACCAACAGTGTTTTCTGCTTCCTTTCCCCCTCTTCAGAGCTAAAAAAAAAAACCAAACCAAAACAAAACCCCAAAACAGTCTTTGTCACAGAGGATGCCCAGTGACTGATAGGGCATAATAGTGACAGTAGCGAAAAGACACATACTCCTCTCTGCTTTCCCAATATTGCTATTCCTATCCACCATTCCACCCTCAAAAACAAAAACAAAAATAAAAAACAAAACAAAACAAAACAAAAAAACTAGAGGAATATCGCTGGATCATGAGGGAGTGTTATGGGTCAGTTGTGATGCAAGGTCAGAAATTTAATGTAAGACACCCAGTATTAATGTATTTCTTTCTTGTGTTTCTTTCTCTGGAAATGTTAAGATGTTCAAGAACAGTTGTAGGATGATAGCTGGGTTTAATCCATTTGGGAAGGGGTGAGTGAGCTAAGGGGATTTGCAGGAGGGGAGTTATGTGATGGTAACCTGTATAACTGTCAACAGGTAGAGGATGAAGAAGACATGAATGCATCATCGATAGTGAAAAAGAACTAGGGTCTATATTTTAACGTTTATTTATTTTTGGGACAGAGAGAGACAGAGCATGAACGGGGGAGGGGCAGAGGGAGAGGGAGACACAGAATCGGAAACAGGCTCCAGGCTCTGAGCCATCAGCCCAGAGCCTGACGCGGGGCTCGAACTCACGGACCGCGAGATCGTGACCTGGCTGAAGTCGGACGCTTAACCGACTGCGCCACCCAGGCGCCCCAGGGGGTCTATATTTTAGAGGTCTAAATTTTGTCAAAGAAATATACAAATAGAATGACAACATCTAGACTGATAACAGGTGCTGGAGCCAGATTATTTTGGTTTGAATTGAGACTCAACCATGTATGTGTATGTATTAAATACCTGCACAAGGTATTTAATGTCTCTGTGCCTCAATTATCTCTTTTATATAATGGGATAAAAATAGTCCCAATCTTATCGTGTTGTTATGAGGGTTATATAAGTTGACATACATATAGTATTTAATTCAGTGTCTAACACATAGTGAGTAATGATATATAGTGAATTTATTATTTATGTAATAGTAATATTAAATATTTCATAATATTTCACTAACAATAATACAATTATATTACCTGACTAGGTGAGTTGGAAGGATGGGAGGTGGTAACGTGAAAGCTGGTTGCTTGAAATAAAAGATGTGAAGATGGTAGCTGATAGAGGAGATAGGGTGCAGCAAAAGATTACTGGCAGTGAAGAAGTCAAGAAACCAGGAGACCAGGGTCTGGGAAGGATCATCTTGCTCAAACAAGTCACCGTTTATCAGCTTTTCTTTTCCCAAATGAGATTCTGGTATTTTTGATAGACCAAATTATTGGTCCCGATTTCTCACACTTCTTCCATCAGAAAGAGGAAAGGTTTGCTGGAGCCTCATCCTGGAAAACGTGTATTTCTTGCATCTCAGCCTCGAGCTTGGTCATGTGACTTATTTTTGGCTAATGTAACAATAAGATGGAAGTGACACATTATCAGCTCTAACCCTAGACCTTCAGATGCTTTGTGTGTTCTGCTTGAGCTATCTCTGGCACGGCCTTGAGAAGAGGCTTCTCTAGATGGTGTTGCCCTTCCACACTGAGACCCAGAGGGAACATATGCTGTGCAGAGTCAACCCAGCCAGCCTCAGATCTTCATAGGAAGCTGAGCCTCCTCAGCTATCAAAGCCTGAAGAAGAGCTGTCCTGGCTGACCAACCTACAAATTAGTGAGAATCAGAGCATATTGTGGCTTCTCAGCGAAATTGTACGCTCATTTGCTTTGTATCAATAGCTAATTGATATAGTAATTTCACAACTCCAAGCTATTATTTTTCAAAGTTTTCTTAAAGATTATCCTTACAGCTGTTGGACAATTTTTCTTCAAATTCCCTGTCATTATATGAGGTGAACTAATCTGGAGTTTTAACTTTTTTATTGAGAGAGGGAGAAAAAAGGACAGAGAAAGAGGGAGGGAAAGAATCTTAAGCAGGTTCCACATCCAGCATGGACCTCAACATAGGCTCTATCTCATGAATGTGAAATCATGACCTGAGCCAAAATAAAGAGTCAGATGCTTAACTGACTGAGCCACCCAGGTGCCCCTAGAATTTCAACTTTTTAAAAAAATGTTTTTATTTTTGAGAGTGAGAGAGTGCAAGTCGGAGAGGGACAGAGAGAGAGGGAGACAGAGAATCTGAAGCAGGCCCCGTGCTGTTAGCAAAAAGCCTGATGTGGGGCTTGGACCCATGAAACATGAGATCATGACCTGCAACAAAGTTGTATGCTTAACTGACTGAGCCACCCAGGTGCCCCTAGAATTTTAACTTTTAGTTGAGTTTAAGAAAAAAGAAATGTAAAAATGTGTGTTAAGTTTGGGTAACAAAAGGCTAGCTGTATTTACATTCTATGGTGATTGTGCTAAATATAACAACACATCCAAATTTCCAAGTTTTCATTTTAAAATGCATGAAATTATGCTTTTTAACAAGAATTACTTTGTGACCATATAATTTATATTTTTATAGAAGTATTCAGCTTATGATGTATTTTAATAAGCTGTATATTAGAATCAATGAGTCATTGCTTAGGAATGAGAGTAGCATATAATGAATCAAATTTTCTTTTAATAAAGTAAGAGCTAATAGAGAGCTTAATAAGAGCTAGCCTAGCATTTTTGAAATCTTTCTTCCACATGTTACATGCTTAAATTCATGTAAACCTAACAAGAAACTTAATAGATGTTAGATTTATTTATTCATATTCATTTTACAGATGAAAAAAAATTATTTTTAGAGTTTTTATGTCAGTTGCCCAAGTTTGCATAACAAGCCAAAGAGGTGAGAATCGAATTCTAGTCAATATTATTAATCACTCTTCAGCACTGCAGTCAGTAAACTGTTTTGCTAAAGAGCTCAGACTCTTTCAAATCGTGTTATTTTGAGTTCTGTCTCTACTGCTTATGCTTCCTAGTTCTATGCATCATTTTCTTTTCTTATAAAATGGGAAAAATAATCATATTTATCTTTTAAAATTGTTTTTATGTTTAAATGTCATAATTCATGTTTAGCACATAGGACAGAGCCTGGTAGGTAGAAAGGATTCAATAAATACCAGTCACTACCATCATCATCATCCCTGTCATCACTGCCATTTAACAGAATTTAGTATTTATGTGAACACCCCAATATTACAGTAAAAGGGCATTTATAACAGAAAAACAGAATTGGTTAGTAATAAAGAGCATCTGGTATTGTCTTTCTCCCACTAGTCTGAAATTCCATCTTACAAATAGCTAGTGATAAGAGATTTCAAACTCTGTCTTCCAGTAAATGTGGCACTAGTAATTAAATTGTTTAGAAGGTCTCTGTGCTCTTCTCTCTGCAATGCTGATTTAATCATCTTCAGCATATAGTGTCCTATTGGCAGGATTCCCATGTGTACTTGTAAGTGGAAGGTTATATGCTAATGGATGTTCATTGTGTAATGGGAGCATGGGGATATGTATATCTTCTGGCAGAGCTTGTAGCGCAGGTTATTGGTTCCTGTTTGTACTCAGTTGTTAGTTGTTGCACATCTTACCTGATCACATAAAGGCTGAGTTGAATGTATGCAATCTCTCGTTTGTGCCACCGCAGGGGCATTATGTGCTTTATTTCATTTTCTATTCTAGCGAGTGTCTTTTACCCTTAATATTCTCCTGAATTCCCCTCGTGATTGAGTGGACTCTTGCCTTTCACAAATTTAACACTTGTGGTTTTGATGAGTCACAGGAAAATTGGAAAGTTCATAACTTGTTAAGTGTGTGAAGCTCTTGATTAAATCGTGTGTCCTTGAGGCCAGCCTGTGGGAAGAAAATCGAGGCTATGAGTGAGCCTCAACCAGCACTCTGTCTCAATATCAGCATGGTTCTGTTGTTCTTAGCTTGTCTTCAGGTATGCAGAAGCCCTCATTAGAGGTCTGCGGGGTTATATAAATGCATCATTACATTAAACAGATTTATGTGAGAAATTATATACTGTAATGACATTTATGCATATGGGAATTTGCAAAGGTCTTTTGACATATTTCTTGTGAATGTTACAAGCTTTTGGCATATGTTAGGTTAGACAGACTGCAGTTTGGCCTCTCCCTATAGAGGATAATCCCAATGATGGTTTTATAATAAATTTCGGGGAGATCAATGGTCGACAAACTCAGTTAGGATTATTGTCCTGCCTAGGCACTAAAATTGAGATTAAATCGTCAGTTCAATTCAACTGTATTTAGGTGTTTCTCTTTTAAAGTCTTAAAGTGGTTTTGCAACTTGAAATGTTGGAAGCTAAGGCATTAAGAAGAAGAAACAATGCTGTGCATGGGCCAATTTGAATTACATTTGTATAACAGGCAGACACAAAGTGTAGAAGAAAACTTTCACAAGCACCTGCTTTGTGTCAGACTTTGTGTTTCATGCTTTCACATATTATCTCACTAGATTCTTAATACCATTTTAAAGAAAGGTTAGTATGGATTGGGAGAGGGTTTGAAGGGTATGCGTGCATAATTAATTAAGCAAGGCAAGTTAATATTTGTGGGGCCCCCCAAACCTCACTGCAGAATTTTAATTACTTAAGCTGTAATGTATTGAGACCCCATTCTTAAGCTCTAGAACCAAATCACTGCTTCAAATCACTGGTATGCCGGGGCGCCCGGGTGGCGCAGTCGGTTAAGCGTCCGACTTCAGCCAGGTCACGATCTCTCAGTCCGGGAGTTCGAGCCCCGCGTCAGGCTCTGGGCTGATGGCTCGGAGCCTGGAGCCTGTTTCCGATTCTGTGTCTCCCTCTCTCTCTGCCCCTCCCCCGTTCATGCTCTGTCTCTCTCTGTCCCAAAAATAAATAAATGTTGAAATCACTGGTATGCCTAATGTTCTGTTCAGCCTATTTCTACCTCAAAATTTATACCAGAGTCTTGGATCTCAACATGAATGTGCCAAAAGTTGTATATACAATGCTATCTTAAATTTATTTCCAAGAATTTGTCCCCATTTCCATGGATATAGTGTAATTCTCCAAATTGATTCTGGGTGTAGCCAAATAACTTGTTTGGCCAATGACGTGTTGGCAGACTTGGCACAAGCTAGGTCCTTGAATGTGGTTAGACATGCTGTCTTGAATTTCTGCTGTGAACAAGACTAGGCCCACTTGCTGGACCCAGGAGGAAGATTCCACGGAGCAGAGCTGATCCGTCACAGCCAGGCTAGAGCAGCATTCAGGATACCTGGTACAATAACCCAAGTGGACTCAGCCTGCATCAGCATCAGTCTACTCATAGATATGTGGGAATAAAGAATTATTGTTTTAAGCTACTATGTTTAAAGTACATTGGCTATACAGGATTTTTGTGGCAGTATCTAACGGATACATATAATGATAAGCAGAAGAAGATATAAGAGGTAGAGAATCTATTTACCTAGTAGGTTCTTTCTTTTAAACCTCTGTTATAGACTGAATTGTGTTCCCCTAAAATTCCCTTGTTGTAGCACTAGCCCATCGGTGTGACTGTCTGGAGGAAGAAACTATAGAGAAGTAATTAAATGAGGTCATAAGGATGGGGCCCTAATTCTGGTGTCCTGAGAAGAGGAAGAAACATCAGTGATCTCTCTCTTTCCACACACACACACACACACACACACACACACACCCCATATGAGGACACACCAAAAAGGTGTCCATCTATAAACCAGGAAGAGAGGCCTCACTAGAAACCAACCCTAACAACAAGTTTAGCCTCCAGAACTGTGAGGAAATAAATTTCTGTTGTTTGAACCAACCAGTCTTTGGTATTTTGTTATATCAGGTTGAGCCATAACAAAATACACCCTCCTACAAACTTCTATCTCCGAGTAAATTTGGCCTGAACAATATTCTCAAACTTGAATAAATTGATCGCAACATGTCCTTGATGGTGAGGTAAATTACATGGATTTGATACGTGCTTGAGGAAAGGGGAAAATATCTTTTATTTCAAATTTCTTTTCCAAGAGAGACCAGTATCCTTTTATTATAGGCCCAAGTAATTAAGGTACCAGATCCATTTCCAAAGTCCTCACACTTTACACTAAAAACATGCCAGTATTTATTTGGCATCGACTCTTATGTCAGACATGGGTTACTGTGCTCCACGTGAGCTGGAGGGCAGGTAGAGATGAACAAAAAGATACAGAATGCAACATGGATATTGAATGTGAATATGATTTAGTACACCTTTTCTAAATAAGGAATAAGTTTAACTCTTTAGACACTTAGAAATAAGAGGCAAAATTTTAGTCTTAGTCTGGATCCTTCTTTTGGGATTGGCATCTCTTTGGATTCTTAAATGTCTTTCTTTGGGATGACACTTGGATTGAATGTCCCTAGGAACTTTCTAATCCCTTAGCTACCTCAGGGTCTTTTCATCATACTCTTAAATCTTATTTAGGAACTATTTCCGTTAATTTAGAAAATTTCCTTGTACTGCTTTAATATATTTGTTCATCCATTTCTATCTTTTACATTTGTATCATAATGTTGAGCAGGAGGTATTTTTTATCCATCATGCAGCTGCCATTGTTCACATATGGAAGACTATACTCATTTTTCTCGGGCTTTGTTTTCCTGTAACTTAACTCATGGCTGTGCTGAACCAACTGGTATTCCGTGCGTGCACGAGCGCCCGAGCGCGTGTGCGCGCGCACGCGCGCACGTGTGTGTGTGTGTGTGTGTGTGTGTGTGTGTGGTGTTGCTGTCCTATTACTTCATTTGTAATCTGTGAGTTATCTTCTATTAAATGCACCTTAAAGAGCGATCACAGGATTCTTTTCTCTTTATTTTCGGAGAGGCCACTATGCCTATGGAATGATAGCTTTTCACCATTGGTATCTCCTTGGTTATACTCACTACTCCGACTGTGGTGTTAGGATTACAATCTCTTTGATTATTTTACTTCTCCATTTCTCATTTATTTTTGCTTTTTACGTGATCTTCCATTTCCCCCTATGAAAATTTTAATCTTGTTGTTATGATTCCATTGGGAAGACAACTCCCATGCAAGGATAGCTCTTTCTCCCAGATTTTTACACAGATGTTAAGTGTATTCTCATCACTTGAGTGTCAGTCACGTGGCACTTTCTCGAACAGGCCTTCCCTGCCATCATATACAATTATTGTTTTCCCCGTCTGGAGATACCTCTCTCTTCACTGCTTTCTCTATCTTATTAGCGTGTCTTTATTACCTTCAGAATGCTTTGTTGAAATGATCTATTTTTTGCTTGTTTATTGTTCATTTTACTCATATGAATGTAACTTCATGAGAACAACAGTCTTTGTTGTTTTGTTTACCAGCGTATCCACAGAGGTAAAATTATTGTTGACACATTCTGAATAGCCAATAGATACTTGTTGAATAAATGAATAAATGAATGAATGAAATCTTCTGTTGCTCATTTCCAAAATGTCCCTTTTACATTTATATGCTAAATATATAAAAACCTGGGCTTAGACTGAAACTTATTTTATTCTACCAGGAAATTTCATCAGTAAGTTCTTAAGTATATACAGTCTCATTTTTATGTATTCTACTAGAATATTACAATGTTTGAAAATAATCATTTATAATTTAAATGCCTTATATTCCAGTAATTCCTTGACCAATTATCTATTAGATTTTCAAGATTTTTTTTTCTTGCTATGGGATTACATGGTACAACATGATTGATAATTTCATTTTTTTGAAGACTAGTATTTATTTATTTATTTATTTATTTTAGAGAGAGAGAGCACAAGTGGAGGAGAGAGGCAGAGGGAGAGAGAGAGAAAGGGAGAGATAGAATCCTAAGCAGGCTCCCTGCTCAGTGTGGAGCCTGACATGGGGCTCAATCCAACGACCTTGGAATCATGACCTGAGTCAAAATCAAGAGTTGAATGTTCAGTTGATTGAGCCATCCACGCACCCTAAGACTAGTAACAGCCATTTACTAGACATCTAAGACAATATATTAGAAGAGGAAATAAATTAGAGTAGATGCCCAAAGTAAATTCTGAAAACTAAGATAACAGAAATGTTGTTTATTACCAGTAACAATGCATTTTCTTTGTGTATCATTTTATGGCTCTGTTTTAAAGACTACTATTTTACTTTATCTTCATAATAATTTTATCATGCGGTGATGAAAGACGGTTTCCATTTTCCCAAAAGAGAAATCAAGACACTTGAGTTAATAGGTATTAAGACTATTATAAAGAGTCCCCAACTGTTCACCTAGGACATCTCCATTCCTATCATCAAGCATTAGATTTTTGACACATAATTTGATTTAGCCTAATGTAAAAGCACAATATTTCTGTAGCTCCAAACTACACTTCTGTCTCAGGAGAGGTCTTTAACATTTACAATGGTAGAATGGAAAATATCCTGGACTAGGAATCAGGAGACCAAAGTTCACCTCCAATTTAATGTTATTATAATAATACCAATTATTTGGTTGTTCTTAAGAAAAACAATTTCATTCTTTGGGCTCCTGTCTTGTTCTATGTTTAATCTTCTAGGTTACATGAGCATTTTCTTCTAAACATTGTGTAACAGTACATTTGACAAGTGCACTATTAGGTAAAAGATCTCTGGTCACAAAATCTTGGAAAATAAAGCAGTCTGTATCTCTTCTTTGAAATTCACAAACATACTTTAGCATATTAAAAGCTTTGAGAAGTTCTGGAATTTAAAAAATAAAGAGAAGGAAAAAAAAACGTTGTTGAACTTTATTTAACCAAATGATTCCTTAGCTTATTTTGATCAGTCATAGATGGTCTTACTTGGGAGAAATGTACCCCAGAAACAATTCTCTGATCTAATCAAGTTAGGGAAGTTGAGTTATCTTCTGGTTCTAACAGCCTATAAATCTTTTATAAACTATAATAAGTTCTATTTTATACTAAAGATTGATTTGTTACAAAACACTTGTATGATTTCTGAAAAGAAAGATTATACATTCTTTGAAAGATATTTGAATGTAGTATAAAATAATCAAAACCATATTAGATTCTAACATTTTTGAGATTGTTGGAATAATTTCTTCTTCTGTTGAGGATGTGCCCTTGGCCTAGCTTCAGGCCACTACATGAATCCTTTTCCCTTGACCTGTCATAAAATCCTGTCTTCTCTTTCTTTTCTCTATTCAAATTTGAGGCAAGCTTGGGGCTTCAATCAATTGACAGGCTGTAAAATATTGTTGCCCTAGAGCAAGTGATAGGTTCCTATTGTGGTTTTCCCATTAGTGACTGAAAAAAAGAGAATCTTTTAATGTGGGCATGTGCTGAATGTTTGAACCAGTTCTGTAACTCAATAAACATTTTTCTTTTCATTCCCCTAGCTATAAGCGCTGTTCATTGACAACCAAGACAAGGGAAGGGAAGAGAAGGGAAGGGAAGGGAAAGGAAAGAGAGGAAAGGAAAGGAAGGAAAGAAGGAAGGAAAGAGGAAAGGAAAGTAGGAAGGAGGTGAAGGGGGGAGAGGGATAAATTTATATTTCAACAAATAATACTTTAGCAATTTATGACTAGGACAGATGAAACTCGGATTTTATAGAACAAGTGGAATTGCTGGGATCAAGTCTCAGTTCTGCCACTTAAGTTGTCAATAGAAAAAAACACAACATTTTGGGGCTTAGGAAAGCTAATGTATTTAGTAAACTCATAATTTATTAACTTATTTTCTTAATATCTATGTGCCTTTGGGCAAAATGCCCTTATTGATACTTTACCTTTAAAATAATGACATAATTAATAGTTATTAATAATCTATTAAGCATTTACTTTAAGGCAGGAGCCACGTTAAATGCTTTAAAAACATTTTTTTTTATTATAGCTATATAACATACAACATACAGGGCTCATGAGGTTTCACAACTTCTCAAGATCAGAAATGGAGCCCAACTCAAAGTATGTCTTAAACACTCTCCATACTGCTTCAATATCAGCATCATAATGCACACATCTGTTTCATGAGATAAAACTTTTAATTCTGACAGCAGTAGAATATTTGTTTTAACATAATTTTCTAGAACACAAATTCAGTATCTAACCTGTTGGAGACATTGATGTTAGTGCTCTTAATTTAGCTTATGGATTTAATTGACTTCAACTCCTTGGAAGCATTACTGATTGTGCAGTTATCCGTTTCCTATACATGGAAGGTACCCAAGTCAAGTACCAAAAATGATCATTCCCTGGAGAATGTTTTCAAGGAAACACTTCCCATAGTTAATGTGAAATGTAAAATAATCGGGCTTCAGACGACCAAAGTATCCCTAGGCCACAGGAAAGAAGAGTCTTTGAACTTAGTTTAACTAAACTATAAGTTATGAAATAGACCTTATTCTTTTTTTTTTATCTTATTCTTAAAGTATTTTAAGGTGTCCAGTTCTCTATTATCTTTTGATCTTATCAATATTTAAAAACTATCATATAAGTTTCATCATGATTCATCTTTGTGTTTCTGAATCTGCTATATTCAGACAGGTGACTTAGTGTAAAGACTGAAGAAGGATAAAGGAAACAACTGGAGGATCTGGGCCTACCTGGTTCTCACTCTTTCTGTGGCCTAGATAATATATAGCTCAGGTACCTACTGTGGCTTTGCTTTTTGGCATCTAACATTTACACTAATTCCCTTCATTTAAAGAGCAGTGATATTTATGGGTTAAATAATACCAATATGTACATGAATAAAAATACAAATACTAGCCACAGTTTATGGATGTGTATTTTCTGGACTGAATTTCAGGAATTTTGGACTTAATACCTTGCTTAATCTTCACCACATCTTTATGAGGTAGGAGCCATTATTATGCATATTTTATTGCTGAGGAAATGGAGGTTTTTAGAGAACTAAGGCATGTGTCCCAGGCATATGCTGTTACCATCTTTAGGGGATAGTTTCTATTTGAGTATTCTGGTAGATAGGCCTATTTTATTCTATTTCCTCACTTGCCTTATATATCTTCAAAAGTCCTTTCTATTATCACGGTGGAGCACTTCATGGGAGCATAAGACATTTGAGGATGAGTACACTGTGACTTTCATGAAGTATTCTGTTTCTTCCTGATTGAGAATTTCCCCAACCTGTGAAATGGGAGAAAGGAAGGTAACAACATTCTTTCAGATTTGCAGAAGGTCTAGTATCTATGGTCATTTTCCAACCAAAACATACAGAAGCAGCCAAATTGGTTCACACACATAGATACAGATATTGAATATTTTAAATCTTTTTTTTTCTCCTTGTGTTAACTCTTTCTGTGCTTTAAAATCACAACCTAAAACATGATTTTCAGTTTTCCCTCACCTCCTCCTTACCTTGATATTCTGTAACAAAGCATTTTTTCCCAAGCCTAATTTTTCTTTTTTCCCCCAAGGCAAATTTCTATTTGTAGCATTGCTGATCATACTTTAAAAAAATTCAGTTTGATCCGACTCTATTACAAAATACTAACTGCTGCTAGGTATGCTTGTTCCATTTTTTTAATTGTGAGAATTTTTTTAATCATTGATGAAATTTCATATGTATTTTGGAAAGTTTGGTAACTACAGTAAAGAAGTAGGAGCATTCATAATTTATGCAAAGATAGCCCTGGCTAACTGATTAAAAATTGTTTTTCTATTGTAGGCTATACTTAGTTTAAAATACAATGGTATAGTAATTAAAAGTAGTAACATGCTCCACCTATAAGACACCCCTTCCCAAAGGTCAGAACTTTCCACATTTCAGCTATATCTCTGGCATTTACATTCATATTTCTAAACAAAATACATATGCTATTTTTTGATCTTTGAATTTTGATATTATTTATCGATTTTTCTTTTATGGTAGATGAGGATCTTGTTCAGAAACCTTTTGCTTTCAATTAAACCTACAAGTACTTCTGATATGCCCGTTCTGAACATACAATTATGACATGTTGGGTAAATGAAATGGTATTAAGGATTTACATCATTACGGATATGTAAAAATTGTTACATCTGAACAAAATGTAAAAATACCATATTATAATTATATTTGCTTTCTTTTGAAACTTCTTAAATCTAGAATTAAAAAATTGCCTCCTCTGTTTTTTCTTATGTACCCATTACTGACCCTTCACCAACACTCTGACCCGCTATAAAATTCTTCTTACTGTCCAGAAGGAATGATGTGCTACTAGCAATGGGCATACCCAGCACACTCAGGTCTTGTTTTCTAAATACCATTTTCTAATAGAAGAAATAAGTGTTCCTTGGAGAAATAACCAACTCCAGGGCTGGAACAGGGTAAATGGGAGATTAGCCTGGGACACCTTTTAATACTAGAAAGTAGTGAAGAACTCTAAAAGTAAAAGGGTAGGGTCGTATCAAAGGGCACTAGAGATAACCCAAAAGATCTAATTGCCAAAGCTGAACAGTTTTTACTAGTACTGGGTTATTAAATGAAGTAAAAAATAAATGTAAATGAGTTTATATTCTGATATAAATAAATAAGTAAAGAAATGAGGGAGAAGAGACACTATTTATAGAAAAATTCAAATGATGTATGAAGATACTTCTGCCCCCTCTTTAAGAGATAAAGGTTAGCCACTAGCTAATCATAAGAAAAATATCAGAGAGGCTCAGATATCTGGCTAGTACTCCTTAAGACTGTCACATGAAATACAAGGAAAGATTGAGAAACTATCAGAGATAAGAGGAGACTGTGGAGACATAACAACTCAATGCAATGTGGTAGCATGGATTGAATGCTAGAAGAAGAAAAGAATATTAAAAGAAAAACAGATAGAATCTAATAAAAATCTGGATTTCATTTATTTGCAAAGTATTAATGTCAGTTTCTTAATTTTGGCAAATATATCACCGTTATTCAAGATGTTAACCATGGGGAAGCTAAGTGAAAAATATATAGGAAATATAGGGACTATCTTTGGAAGCTATTCTCTAAATCTAAAATTATTCCCAAACATAAAGTTAATTTAAAGAAAAGAATACATCTCACTAAAGGACAAACATATTATGTAATCTATCAGTGGCTTTTTTCTTTCATTTGAGACATTTTTCTGGTGCTCTTCATGTGCCTGGTCCCACGGAGATGGCTAGCTGTGTTGACCTGTTGCTCAGTCATCAACATGGCATTTCCCTCCTTCCATCATCTTGGGAATTCTCTTTACCTCTCTATTAGAACCATTATTTACTGCTTCCCGGGTCCTTTTTCTATACGTCTCCAACCACCATATTTAGAGTAGCTGTCTTAGGTATAGTACAAGAGAGTTAAAATTTTTGAGCATTCATCAAAAAATGTCTTTATTCTACCTTATGACTTAACTAAGACTTTCAAGGAAATTTTAGGATGGAGCCCTTCTAAAAAATAAAAATCAGGGGCGCCTGGGTGGCGCAGTCGGTTAAGCGTCCGACTTCAGCCAGGTCACGATCTCACAGTCCGTGAGTTCGAGCCCCGCGTCAGGCTCTGGGCTGATGGCTCAGAGCCTGGAGACTGTTTCCGATTCTGTGTCTCCCTCTCTCTCTGCCCCTCCCCCGTTCATGCTCTGTCTCTCTCTGTCCCAAAAATAAATAAACGTTGAAAAAAATTTAAAAAAAAATCAAAATCCTGTATTCCTGTATTTTTGCTTGTAACTTCATTTATTCCCCACCTCTGCTAGTCATCATCATCATTATCACCAGAAACTTTTAGGATATCTTTATCACCAGAGCTCAGAAACTTCATATTTATGTGCCCTGGAAGATGTCACTTTTCATTAGTTATGGTGATAATTATTGTATGTCTTACAGTTTAGAGAAATGTTATTTCATTTTTTGTAACAAATTTGTCCTCTCTATTTTCTTTGTACTTGTGTTTTTAGAACTTTCGTTGGTCAGCAATTGGACTTCCTATAATTGTTTTACTTTATTTTTTCTTTCATACTGCCTTTTGAAAGATTTCTCAGTTTTGTCTTCCAAAACTTCAGCTGGAAGTTAAAATTTTTTTTTAATGTTTATTTATTTTTGAGAGAGAGAGACAGAGACAGAGAGACAGCACAAGTGGGAGAGTGGTAGAGAGGGAGACACAGAATCCAAAGCAGGCTCCAGGCTCTGAGCTGTCGGACAAACTGAGATTATGACCTAAGCCAAAGTCGGACACTCAACTGACTGAGCCACCAAGGTGTCCCTCACCTGGAGGTTTAATTGTCATATTTATATATCCAAAAGATCTCTATCTTTTTCTGTAACTGTCCTTTAAAAAATAGCATTCTATTCTTTTTTTCACAGAGCAGTATCAAGAATACTAATTACATATATACCTTTCAAAGCTGACTTCCATTTCCTGTGTTGTATCTATTTCTTTGCATTAGTTTGGTTTTGTATTTGGTTGTTGTTATTTGTTTCTAACATTTATGTTGAAGTTTCTCTTTAAGTGTTGCGTGATCTTTGACCATCTATTTATCTTTAAGGTTGAAACATTAAAAATCAGGGAATCTGGTATTTAGACAGAATTTATTGGCTGTTGGACTTCTCCATGGGTGATTGGGGCAGAATCACCAATTTATTGGGGATGTCCAAATTTCACTATCTGTATACCTTTTCTTTGGGGCTAGATGTTTCTCCAAGGAACATTCTCTGGTTACAGCCTGGGCAATATAACCAGGGTGCCAGAGTCCTGTAGGAAAAATCATAAATTTATATGTGTGATAAATAGTCTTCTGTTTTCAGTATTAAATTGTGGTCCTATTCTCAGCTGCTACTGATGCCTCAATCCTTTTATCAAGAGTCTAATTCTTTTAAGTCCTCCAAATAAACCAAAGTTGAGAAAAGTCTTGTGAATGGCTAGGGTTAGAAAGGAAATTAGAAGGTCTAACTTCTCCTTTACACTGATTTTCAAATACTCCCCCTATTAGTCTTGCCATGATTTCCCCATCCTGAAATATCTGGTGCTTTCAATTCCTAAGTCTTTCTGGGATTCTGCTACATAAATGGCTGCTTCATGTTGGCATTCTTTCCTGCATGGGCTTCAACTTTCTTTTTTAGGTTTTAAGTTTCTCCTGTTTTAATAACTGTTTATCACTCATCCACTTGTTTTTCATGTTCCAAAAAAACTTGTTGGCATCTTTTGGCCATTTTACATCTGCTTCTGTTCCTTAGTCTTTTTGGAGTTATTCCTTCCCCCCCACCCCCACCCCCTACCCCTTCCCCTCTCCCTTCCTCCTCCTCCTCCTCCTCCTCCTCCTTCTTCCTGTAATTTTAGTGGCTTACAAGAGAGAGCAGAGAGCGATGCATGCACTTAATCTACAATATTTACCACACATCCTTCTTCAGTTTTTATCTAGAAAACTTCACATGTTCAATTCCAATAGAACATGTGTGCTAATGACAAAGTGTTGATAAATGTAATTAACTCAGGGCTTTTTCTTACTTTTTTGACTGTCTGAATCATGAAAAGGGGGAAAAAACAATATCAAGCTATTTTATTTATGTAAATAAATATTTTACTGAAAAATGCCAAAGTTTAGTTTGTCTCCAATTTGAAAGGCAGGGTATTTACATCAAATTACTTGGTCTTTGGAAAAGGCTTGCCTATACTGAAAATGAATTTGATTACTGCTGAATGTGTGATTTGTACTGTCATTTTGAGATGTTCAGATTCTTGAATGTGAAATATAAAATGAGCTTCAGTAGGGGTGTAAGGCTAACAAATTTCATCCTATTAGTTTGTTTGCAAAAAATATATAGATTAAAAATAATTTTGGAGGGGCACCTGGGTGTCTCAGTCAGTTGAGGGTCTGACTTCTGCTCAGGTCATGATCTCACAGCTGGTGAGTTTGAGCCCCGCGTCAGGCTCTGTCTGTGCTGACAGCTTGGAACCTGGAGCCTGCTTCAGATTCTGTGCCTCCCTCTCTCTCTGCCCGAACCACTCGCATTCTGTCTCTGTCCCTCTCAAAAATAAATAAATATTAAAAAAATTATTAAAAAACTAATTTTGGATAGCTCTAATGCCAGCTGATGTAAGTTGTCATCATCTTGAATCTTAAACCTGAAGCATCGTGTAACAAGAAATTTCAAATTACCACTTAAGCTTCCCCAAGAAGTCTTATAAAAATAGAAATAAAAATACACAGTTGTTTTGAAGGCCTCTGTGGCATCAGAGTATGGGATAGTACTCAGTTAGAAATGACTGTCCATATGGACAGTTTACTCAGTAAAAATGGGTGGAGTCCAGAGCAAATGATGGCATTGGTCATTGTAGGCATGCCTATCAAATTTGCTTCCATCTTTTAAAGCACTGCATGCAAAGGACCAAAAACACCTTCTTCTTATCTTTGAAAGGAGTTCTCTTCCCTTTATTTGGCCCTTCTCTTCCTATGTCAGGTGGGAACTGGCCATGTAGTCTTCCCTATGTGTTCCAGAGGCAAAGAGGATGTTCCATCCTGGGTTTTATCTTTAAGGCTTACCACACTTGAGGTTTCTACTGTGACTCAAGAAAAAATAGAAGTGAGTAAAGAAGCTTTCATTCATTTGTAATTTAAAAAATGGTGAATGGGAGTTTCTCATTGTCAAAATGGCATTTGAGTTGATATTTTCTAAGTCAAACAACTTGTTTATATATGCTCCAGGCTTATATTATACTCGATTCTGCAAATCTGACTTCAGAAGAATATTAGCTTATTATAATTTCATTTAAAGATCAGTCTTGCATCATACATCTCAATTAGAGTATTTTAATGAGATGCCAATATATATCTTCTGGTGAAGTTGTGTGTTTCATAAAAGAAAAGTATACAAATAATTATTTTACTTCCTCTATGCCCAGTGGACCTCACATACCATGTGTCAACAAACAGAATCTTCAGATGACAGTATTTAAACAGAGGAAAAGTTAAATAATTCCCCTGTGGCCAAATGCAACTCATATCACCATGAATAGATTTTACCTATGTCAAAAGTAGAATATACATGTTTTATACCTCTTTAACGTTTAGTTTGATACCGACAAAAGCATTGTCTTTCATTTAACTTTAGGACTACTGAGAATCATCACACAGAGTCTGTCTTCGACAAACTGAAAACAAAAAGGAAAATTTCAGGTAGGAAAAAAATTCAACATATATGCTACTTGGATATACGTATTTTTATGACTCTCATTAAAACTGTCTCTGAAAATTGCTGATTTTATAGCTAAACACATGAAAGATATAAGTCAATCTTTCTTTATTAATTCTGTATTGATGCATGTTATTCTGGATATGGTGGTATTCTTAACATCAATTTGAATTTATAGTAATTTTTCATCAGGGCATTATATTACAGCTTGGGCACTATGGTCACCTCACTGACAGATCAAACTAGAATATTTAGATGGAAAGGGTAGTCAAGGAAGTGCAACCATTACTAATGTCATTCAGTTTGGGGATAAATGTCCTTTATATGGTTCAAGAGAATCTCAGGCCAAAACCTTTTTTGAAAGTGCTATTGTTTATTTTTCTCTGGGGCACAAAATCAATGTGCTATTTCTCCATTTCAGACTGCTACATTAAAATGTCATGACATATGTGTTTAAAATGTAAAATCTATAAAAAAAGAAAAAAATCCACTTAATGTTGATGATATTTTACTTTCACCCTTTCTTCATGGTACAAAAAGTTGTCCTTTTTCTTTTATTCATGACTAAGTTTATATGTCATTTATTTACAGATGCATATGGAGAATGCCCCCTCCTTTCTACTTGGGCAAGGAGGGGACAGAGTGATCCTTTAGCAGGCAGTCTTGTTTCCAGGTTCTGAAAGGTGATTTTTCTTCCTCTACCTCCTGTGAGAGACTGCTTGACTTTATACTTGATCACTTATTTGCTTTTTAGCTATTCAGATGTTTGAACACATCTGATACAAAAATACAAAAGGTCTATATAGGCTATATATAGACCGATTCAAATTGATGTTTCTAAATAGCCACACTGAAACTAAGATTTAATTTCTGTTCCTTCTTCAACTGGTGCCGGTCAAATGAACTGAGGTAATATTTCCCCTTGTTTATAAATGTGCCAACCTGATGGTTCATAAGCAATCTACAGTTACAATGTCTTTTATATCGTCTCTATATTTCTTTTGCATTTGGAAGATAGAGGTTTTAGTTTAATTTCATTGAATTTAGCTAATTTATTTAAGAGCACACAATGGATTACTGGGACAACATCCTTAAAAGTCTGGGCAGGAACAGGTCTTAACATCTGAAGGTGGATTTTGGTTAATAATACTTGCCAGAGTTCAGGTTATTTCTTAGATTTTCAAAACTAGTCACAGACATTCAATAGATTTTTGTCTGAAAATATATGTCTGTAGGTTTAACAAAAGGATTTTTTAACTTGAAATTCTGATGTTTAGGTTAGCTGTCCATATGACATCATCTTCTAGGGATCCGTGGCTATATTTAAAAATACAACATACCATTTGAGAATTCAAAAATATACTTTGGTGCTAAGGTTACTGTAATAATTTTTTTGAGTCCCCGGAGGATTTTAATACAGAATAACTTTAGGATAAGTGAACCTGGGGTTGGCCATGGTAGTGGTGCCTACTGTCATAGTTTGTCCATTATATCCATCAACTAATCAGCAGTAGTCTACAAAGAGGTCATCTGAACTTCCTGTTGTTTTAGCTCAGGGAGGCCAGTCTTATCTCAATGACCCAGGAGGACTTACTATAAAATGATACTGTATTACCCATTTACTTATTTGTTCAACACCATGGAGACAAGTATAAAATGTCCCATTTTGTTTTCAGATCAATAAACCCCTTAAAATTGTTAAATAACTGTTCAGTGTCCCTAATATAATGAATAGTGGCTAAAGTTGAAGAGTTTTTTATGACAATATAGAGCAGCATAATCGGTTCAAATGAAGTCAGTGGCTGACTGCTAGGGTGAGGGAAAAAGGAGAAGAAATGAGTTTTAAGATGAGCTCAGCATGGAAAGCTCAACAGCTATTCCAATATAGGTTAAAAATACAGAGAAGATTAAAAAATATCTGTGGGTGAGGGTGGGTTTCTCTAAGCGCTGAAATACAAAATAGAACTTTACAGGAAATGGAAAAGAGGGAAGATTGAAAAGAATAGATATAAGCTAGCCATCAAGAAATGCAGGCACACAATAAGAGAGTCAAGAAAGCAAAATGAAATAATGTAGCTAAGGGTCTCAAAGGAAATAAGAAGAGTTTCTATAAATACTTCCAAGAGAAAGAACAAAACAGAGAGAAAAGCACTGTGAAGTAAAAATGTTAAGCAGGCAAAGACCCAAGAAATGACCACAAGCTTATCACATCTTTTATTCTTTTCAGTTGTTGGCAAAATCTAGATTTAAAGAAAAAAGACTAAAGAAGGAAATAGAGTTTTTTTCTTTTAAATTAATTTGCATGGGTATGGAGATGACGAAAGTTATTAATGACAGTAATAGCAAAAGCAATTATTGGGGAAAAATAGCAATTGTGAAATAAAATTTTATAACGTACTCCTTCAAGTTAAAACTAAATGCTTCTGATTATTTTGAAAGAATTGCATAGAGTGTTATAATCTCTAAAAGCTTTCAGTAAAAAAAAATTAAGATGAATAAAAAGGTGATATAGTCTCATCTAAATCTAGAAATAATTAGAATGAATCAGGGAATATGTCTATGATTAATTAGACTCTTCATCCCAGAATATATGATGCACTTGCAACCATTATTGAAATATGTTCTGCATCACAATTATAATTTTCTCTTAGGTTTTGTTTTATCCCAAAACTTAGAAATTTTTAGGTTGCAGATTTTATTTTGGGGTAAGAATGTAAAAATTTATCTTGTAAGCTTTGGTTTTTTGTTTTTGGGTGGGGGAGGTGGCAGGTGATATATTTATAAATTCAAATAGTGTTGCTAAGGAATATACACCATGAGATGTACTGCGATTTAAAATAAAAAGAAAACAAACATAATCTCTAACATTATGATGTGGCATTAAACTAATGAATTTTCCTTTTTGTACCTTGTTACTTCTGAATGTGTTGAATTACTTTCAAGGTTCACATGGCAAGGAGTTCACATGGGCAGGGCGGCTCTAAAACCATTTCAGTATATTTCACTCCATCCCTGAATAAGTCCTTTTTGCCTCACTATCCTTCCATCATACCTATTCTAGAGTTTATTTGTTCCTTTTAAAGTCAGCTTTCTCTCCCTGTGGTTAGGCAGTTAAATCAGTACAACATAGCATTTATAAAGGTCTTAAAAATCTCTCTCTGTATGGTATATGATGTCAGTTTCTTAGCACTAGAGGGGCTAATTGGTAATGGTACACTAATAAACTGTAGGGTTTTTGCTATCTGGAGATGCCTGTTCCATTACCAGAAACAGAAAGAGAGATAAGACCAACACAGATGGGGTTAATAATTATATCAGAAATAAATCTAGTTGCAACACAGGTAGCTTCAAACCAGATAATTTAGAAATAGTTTGGATAATTGCTAATTAGGTCTACTGACGGCAGAATTTGAATTATTCATGAAAACCTGAAAGCAGAGGATAATTCATTCCTGAATACCTCTAAAACTAATTGGAAAGTTGTTTATTCTATTTTTCACTAGGTGATGTGCTGATAATTATTTCATACTTTATTTTTGAAAATTTTATTTTAGAAATATCTTCAAGTGACAAATAGAACATTGTTAAGAATGATCTTGTGCCTCAAAGATTATATCCAAATACTATATAAAAACCTACTTTTAGTTAATAATTAAAATCAAATCTGTGACCTTTCTGAATTCCCTTCTCAAAATATTAGGAAGATTTCCTTGGAAAGGGTTTTTAGCACTTTTCTCTTGTAACTTATTTGTAATATTGATTTTTACTGTTTAAAATACTGCTATTAGTTTATTTGCTATGTATTACATCTATAGTGCTTCTTAGATTCATTTTCATTTTTTGCAAGTACAGAGATATTCAATATTAGCTTTCAAAATGATGCTTTATATTTATAGATTATATGTTTTTTTTTCATTATTAACCATAATTTGTTTGAGTAAATCTTTAGGAATAGAAGGAAGCAATTTTAGTGATTCAGAGTTTTCAGATGACAGCCATTCCAACATTTATTGATTTAAACATTCAACCATTTTGTTTTTGAGCAACAAATATGTGGCATTCTGCCTTTGCAAAGCAATGGAAATAGTGTTTTGTTTTGTTTTTGTTTTTCTCTTTATACAATTCAAAATCTAGTGGGGATGTGTAGTAGAGATGGTAGCTAGGGGCTTTTATCTGGAGTTTCTGTTCTGCCTTCATCGTATGAAGAAGTCCCTGGGAGGGAGCTGCCCAATGAGGGCTACATTTCCCAGGCCCTTTAGTGTCCAGGCATGGCCACAGGACAAGATTTTGCCTATGGAACATGAACAAAAGTGGTGTTTATTAGTTCCTGTTTGGAATTTGTGAGAAGTATAGTTTCATTTTTTTTTTATCTGCTCGTATAAACCTTGAGCATGGCAGGGCCATAAAAAGAAGAAGCCCAGAATACCAATCACCACATGGGAGAAAGCCACCCAATTACCAGGAAAATTGTGCTGGGTCTTAGAACCTTCCTGCCATGGCAACCACCCCACTAAAGGCCATGATGAGAGTATGGCCACAAGAAGGCAACCCATCAACATCCACTTGTTAGAAGAAATGGCCAGGGGGTGCCTGTGTGGCTCAGTTGGTTAAGTGTCTGACTTTGGCTCAGGTCATGAACTCGTGGTTTGTGAGTTTGAGTCCCATGTTGGACTCTGAGTTAAAAGCTCAGAGTCTGGAGCCTGCTTCAGATTCTGTGTCTTCCCTCTCTCTGTTCCTTCGTGCTCTCTCTCTCTCTCTCTCTCTCTCTCTCTCTCTCTCTCTGTAAAAAATAAAGATTTAAAAAATTTTAAAGAGGAAATGGCCAGACACACACACACACACACACACACACACACACACACACACACATGCACACACACCCTTTGGGCTTAACACTGAGCAACATTTCCTCTTTTGAAATGCCCAGAAATTATTCACTTGTCCCCTCCACCCAACCTGTCTGCCAACTATATCTGGAGACAAATTAGAGAGTCTCCCCCACTTTCAAAGATATCATTTTAATAGAACACTTGTATTCTTCTATATAGTCTTTAAAATTTACTTTCCTTTATGACACCTTTGATCCTCTGATGAAATAAAAGTGATGGCACATGGGTTCTCTTGCCCACGTTTATAAATAAATAGCTTCTGTTACTTTTGTCCCAGACCGAGTTTTTTCCTTGACAGGAAGTTTAAGAATGAGAAATAAACATTTATTGTTAACATGCTGACATTTTGGGCTGGTTTACTTGGCAACTAGAATAACCTTACTAATACTGGGTGATAGCAAGTAAATAATAATTTTAATATTGTGTTTAATTTGAGTACAAGAAGCCTATGACAAGAAGGGGAGGAAGCTGTGGGAATACCACATTAGGGGAATACTACATTAGGGGTGCCACCTAATGTAGCTTTGGGTGTTGGGGGCAGGGAGGAGTCAGAAAAGGAAACTTGCAGGAAGCAAGATTTCAGTTGGGGTGTGAAAGACAAATAAGGGTTAGCCAGCCCAAGAGGAAATGATGGAGGATGGCATGAGAGAGAGTGGAAGCAGTCTGCAGAAGGCACAGAGATTAATGAAGGCACAGGGCATGTGCTCAACAGCAGTGGGGGTGAAGCATAAGGAAAGTACCATGATGGGCCTTTTATATTATGTTATCTTGAATTTTTAAGTAGTCAATCTAATAAGTGTTTATGGCAAGTTTATGAGGAGTGTGGACAAGACGACAGGCAAGGACACCAGTGAGAAGTCTGTGGCAAAAATCCAGGTGGGAAATAATGAAAGCCTAAGGAATAACCATTGTTAGCAGGAGTAGAGAAAAATGGCTGCAGTTCGGAGCTCTTGAGGAGGTAGAACTGAAAAGGCATGATGCCTGAGGGTCAAGCAGGACTAAAGAAGTGGGTGGTGACATGAATGAAGAATTAGTAAATATAAATTAAAGGCACAGGACATACCTAGAAGAGAGAAGATGCATTATTTAGTTTCAGATGTCTCCATGGGGAGGCATCAGTAGAATACCTGAGACATTTGCTTGGAACTCAAGACAGGAGTTTCAGGTAGAAGGATACATTTTAAAGTCATCAGGGAACACATAGTAACTGAAGTTATGGAAGCAAATAAAGACCACATGGGAAGAAGGTTAAAAGAGTGGGTAATGAAGGAAACCGAAGCCCAAACCATATGGGAGCTGTTAAGAAAAAGATCTCTTTGCATTAGGATGGGAAAGATGGGGCAAAGATCAAGAAGAAGCAGTGAAGAATTCTGTGAGGAGGTTATTTCAAGCAGATACGTGGATGAGATGAAATAAATGCAAACTAACAGGAGGAATGGAGATCTTTGTACCTTCATCATGAACAGTTTTTTTTTGGAAGGTTGGAAGCAAAGGCACAGTGCAGCAAATTGAGGGCTAAACAGGAAATGAGGATTCGTTTATAAAGGTGTTTGCCTGTGATGGAAAGGAGAACTAGACAGTAGGTGGAGGGAGACTTCAAGAAGATTTAACTTAGTCATGTTCTTAAGTAAAATTAGAGAGCAGAATACCTTTTAAATGCTTGGGGGAAATACCTCATAGAGAGAGAGGGATTGATGGTGCATAGTTGATGGAACATGATGATAATTTTGTTGGTGGCAAATTGGAAGCTGTCACTCCAGCTACATTTTTCTCCCCGAAGAAGAAAAGAAAAGAAGGATTAAATATCAGATGACATGAAGAATCATCCTAGGAAGCAGAAGGATGATTCATATGTTTTATAGGCTTAATATCAACATTTCTCTTTAATTACATTGATTCCCTTAAGTCTTTCAGACCTTTCTACAGTGGATTTTCTAATCCTGCCTCAATAGCAAAGGTTGCTTCTTTGAATTTCTATGATCATAATATTGGATCCACACAGGGAAGCATATATTGCTGCAGTTTGGAACATTCATATTTTTTGGATAATAGCGTTTCAGTAAAATTTTTTAAGAGATATCCAAAATTAGAAAACAAACATTTTCTGGCTTCAATATGTAGTGAAGTCATAGAGTAAAATATGTTTTTACTTTATAACATACTCTTATAAAAATAATCTATTTCACATTTATGGACAATTTTTAAAACTTTAATACCTTGATACCTTCATTCTGTTTCTCATTTATCCTTCTTAACATTTTGAAGTCTTTTGCCATAAAAAGTCCCCATTCCATTCAAAATTGCCCTGTCTCTTCACATTTTCCATGATAGCCACACTTTTATTACAATCTTTAATTAGAAGATCCTCTCCACACTATGATTCCATTTTGTTCTCCCATCATCTTTAAAAGACATTTTAGGTTTTCTTACTCTGTGTGCTTCGGTAACATTTTGGGCTAATGACATTTCTTTCCTTCTTAGGATTATACAGTTGTTATTATGTGTAGCAAGTATTTTGGCCTTTGTTTGCATTCTGTCCTATTTCATGTAGAAATTCTGCCTTCCCTATAACATGTCAAGAACCTTGTAGTTTTCCCTTCCTTACTTCTGGTAACATAACCTACTGCTTCCTTTACAAACTATTCCTCTTCTGTCTCATGGCCTTGCAACCAACCACATGGCCCCAATGTCCCCCAAGCATGAGTCTACAAAGCCAGCAACAGCAGATCATGTCTTCAAAACACATCTCTCTGCCTCCTTTTCAATGGTCATATTTCTCTCTATTATTGGGAAAGGTCCTTTGATCTTTAAGAATATATGTGATTAGATTGGGCCCATCAAATAAGGTTCTAACGTGAAGCATATCTATAAAGTTCATTCTGCTGTGTCAGGTAACATATTCACAGGTCCTCATGAATGGGGTATGGTTATCTTTGAGGGTGATTATTCTGCCTTCCACACTGTCAGATAGGAAAGTTTGTCTAAGAGACAGAGATTGATCATTCATTTATTCAACTAGTATTTATTGAGAATATAATTTGTGACAAGGACTGACATAGGAACTTGGGATACATCATTGAACAAACACATATCCCTGATTTTTTTGAGTATTCATTCTAGTGCCACACATTAGAGATAGGATCAAATCTTACCTTACATCAATGGCAACCCTGGGTCTTCCAGTTTTGTTAATAAACTCTCAATTTTACTTAAATGAATTTGGGTAGGGTTTTATCATTTGGACCTCAAATGACCCTGCCTAATCCAAGTAGTAATAGACTTAAAATAATATTTATTGTGTGTAATACAGTACTACTCCCCCTTTATTAATTGTCTAGCTAAAATTTAAGAATATCTATCAATTTTCAAATTCAGAAGGTTACCCAATCATTTATCCTTTGGTCATTCAAAAGATATTTACTGAATAACCACTGGTGGCAGTAGGAAATTGATGCACATTTGACTAATTTCACGTGGCTTACAGTATGTCAGATGAAGATATTAAACTAATGAACACATACATACCTAGATACATATATAAGACTTCAAATCATCATATTGCCATGAGAAATTTTCATGAATGAAAAGAATAGCATGCCACAGAATGTCATGAGAGAGATTAGCATAGTTTGGCTTTCAATTGAGTAAGAACAGATTGAGGGAGTCAACTTGACAGATGATTTTCATTTGTAAATGAAATGGAAGCTTCAGGGGTGTTTCAAAGGTAAGGTGGACTGTTGAGGATCTCCAAATTAGCATCAACAATACAGTCAGATTCAGTCCCTGTCATTCTATGGCATTCATCTTTCAAAATCTAAAAATGGTAAGACATCAAGTCTCATATTGATTTGTGTGCTTCATAAAATGTGACTCAAAAGCAGTTACTGTTTTTTGTCAAGTTGCTTTATCCTTTAATTCCTTTAAGAATTCTGCACTCAAGTTTTTCTATCTTAGATATAGACACATAACTTGTAAAACTATGTTAAAAAAAGTCAAAGATGATCAGAGCAAAAATACCTATAGACAGCATTTGCAAGGACTGAATGAATTTGAAAATTTAATAATTAATCAGAACAATATGATAGAAATAACACTGGATTAAGAAATTAGGAAACCCAAGTCCTAATCTTCTTTCTGTTTATGGTTCACTTCACTTGCCTGGGTTTCCTCATTTCATCTATAGAATTAGCGTTTTTCTTTCTGAATTTTCTTGCAACTTAAATATTCTTTATGCCTTGAATTCACAAAAATACTCAAACATATGAAGAGAGACATTCTCTTAATATTGAGTGAGTATTTGGTGTTTTGGCAAAAGACAATGATAACATTACAATATAACTGAGTCAAAGTTATTTAATAGTAAACAGTTTACTGGCTGGTTTCTTTTATTATCAGGTGGATTGAGCCAGGGAGGATCCTGGTAGCACTAGAACACCAAGAAATTTACATTCTAGGACCTTTAAAATAAAGAGTCTTCCTTATCTCGAGTACTTTGAATTTGGCCACAGTCACAATTTATAAGGTCATTCAAAAGTTCTGAAGCCAAATTGAAACTCTGAAGTTCTCTTAGGCATTTAGTTTCTATCATTCAAATAGCACTTCCCTTGGGCTGTTTAGCCTTATAGCTTTGGTTATTTTTTTTACCTTTGTTAGTTGACAATAAGTTCTCTTTGAAGTCAAGAATATCTGTGTCTTATATATATTTATGTCTTCTGAGACTCCACAGAAAAATACCTTGTGTTTTGTGGCATTTGATAAATATTTGCTGAAAATGTAGATCTTAAAATCAGGTCCCTTGAGCGGTGCCTGGCTGGCTTAGTTGGAAGAGCATGGGACACTTGATCTCAGGGCTGTCAGTTTGAGAGCCCTAAATTGGGTATAGAAATTGCAAAAACAAAACCAAAACAAAACACAATAAAACAAACAAAAAAACCTTAAAAAAATGAGTCCCCTTGAAAAAAAATCAAGGGGTAAAATTCAAGAGTTTTACACATCAAAAGAGCCTTTTATTTGAAAATATTTAAAACATCGTCAAAAATCTCAAAATTATGGAACCATGCCAGCAAAAATAGTTGAAAGCATCAGTGCCACATCCCTTCACTGAGTTCATAAAAGATTCTATCCTTCCTGAAAGATTAATTTAAACTCCTAAGGTGTATAAATAACCCTACTATGGTAACTAAACCAACAGGAGTTGGCTCCTTGGTAAGTCAGAAACTGTACCAGGTTGAGTTATCGCACAAAGAAAGGTTTATCTGGAGGGAATAAGGAAATCACAGGGAATAACTTCCAAAGCTGTGATTCCCCAGGAACCCTGGATGGGTTCCTTTTATTTAGGGTTATGATGACTGGATAGGGAAGCCTTGTCATCATATTTTGAGGTGGGGAGAAGGCTACACAAGTTCCTTAGGGAAACATACATATACATCCATCACATGTTATGTAAATGAGGCTGAGCTTCCTTGGGCGGAGATTTTAATACTACAGTGACATAAAGGTAGTCGCTGGTCATTCTAGAAGTCACTTCATGATCCATCTACACAGATGTGAGTCAAGTGTTCTGCTCAAACTGATCTGAGTGGTCTGGGCTAGCTGGAGGTCCTTGTCAAGACAGCCCCTTAAGCTCGAGGGGTGGTTTAGCTTTCCATTTGCCTGAGTTAAGAGATAAGCTGGAAAGAGGAGCTTAAGGAAAAATGTGGGACCAAGGGTGAATACAAGCAGATGAGCAGTAAAGGTCAGGTCGTGGAGTCTAGCTGGTGACACTAAGTTACATGGTTTCTTTTCTTGCTAAAAATGACAAAATAGTACTAGAGACAAAACTATGATGACACAGAATTTAGGTATCCTCTTGTTACCCTTGTTATAAATATTTTGAATACCATTTTTCAGTTGCAAACTGGAAAACAGATCCCTGTGTTCCCTGCTCCCCCCCCCCCCCCCACCTCGCAACCAAATCTTCCATGGAAGTAATTGCAAAGAGGGCTGAAGACTCTTTTAATCTCATTAGGGTCATTCATAACTATGTGGATAACATGTAACACCTCTGTATTTGGTGAAGTGTGATGTTTTGAAGTAGGTGCAACAAATCGACCCTCTGGCCTCATTACGATTATGTATCCTGACAAAGTAAACATTACATTTCCTTGTCAAGTACCTAGAGTCTTGTGCATGCTTGGTAAACATTATCCACTATTCTCTATGCTTTATTTTGAGTATGGGGTTCATTTCTTTTGCAAGACAATAGTAATATCTGCTCTTACACTCAAGGTCTGCCCCATACTCTTTAGCTATGGCATTTGTCAAGAGGGTGACTGAGGTGGAAGTGATAAGTAGGGCCATGACAGCTCACACATGCTCTTTATTCAGACAGGGAGCTCACTCAGCCTTTCTGCTGTTGGAGTCTCACACCATCTGTTCAGGCTTATTTGCTGGATAGCACAAAGTACGTGTTCTGTGACCCCTCTCCTTAGTTGTCACACACCTTGAGAGGATTGGCCCAGAGAAAAGATTGTGTGCTTATCCTCCGTGAATATAAATGACTCAGGAAGACACCTACTGTTTCTAAACATAAACCTCTTCTTTTACATAAATCTTTCTTTACAACTGTAGGGTTGGACACATGGTTGCCTCATGCAGTTACCTTTGGTGAGGTGACTGTTTGGGATGTATCTCTAACCTGTTGTTTTCCTTGTCAGTGGCCTGAATGTAAAGTTGTCTCTAAGAGGTTCTGCAAGTGCACCGTCAAGCTCTCCCTGTGGCCAGATCATGACTTCGTCTTAAAGTTGGCAGCATGGTGGTTAGAGTTAAAAGGATGAGATTTCATGTCAGCAGAAAAAGGGAATTTCAACCCTGCCATTTACTAACTGTGATTTTATGCAAATTGCCTAATGTCTTTGTGCCTTAGTTTCTTTATCTTTAACAATACTTCCATAGAGGTGTTATGAGGGTTGGAGTAAGGTAACCAGTGTAAAATGCTTCACATAGTGCCTGGCGTCCCATGAGTACTAAAGAAGTAGTGATTCTTATGATTGTTTTTGTTCTTAAGCAGGACATTTTCAGTGTCTAGGCACAATAATTATTCACACCAGTATAAAGCTCTCCTCACTTTTCTGTTTGTAAGTCCAAAGAATTTCACCCAAATATAGAATATCTTGCCTATGCATTTAAAACTGATCTGATTTATTTTCTATTTTTGAGAATCACCTGCATGTACTTGTCTAGATTTTATGCATTGTTTTCCCTTCTTCTTTGGGGTACTAGTTAGATAGCCATTGTTAAGGAATTTCCCAAAAGAGTAGGTAAAAACTGAGAGAGTAAAATTATTCATTCCAGATTATTTATTGTGAAATTTTGAAACTTATAGAACATTTGTGGACATAAAATCTTATAATCAATTAGTAACATGTTTTGAATAATGTCTCTTCATTTTACTCCATTGTTTCCATCTTCCCTGAACACATTTACTACCAGATGGCTTTAGGATGTTTTTAGGCTATTGAACAGACTGGACGGCATTCTGCTCCTGGAGGGCTGTTACCCACATGTAGGTGGTTCATGAAACAGAAGAGTAGAGTAATACATTGTGGTAAAACAATTTTATATTCAAGGCAAAAAAACATGTCTTAATTTATTTGCATTCATTAAATTAACATTCTTCTAGGTAGACACATTTCAGTTGAAGGATTACGCCATGGATCTTATAAATGTGTTTCTTCCTATGCACCCCCAGACTTCCTAGAAATACCTTCATTTTGATGAAAGAGAAGGAAGAATTAGCAGTACTTGCATTCAGTATAGGCATTTCATATAGATTATGGCATATCTTTATAGACAGAAAGCTTACACATATTGTATACATCAAAGTGTCCTCACTATGCTAAGAAAAAAAAGCAATTATTTTAAAAGTCACAGTTCCATGTAAAATATTGCTTCAAGAAGTTCTTTGGCTTTGAAGTGGTGTCTAAACCTTTGCATCTTTATGAGGTCATATTTTTCAGACTGAATTTTAAAATATATCTAATATATGTATGTACACATGTCAAGGCAGAGGGATGCTTTGTATATGAATTTAATTAAGCAATAGGCCACTTTGGGACTTGTTTTATGGAGCCCATTTGTTTCATGTGAGTTCAACTGCCCAAGCTACCGTGCAATAATGGTCTCATAAAATTATACTCTGGAGGGTCTTATTTCTACTATAATGTGCTTTTACTTAAAATTTAGTTTAATAGCAACATTTTTCCTTGTATATCAACTGTATACAAGTAATAGCTATCAGAAAAATTTAATGGCCAAAGAGCTCTTGGTTTTCTACATTTACTATTGGAAATTGCTCATTCAAAAAGAAAAACGTGAGAAGAGAAGGAAAAATGTACTTACTACATTAGTAGCAATCTTCGGATTCGCTATCTAATTATCTTTTGAAATACTCTCATTTAAATCACTTGGGGGTATTTTTGCCCTCAGCATTTTCATCGTATGTATGTGCTTGATCCCAGTTTAACCTTCTTAGAAACAATGCCCCATTTACAGCAGTATTTCCTGGTGTGTGCCAGAAGATGGGCTCTTTATTAGGAAGGACTACAGTAATCAGTTGAAACCCAATTCTAGTTTTGAGTAAGCTTCCAGTTTAGTAAGAAAGAATCTTTAGTAAAATTTGTCAATAAAGGTTTATGAAGTATGAGCAATTTACAGCGGTATGTACTGGATATATTTTCAAGCCAGGACCTGGTATGCAATAAATGTGTCATTGGTTTTCTACAACTTAACTTAGTTTCTGTCTTGAGCAAGGCTCCCTTAGATCTAGGCAAAAGTGGCCCTTGCCCAGGGCCCTGTACTTTGGAAGACCTTAAATGTCTTAAATACAGGTCCACATCAATTAAAAAAAAAAAAAACACCTAGGTTTTTTTCTTCATTTTGAATTTAGCACTCAACACTTATAACCCTATTATCCCAAATGTCTGCTCTCTGGACTAGTATTACTCCTGCCCCAGGGTAATACTTTTCTTCATTACTTGCAAAGGCGACTGTGTCCAAATGCTGTAAAAGTTGCAGGCTATGCCACAGATGGCATTGGAAATAGGCATTGCTTCAGATTAAAGGGAAGATCAGAGCAGGGAAGGGGTAAGAGAGAAGATAAATTAATTGATCTATCAAATGCTTGCAAAATATAGTATCATTTCTCAGTAATGCTGAGCATTTATTTTCTTGTTACTTTTCACATTCTAATTGTTTCTGAAGACACTCACAAAAAGCAGGTATTCAGAATATGTTGCAAGGCTTATAGTATTTTACAGGGTTAAAATATTTGTATTTCTCTTAAATTTATATTCATATTTCTCTTAAATTTGTATTTACCTAGGTTTAGATATAACTTTCATGAAACACAATACTGATTGTTGCTTTACGTTGGCAACTAGACTGAAATTAAATGCAAAATTGTGATGAATTGTACTTTTATAAGATATTTAGTAAGATTTAATCAACTTTTTTAAAATTAAAAATTTAGGGCTTATTTAAATATTTCTTATTTAAAGCTGATATTCCTAACTACTTCCTAATTGTTCTTTTGAAATTATTTAAAAGTAATTATCAGGATAACATATGAAAAATAGCATTTTTTTATATTCAGTTCATTAAGAGTGAAAATATATTCAGATTTGTGTTTTTTAAATGTAATTGCAGTTTATTTTTTAACAATTTAAGTCATTAGGAATGAGTAAAGTTGAGATTATAGTAGAAATATAAAATATAAAAATAGTACTCAGAAAAATCTAAGAAAGCAGAAATGCTAAATATCTAAAAGAAAATTAAAAAAAAAAATCCTCAAAGAAGTGGTCTGCTTAAATTTTTAAAACCTGGAAACAATTAAAGTTAGCAGGTGACTGCCCATTTATTTATTATAATTTATTGTAAAATTTATTAATAAGTCAGACAATGGGAAAGGCTCCTGTGTGACCCTGGAAAATGTATTTAAACTTGCTATGATTCAGTTTTTCTCCTGCAAAATGAGAATAATAAAATGCTTCCCTCGCAGTGTTGTTGTATGGATAGAGTTAATATATGTAAAGTTCTTAGAACTGTGCTTGACACCGGTGAGTCCTCTAAAAGCTTTTCATACGTAAGGTATATGTGATGTGTACAGTTAAAGACCAGATGAAAGGGATCAGGGAGATGGAGGAGGTTTTCCATTTATTTTTGGTTTTGTCCCTTATTTGACTATATTTTGGATTCCATGTATAGGAAGGAGCTAATGGAATGAGAAAGGTTGCCCGTACAGGACAATTGAATAATGGTTGGAGTAAGACTCTAGAGGCAGCCGGAAAAGACGAGAGAGAAAGCATTTATGAAAGAAGTGCCTTGGGAAAGAGAAGCAGTGCTTTTTCCTCTGACGTGGAGATGAAGGTGATGGTGATGGTGAGGAGGCGGATGAAGTACTTTATTCCTCATTGTAATGTGAATTTACAGTTAAGTCAGGTAGAGTCCAGCCTATGTATTAATGAGAGGAGAGCAGGAGGAAGGGAGCTGCCCTGAACCATAAAAGCCTCCATGCGTGATGGCCAGGGACTTGTAGCATCATCAGTCCATATCATGATCATATATACATGGCTGGGTTTTCAGAAGTCTGGTGGCAGAGGAGAGAATGAAGATGTTTGGATTTATTTAAATGATCATTTTTCAGGATGCTGAACTGAAAACATATTAGGGTAAAGAAATTGGGGGTGCTGGCAAGAGGTTGGGTAAATCGATACACAGATTTAGGATGGACAGGTAAGGAGATAAGGTTAGAAACACTGCGATACGGCAAAAACTAAGGGACAAAGGAATCAAGATACTTTAAGGTCAAGGAACATGTACAGTGGGCATGAGAAAAAGAATCAGTTTGTCAGAGAGGGGATGATGAGTTTCTGGTTTCAGAGGTGCAACAATTCTCACAGATGCTTCTTTTGAGACATCTTAGAGGAGAACTAGGTAAAGGAGTCAGGGTACCAGATAGAAATCTCGTCCCCTAAATTGAAACAAAATGAAAACAGTAATCAGTTCTTCATTAGCCATACCTATTAATTATAAAAATTAAGCCTTTAAACCAGGTGCTTGCTTTTAATGTACGTTAAGGGAAATGAATAATGGAGATGCATTGCCAGCACAGCCTGCCCATACACCTTTCATGTGAATAATGCCACAAGTCCCCAAGAGGGCTGAATGTAATTAATGGAATGGGTGTTCTTCGCTTGGCTTGAATCACTCACCCAGAAGTTGCATGAAGCGCTTTCCATCTTGACACTGTAACAATGCTCATTTGCAAACAAGCACTTAAATGAAACCGGACCAACTTACTGCAGAGTTTGAAATCCTGGCCTCTGAAGAAAAGACTACTTTCCTTACCAAGTTCTCTGTGCCTCAGTTTGTAAACTAAAGATAATACTAGCACACACCTCATAAGGCTGTAATGAGGATTTAATGAGTTAATATTTGTAAAGCACTTGGGACAGTGCCAGGTACATGACAAGACTATATAAATAGTATCACACAAAGAGGTTTAATAATAAAATAATAAAAAGGAACATCAGCAAACACCAGTGGCAAAAATACTGGAGTAACTAAAGGTCATACACATAGTTCTCTGATCTCTCAGAGTCCTGTAATGTTTCACATGATATTTAACTGCCCCGAAGAATAAGACTGGAAGTTACCTTAGGTTATTAGAGCACATTTTCTGAGCCCAGAGCCTTGAAGCCCCTAATGCTGGACTCTGCCAGCAGATTTATCTCATTGTCTCCTCTGGCCATGGCTCCACAGTGTACTTAGTATTTGCTTGGCCAACACTGTCTGATAGGGTCTGTTCAGCTGGCTGCGCAATGCTGTCCATTCTCTGCTGACCTCTTGGTTCACTAAGAGTTATTTCATTCACTTTCACATTCTCCCGGCTACGGCTGCATTTCTCTGCTCATTTTAACATCCGATTTTTTTGGCAGGCATTTTCTATGTAAGGTATCTTCCCTCTCTTATTGCCCCAATCACTCATTAAACCATTGTAATTTTTGTTTCCTCCCTCATAATGTCACTGAATCTGTTCTTTTCACGATCACCAATATTGCGTACTGTTTCTATCCTTTTATCTAACCTCTCAGCAGAATTGATACAAAAGCCCATTTCCTCTGTATCAAAAGCATTGGTTCCTCTTAGTTTCTAGCACACTCTTCTGTTCTCATCCTTTTTCTTCAACTTCTGTTCAGTCTCCTTTACAGGGCTCCCTGTGAAGCCCAGAGCTCTCTTCCGTGTCATTTTCCTTTACCTTTTTATATATCCTCCCTAAATAATTTACTTTTTCCCGTAGATTTAAGTGCTCCCTTTGAACTCATAATTTTCAAATTTGTTTCTCTTGCCCAAACTACTTTTTGGACCCCAGACAGTTTGGCAGTTTTAACCTAGAGGGTTAAGACAGAAAAGACTCAAGGTGGAGGACTTTCCATTTGGTGGGCAATGGACAGATCTTCATCTGCCTAATGGTGGCTGGCTGTCCTGTATACTTGCATTATTTCCTTACCATATAAAAAGGAATATTTAATTTCTTGGTATCAATTTAGGGTTATCTGACATAACAGAGGAGGCAATTCAATATGGACTTGTGGGGCACCTGGGTGGCTCAGTCAGTTAAGAGCCTGACTCTTGATTTCAGCTCAGGTCATGATCTCACAGTTCATGGGATTGAGCCCCACGTCAGGCTGTGTGCTGACAGTGTGGAGCCTGCTTGGGATTCTCTCTTACCCTGTCTCCTGCTTGTGTGCTCTCTCTCTCTCTCTCTCTCTCTTTCAAAATAAATAAATAAACTTAAAAAAATTAACCTTCTTCTTTAAAAAAAAATATGAACTTCCTAACAACCTTTTGTTTTCAGGCCCGATTTCCTGCTGAGACATCTGTCAAAGGAAGAGTAGGAGCTAAGTCATAGAGAATTGCCTCACTTTTGAGTTCAGTTACAAAATCTATGCCAGACTGTATTAACTTCCTGTCATGTTGAGTTCTAGAACCTTCAAATAAAGGTGACCTGGAGTATTCTAAAACTTAGAGAGATCTTATACTTTATTAGTTGGGAGGTGCTTGGTAGAGAATCAGGTGCCTGAGGCACTGGCCACTTTAATAGGGGACAGTGGTGAAGCAAGTTCTCATGTATGGAGAGAATATGTAAGCCATCAAAAGCATCTCAAACTCACTATGTCTAGACCAAATGCTTGATTTCTGCCCCAAACCTTTCTTCCTCTAGTTTTTCTGATTTTGTTCACTAGCACTACATACCCAATTACCCAAGCCAAAATTCCTCCCCTCACTACATGCAAATGATTAGTAATTCCTATTGTTCATTCTTACAAAATATATTCCAGATTTATCTTTACTCTCCATCTCCAACTGCCACCACTCTTGTCCCAGAAGGCATCCTGTCTCATTCAAACTATGGCAATGGCCTTATTGATGGTCTCTCTTCTTCTCTTGGCTCCATTTTATTCTCTATTTTACTTAGAAGACAAAATAAAAACTTTGGTAAAAATGAGAGCATGTTAGTCTTTTGCTTAGACCTTTTAACGGCTTAATATTTCCCTTAAAATAAATTAAAAAATTCTTCAACCTGCAATACAAATCCTAGAGCAATCAGCCTGCACTTGACTCATCACTGTCATCCCAAGGCCTCTTTCTCCTTGCTTATTGGGTCAGCCTCTCTAAACTTCTTTGAGGTCAAAACATGTCAAGCTTCCTAAATCTCTTCATTAATATATGACCATATTTAATATTGTCTCATTATTCATTCATATAGCCCTTCATTCAGTGATTCAACACATGTTGAATAAGTTCTCACTGTGTGCTACGTATTTTTGTAAGTGCTGGAGATAAGAGTAGTTAACAAAATGAAAAACAACAACAACAACAACAATAACCAAAAGAGCTGCTATTAAAGATCTTATATTCTAGTGGTGAGGTGGTGAGGACTAAAAAAAAAATTATTACAGATTGTGTTGGGTGTTGGTAAACACCTGTAGGAAAACAGTAAGCCTGGCTACAGGTGTAGGAAATGCTGGGGTAGGGGACGTTTCTATTTATAGGGTGGAATGATTAAGTTTCTCTGATAAGATTATATTTAAGCAGACACTCAGAAAAAGTGACAGAGAAAGCTATCAGGATACCTGGAAAAAGAACAAAGGGAACAGCAAGTAGAAATGTCCTGAGGTGGGAAAGGTCTTGAAATGTTTATGTAACAGCAAGGAGGCCACAGTGGTAAAGCAGAGTGAGTGAGTAAAAAAGTCGATGGGCATAAGAGAGCACATAGCCTGTTTATGTGAAGGCCATCAGATAAGGAACAATTTTTTGGACTTTTGCATATTTCTAGAATTTTTAGCAGAAGCATGACATGATGTGACTTATTAAAATAGTCACTCCGAGTGCTCTGCAGAGCACAGGCTATAGGAAATATTGGTGGAAGCAAGGAGACCAAATAAGGGGCTGCAAAGATAATCTGAAATTGTTACGATAAGGACCTGGGTCAGGAGGGCAGCACTGGAGAGGCTTATAGCTGGATTCTGGAAATATTTACAAATATTCAGAACTGAGATAACTTTTTTATGGATTGGGTGGTGGTTGTGAAAGTGTTAAGGAAGATTCCAGAGCTTTTGGATTAAGCTCTGGAGGATGAGAACATATGGGAGAAGAAAATTTGGTGATATAGGGATACATGGTCAGAAATTTTTTTTGGACAGGTTAAGAATGAGACATCAATGGGGCACCTGGGTGGCTCAGTCGGTTAAGCATCCGACTTCGGCTCAGTTCATGATCTCGTGGTCCATGAGTTCGAGCCCTGCGTGCTGACAGCTCAGAGCCTGGAGCCTGCTTCAGATTCTGTGTCTCCCTCTCTCTCTGCCCCTCCCCTGCTCATGCTCTGTCTCTCTCTGTCTCAAAAATAAATAAAAACATTAAAAAAAATTGAAAAAAATGAGACATCAATTAGAAATCAAGTAGTGATTTGAGTGAGCAATTTTACTCTGATTCTGGAGATGAGAGGAGGGATCCTGACTGAAGATGTAAATTGGAGGGTCATTATTTGTGTACAGATAGTAATTAACGTCATGTTACACATTTGAAAACAATTGTATTTTTAAGTAAGTTGAAATTAAAGAGGTACCCTCTATTTCTTGCATAAAATAAAATAAAACAGCTAAGTTTCTTGGATATCCAAGACACCAATATAAAAATATTTTTAAAAAAGAAAAATAATGAGGGGCACTTTGTGGCTCAGTTGGTTGAGCATCAGACTCTTGATTTCAGCTCAGGTTCCTGAGATCAAGCCCCATGTGGCGTTCTGAGCTGACAGTGCAGAGCCTGCTTGGGATTTTCTCTCTCCCTCTCCCTCTGCCCCTCCCCAAGTCCCCCTCAAAGTAAATACGCTTAAAAAAAAAACAAGAAAAATGATGAAAGGAAACAGATAATTTAAGGAACAAAAGAGAAACAAAAATATCTTGAGTTGCAAAGATTTCAGAAAATACTGCAGTCTATAAAATAAGAATAGGATGGCATGTTAAGTATAGTCAGGTGAGTAAAAAAAAAGAACCATAGACACTGGTATTTTAGAATACTAAGGGTAAAGATACGATCTTAAAAGCTTCTGTAGATAAAGAACAAATAGATAAAAAAGAAATGGGAATGAAACTGGCAACAGAAAATGCTTCAAAGATCCAATGGAAAATGATTTTAAACCTAGAATTTAATACCAGAAAAATTTTATGTTTTGCATTGAAGGACTCCGAAAGTAAACGTCTCTATACTTTTATTTATTTATTTTTTTTAATTTTTTTTTCAACGTTTATTTATTTTTGGGACAGAGAGAGACAGAGCATGAACGGGGGAGGGGCAGAGAGAGAGGGAGACACAGAATCGGAAACAGGCTCCAGGCTCCGAGCCATCAGCCCAGAGCCTGACGCGGGGCTCGAACTCACGGACCGCGAGATCGTGACCTGGCTGAAGTCGGAGGCTCAACCGACTGCGCCACCCAGGCGCCCCTCTATACTTTTAATTAGAATGTCACTTAAAGTAATAATCTGGTGGGAGGTAGATGATAAAAAAAAAAAAAGGGATTCCAGAGATTTGACACTACTCTTGAATATTTGGAACAACTTAAGAAGGTGATACGCTTAATGAATACATACACAGTTAAGTAGCTGGTAACTCTAGGAAAAAGCAGAATCATTAAAAAAAGCTGTGCAAGAGGCGCCTGGGTGGCGCAGTTGGTTAAGCGTCCGACTTCAGCCACGTCACGATCTCGCGGTCCGTGAGTTCGAGCCCCGCGTCAGGCTCTGGGCTGATGGCTCAGAGCCTGGAGCCTGTTTCCGATTCTGTGTCTCCCTCTCTCTCTGCCCCTCCCCCGTTCATGCTCTGTCTCTCTCTGTCCCAAAAATAAATAAATGTTGAAAAAAAAATAAAAAAAAAAATAAAAAAAGCTGTGCAAGAGAAAAATCTCATCAGAGTCAAGTACAGAGTAAAACATCTATCAATAACTACCCTTTATTGATTTGCAGCATTTAGAATCAATCCATAGCTACAAAGATTAAGAATTGGGTATAATTAGAGAATTACAAAAGTAATTAGAGAATTAGAATTAGAGAAATACAAAAGTAGAGATGATGAAAATTAGAAGCTAAAAGGTAGGGAAGGATAAGTCACGGGGAAAAGAGAGATATGCATAGTCTTGTTTTACAAGAAAAACTGTCAATATTTTTCAAAATACAGAATAAGGTTATAAGTATATTATTTAATTATAAAGTTAACTAAATAGAAGAACTAATAATACTACTCTATTGGGGAGAGGAAGGTGAGAGGTAATGGGTAATAGCACGAGTGAGTTATCATATAGCTCAGTAAAAAGGCAATAAATAAGGTCTAAATCTGATAAATTAAAAACAAAACAGTTGCATGATTGTATTATTCATCAAAATGTATCAGACAGAAAACAAAAAAAATAAAAACAAAAATTGTTAAAAGCAATGTATTCTGAGCAGTAAAATTAAACATAGGATGTGGAAGGGAAGGAGAAAACCAGTAATTCTAATCATAAGTTTTTCTACTTCTTTTGATTTTTATCCATGTGTCTACTATAATAGTTTAATAAAAAAGAATTTTAGTTTTAAGAACAAAATCAAAAGTTATACAAAACTTGTATATTTGCATAATACATATAAGCTATTTGATATTTCTGGTTTTTAGTCCATATACATGCTGTCCTTTGGAATATTGTTTGAAGGTTTGCTATGCGTGTGTGAATGGCATGAAAGCTAGATAAATAGAATATCTTACTGTTCTTAATCTTCATCCATCTGAATTGTGAAGCTCATCATCTCTAATGCCCTTTTATTCAATTATTTATTGATTTATGATTGAAAATGCTGAAAGTTTGCCTTTCATACAGTGTATCATGTGCCCTGCCTGGGAAATGATGAACAAATATATGGCTTAGGTTAGATTGAGACCATAAGTACCAGACTATTAGATTTTGTACACAGTTATGCAGAGCTCTTCTTTGTTTAGAATGGCTGGTATCTTAGAATTCATTTGAAAGAAGGAAAAAATCTCATCTTCAGCAAATGTGACTTGTGGTGGTGTCTATCAGGCTTGCCACTGTGCCAAGATGTGCCAAGATGTCACTGTGAAAAAGAGAAGCCTTCATGAGGGAATGATGTTCAGGGTTACTGTTCTATGCTAACCCCTCTCTCCATTTCTCATGTTCCCTTCAGGTTGGAGCACTTTAACCCTGAGCAATGAGAAAGTAAAAATCTCATTTTTTTTCCCCCATGCGCCTCTGGCAGAAGACTATGAACCCTCTTCTTTGCTGTTTTTGTGCTTTGGATTTCTATGAGACATTTTTGAGAGCCAATTTTAAAGAGTTTTCTGTGTTTCTAGTCCCAGTAGTAGGTGTGCAAATGTGCCCTTAAACATGTCACCAAAATATCCTTGTGCAGTATATGATTAAGATCTAATTTGACTATCACTACCCAAAAAGAGGGAATGAGTTCTGTTTATGTTGTATTAAGCAGGTTAGTTAGTTAGGCAGTTCCCTGACCCCAGGCCATGATATCTATGTCTGCTTCTCTTAACCAGTATACCCCAAAAATAAGGTCTCTGAGAGCGGAATTCACAGAATTTCGATAGAATTCTCACAAGAAAATGTGAGCAGTAATCCTCTGTGTTCTTACCTGTTTTACTTGTCCTCATTGCGATCTCTCTCTCTCGATTTACCTGGAATTCTTAGCTTGAAGGATCCAAATACACTAAATGTTTAGCGTATTCTTTTTAAGGGGTAAGAAAGGACCCAAGGCTGATGCCTCAAAGAGCTTTGACAGTTAATCTTTGTGATCTTGGTGAGTCTTCCATGATGTTAGTTCTTATGTATTCTAATCACCTAGAAAAGTGGTTAACAGTCCCTATTTGTTATCAAGGTTTTGTGTGGGATTTTTCCTTTTGTCTGAGTCAGCTTGGGCTGTGTCTTCGTCCATTCAGGCCTCTATAACAAAATGCCACAGGCTTATAAATAACAGAAATTTCTCACAGTTCTGGAGGCAGGGAAGTTCAGGATCAAGGCACCAGCAGATTCTGTGTCTGATGAGAACCTTCTTCCTGGTTCATAGACTGCTACTATCTTCTTACTGTGTCCTCACATGGGAGGGAGAGGGGGATGGAAGGAGACAGAGAAGGGGAGGGAGAGAGAGAGACCAACGGAGAGCCCACACATCTTAAGGACACTAATCTTTCTTATCTTATAAGGACAATAATTCTGTCTTCAGCTATATATCCGGTTTCATTGTACACATATTCTATCCACAGAACACTAGAATACAGTTAAGTCAAGTTCTTTGCTACTTTATAACAAAAATCACCTTTCCTGCACTTTCCAATAACCTGTTCCTCATTTCTATCTGAGACTTTACCAGAATCACTGTTAACATCCATATTTCTTGAGCGCACTTCAAAACTCTCTTAGCCTCTACGCGTTACCCAGTTCCAACGCTGCTTCTACATTTCTACATGTTTATTTGTTACAGAAACGTTCCATTCTTGGTACCAAAATCTGTATTAGTGAGAGTTCCTGAAAGAAACAGAGTATATATATATTTATGGCCTACATATACAACAAATAAAATATCATCTATAAGGAATTGGCTCATAATTGGGATTATGGAGACTGAGAAGTCCCATGATATATAGGTGGCAAATTGGAGACCCAGGAGTCAGTAGTATCATGCCAGTCTGAATCCGAAGGCCTAAGAACCAGGAGAACTGGTGATATAATTCCATTCTGAGTGCTGAAGACTGACAAGCAGGAGAGCAGATGCTTTAAGTCCTAGTCCAAGGGCAGGAGAAGATTGATGTCCCAGCACAAGTAGTCATGCAAGAGAGACAGACAGAGGCACAGAGGCAGAGACATAGTAGCAGAGAATTCTCTCTTCCTCTGTTTTTTTGTTCTGTTGAGGTCTTCAGCAGATGAGATGAGGCCTACCCACACTGGAAAGGGTACTCTGCTTTATTCAGTCTTCAGATACACCTGCTAATCTTATCCAGAAACACCTTGACAGATATACCAGGTAATATTTAATTAAATATCTGGGTACTCCATGGCCTATAAAATTGACACATAAAGTTAATCATAACAATTATACATTTTATTAGATCAAATAAATCCCTATCATTGACAATGAAGTTATATTTTTTATTTAGCACCTAATCATTGACAACTGTTTCTTCTCTCAATTTCTTCCCACAAGGCTGGACTTGATTATAGAAAAAGAATTGTAAAGTCAACTGTGTAGACTTCTATACCAGTCTTGACTGTAAACTTCTTTAAAATATGCCTATCTGGGAAAAGTTGATATTATACCAATAGCTATAGAAAACAAAGAATGCTTTAGAGTCTTGTAAATACATCAACTTAATAATAACTATTGAGCTTTTCCAGGACTGTTTTAAGACAGTTCTAACATTCATTATCCTTTCTTGGAAAACATCCAACTCTAAAACAACAGCATAATGGTTTTGCAAAGATTTATTTCTAAGATTAAAGGTGAGGGCCCTTCTCCCTTTGAGCATGTTCATATATTATTCCTTTATAGCATGTAAATATGTGCCCATATTGAAATGTACAAATCAAAACTTATTTTTTGCTAAAGCAGGAATAGTAATAAAATCACTACCTTTATGTGTACCAGGAAACAGAAGAGAGTACTCGTTGGGCACACATTTATATTTTATGTGACATTTTTGTCCCAAGTCACCAAATGTGTTAATGTAAAAATTAGTATTTCACATTTTAATCATAGATTTTGATAAAGTAATGGTGCTAAGAGTTTATTTAATATAGTAAGTTAGAGAAACAAGTAAAATATATACCTCCCCTGAACAAAATAATAATATGCATGTTATAGGTATGGAAAATTTGGAATTTTAGATTCTCCAGATAAATAGCAGACATTTAGAAAGGATTGTAATGCAAATACTACGCAGCATGCAATGTGGTTATCCCAATTTTATTATGCCACTTCTGTAAGGGCAGTGGGCTTTTTTGCATCCACTCTTTCCTCTTTGACCTTGGTGCTTTGCTGTAAAGGCATTCAGAAACTGCTCTCCTGTGATGGCAGAAATACCTGATTTGGCAAGTGTATACTTTATGAAATGTGATATGGCATCAATCATCATTAACCCAAATATCCCCATCACATGCAGGGCCTGACCCCATCACATCTGGTTTCCTGTTTGAAAATCCTTCACTTTGTGGAGGTTTTGCTGATAACAATGCTCAGAATGATCTCTAGGCAATGGAAACTGACAGAAGATGAATTATCTGCCACTCAAGAGGATGCCCTGACCATGGAAACAATCAAGTACAACTGTCCGTTATTATTGTTTTTTCCCCTTGGCTTTCTTTATTTCTTGGATTAGTTTCCAGCTCAGCATCTGCTTTAAAAGCCTACTGAAAATCTCAAGAGAAAATACGAAATTGAGGATTCCCGGTGAAATTATTCTTAGTTGATAGCAAATGCAATTTTTTTTCCTCTTTGTTGTCCAAATGATATTTTGAATCATAACACATTAATTTTTCCAAAACAGCACTTAAAGTTACTCTTATACCATACGTGGGTATCTTAACACAAGATTTTTTGTTAACTATTAAATTTCTGGACAGATTATAAATTTATGTTCAGGAATTACTGGTTTTATTCGCCTTCTGAAAAGTCTTAAGTAATAAATGAAGTGGTATCAGTAACTAAAGATGGATGCATCTTTGGTGCAAAATATTTTATCATTTAGAATTGACCAAAAGGGTTATTTTAATACATCTAACCCTTTGCTCACTAAACACTGGTATTAGGCTGTTTTACAAAGAAACTGAAATCTGAACACTGCTTCCTCTCCATCAAGAGCACAGAAAACAGCAGCACAGCAGGCAGGTAACAGATAATCCTACTTTTCTCTGGCAATTCAAGATGTTTCAGACATCTTTGTAATAGAGGGGAATGAGTTCAGTGTTAGGTAAAAGGATCAAATCGGAAAGTGATCTTTGCAACTTTCTCTGCGCATGAGCAAAGAGGGCCATTTGAAAATTTAAATCACTAGCCAGGGAGTTAAATAGTTGCAGAAAGGCCAATGGATTTTGAGGTTTTAAGAGAATTGTAAAGGGAAAGATTTCTTAAAGATTTGTATCCAGATTAGGGTGCTGAACTCAGTTGCCAGTAGGGACCAGAAGGGTAAAATAAGTTAAGTGAGTTATGGGCGAGCTTTGTTTGCACATTAGAAATGCAGCAATAGAATTATAACTTCAACCATATAAATGAATCTCACAAACAAGGTGTTATGCAAAAGAAGGCAGAGATAGAAGAATATATTCTGAATGATTCCATTTTCATAAAGTTCAAACAGACAAAGCAAGTCAGTGGCATTAGAAGTTAGGACAGCAGTTCCCTTGTAGGGATAGTGAATGGAGAAAGGAACAAAGGGGCTTTTGGGTCTTGATCTGGGTGCTGGTTGCATATATGAATTCAATTTATGAATATTTATTGAGCTGTATACTTATGATTTGTGTCCTTTTATGTCTAAATTTTTACTTCAATATAAAGTTTAAAAAATATGTCCCAACAAATCTTCAAATCCACAAAAATATTTGTCTTTTTTTTTGGAAACTTGTAGCCTGAAGGTTATTCTTATTCTAGCCTTTGAAAGAGGCATGAGTACCAAGAGTTGTTTCTTTGCCAAAAGAAAAAAAATTATTTGGTACATTGTGACAGTAAATGGTGACTGGTACTAGGTGTTGGTATTAAGAGAAATAATAAAGTGTGGCAAGGACCGTAAGAACTAGAGAGTTGTCTTTCTACAGAGGACATCTGCTTTTATATTTCAACAGATTTGTACCATATGGTTATATGTGCTGAGGGCGACCAGGTTTTCTAATTTTTAAATTAAGCCAGGAATCTTGATTTTACTTGAAAACTCCAAATTTTCAGTTTTTGAGTAATCTTTTTAAATAGTGTGACCTTAGACAAAGCATATCTGTAGGTCAGATTTGACCTCCAGTTTGATCCCTTTGGTGTCGGAAAGTGGGTTGATTTCTGAGGACTTCTGGGCTATTCCTGGCAGATGTTAACAAAATGAATGGGGGTGGGAAGGATCATACATATACCTTTTGTTTAATTGAATTTTCTGTATGACTCATGACATTACTAATGATAGTTTCTTTATTTTCACCTTTGGGGTTTTAGAAAATGAGATGTGATTTACATGTTTTGGCATCTGAAATTTGAAAAATGGTGGACTCTATGGCCTTTTTCTTTTTTTTTTTAATGTTTATTTATCTTTGACAGAGAGACAGCACACAAGAACTGGGGAGGGGCCGAGAGACAGGGAGACAGAGGATCTGAAGCAGGCTGTGCATTGAGAGGAGAGAGCCCAATGTGGGGCTTGAACTCCCAAACTGTGAGATCATGACCTGACCTGAGCCAAAGTCATATGCTTAACTGACTGAGCCACCCAGGTGCCCCTCTATGGCCTTTTTTTCATATGGCCAAGCTGCTTTGAACATGTTTTCTCTTTGATTCTCCCAAATGCACATTTTTTCCAGTGTTCTAGGCACTTTGCTAAACATCCAGAATTCATGTTCTCATTTAGTGCTCAGATGCTGTGATTGCCAATAATTTGCTGGTGAGGAAACTGCAGCTTGCCTAAATTTGTAACAAGTTATTGATAATTGGAATTCAAACCAGGTTTACAGAGCTTGAACTCTTAATCACCAATCTATCACTAATCACTAATCTTATCATTGTTATCTGGAGATATGTAAATCAAAAATTTTCTCAAGCCTTTATTCTACAAGAGAAGACTGAGGTATAGAATCTTAAGTTGAACTGACAAAACTAGTGTTGCTGTTTAGTGAGAGAGGTTTGCTAGAAGCCTTTTGTTCTTGTGCCTATACTCTTTTCCCTGTGCCCTGAAGGTCATCCAAGGGGTGGATTGCATTTTAGCAGATTTCTCTAACAGTAGATTCTTTCCTGTCACACAGCAGTATAATTATCTTTTTTTTTTGAGTGTAATCTAAATAAAATCAACTTAATCTTAGATGATAAGGTGTAGCCCAAAGAAGTGCAGTGATGTTCGATATGCACACTGAACTAATATTCTTGATACTTAGGATAACAACTAATGGTGCATCTCCTCCCAGCTAGTGAATTAGAAAGCCAGGCATTCATCCAAATATGCAGATGTTTAGCATTGTGTAGGCAGAACCTCTGAATGACTGATATAATTTTCACTTTGAATTACATTCTTTGGTGCTACACAGTGGCAGAGTATCAAGCAGACGAATGCATGACTTTAAAAAGAATCGTTTCAATCTTGACCAATAGCTGCCCCGGTTGAGTGGGGAAAATTTATATTTTATGGCCTGACTTATATTGTGCTTATTTAAATTTTAATTGGTCCTTTTGAACTTTCTAGTTTTCTCCACTGAACAGTGACTAAGTTTCACAATTCTGTTTACTAGATGGAATTTACGTGATCTCTAACAATCAAAACAAAAATTGGTTTTGTCTGTTCCTCTTTTTCCTATTCAGAATAGTCTAGTCAGGAATTCATAAAATATTCAATGCAACATTTGAAACCCGAGAGTTGTAGAATTGTCTCTTGAAATAGGTTGGAATGTATCAAACAAAGCATTTTTATTTGTAGTTTTGCTTCCTAAATGTTTATAATAAAAATAGGGAGACAGTTTTATTATATTTTTGCTAAATTCATTAGGGCTTCTATTCAGTTTGTTAATTGTCCCCTCCTGTTGTGTGGTCCTAATGAAAAGAATCCATTTTTAACCAGCGCCCTCCATTGTGGCCCTGACGTTTCCATGGAAATGAAATAGCTTGTTCTGACATTGTCTGCTGTACATATTTACAGCACATTAGGTAACACCTGGGCATTGAAATCTTGGAATACAATAGGTTTTTATTTTTAAAGAACACCAGCAATACTATGTTCCCTTCACATTAGTTTCTTGCCATTTTGATGGATGAGCATGCCTGCAATAATTACTAGCACTGGTCTTAGGTTGGCAGTTAGATGAGATTTTTCACTAATATATATTAGACTATATATAATATACATGTGTAACAAGTAGAGATGTACTAGAATCTTCACCACATAAAAACAGAAAAGCTTTTCTTAGTCTATTTTTATTAAATTATAGACGTACATTCTCCTAGAAGGTGTCTCAAATACGTATGTATAGTTGTATTTCTATTCAACATTGGTGCATGCCTATCAGGTATCAAATACCGCAATCATATCCAGTGTTACAAAGATGAGTAAGATATACTTTCCTGGCCTCAGAGAGCTTAAATTCTAGAATATCAAAGGAAAAATCTGAGTAAAAATATATATTAAATATCTTACAACTTGGGTAAGCCCCAGAGCTAGGAGGCAAGATCACATTTAGAGTCAGATGAAAGGTATAAAGATAAAATATTGATGATCACTGTTCTTTTTTAAATATAGTTTCTTAGGTGACTTCATGCCATAGATTTGGCTGGATCCATTTTGGAGGATCAGAGAAACCACAATCCCTGCCATCTGAACATTCATGCTTAACTCTCCTAACTCTCCAGGCTACTTGGCAATACATACATACCTTTCCTTTATCTTTCCCTTGCAATACCACACAACAATTTCCAAGCAATTATTTCACTTCTTAAATTTATATTCAATTCTCACATCATGGCAGGCATTATCACCTACTTTTTGGAGATTTTCTGACTCTCAGAATTCTCAGTTCTTATATCAAAATTCCTATGTATCTTTATTCTTTACATATTTTCCTCCGGCTTTAGACATAGATATAACTTTCCTATTTGAGGCTAATGTTCTCCACCCATGGTCTTGACTCTATTATCTCTAATCTCGTATAGTCCCCAAACCTCCCTTTGGCTGTGATAAGATCTCCCCTCATATTGTCACAGCAGCCCTTGTAGCAGGATATAAGGCATTCCAAAGAAGTAAGTCTCCATGCTTCTGGAAAGACTGTGATTCTACAGCTTTGACACTGGCCAAAGCAGGATTTCAGGAAGCCCCAGAGCTCCATGCTCCATGTGCTTTTAATAAGACTGTCACTCTGTATACCCATCATTAGCCACATTTCTCTTAGTGTTACACAGTGTTGATGAGACTAGTCCCAAGAATCAAGTTGATTCCTCACATTCCCTGAGAAACCATCAGGATGAATTTCATCATGTCCTACTTTGAGCACAAACTCCTGGGGCATCTATCATGATTTTAGTTTCACATGGCTCAGTATGTTCCCTAATCTGAATCAGTCTCTCTTCCTTTTTCTTCTTTGTCCAGCCTTTTCCATTGTGCTGTCTATAAATTTCCCTACATCTTTCGCTTTAAGTAGTTCTTCACCTTTTACTCTAAATGAAGTCAGATATCCTCTTAGGAAATAGCTCTTTCAATGGTGACATCTTTTTCTTCCATATGTTACCAGGATCAGAGGTAGACTGGATGTCCTCCAAGTTACTCATGGTCTCTTTCAAATCCCTGTCTGTCCTTTTTTTTTTTTTTTTTTTGTCAAAACCCCCAGTTTGCAACACATGACTATGGCTTCCTCTACACTTCTTAAACATTCATCCTCAAAACTCCCAGTTATGCCTTCTCATTCTCTGGAGACTTTATTAATTGATTTCATGACATCCAACACCCTGGAGCCTCTATTTCTTGGCTGCTTTATCCCCGAAGATTTTATCCTCTACTTACGCTTAGCCACCCATCCCTTGGGCATACTCTGAGCTCATCATTCATGAGAAACTGCAGTTTCCACAAAATCTTTATTTCAGGGATTCTACTCTCTGACTGCAAATATTTCTGGCTCACTTATTTCATTATGACTTCTACAGTTCTTTTACCCTGCAAGTACCTCTGAGGCATGCTGCCTTTTTAATCAACCAGTATGACTTCACAAATCTTCATGTCTCTTTTTACCTGGATTACATTGCACTATTATTTGTTATCACTATGATACTCCTTTGAATTCCATTCGACTCTGTTGTCTGTCTCTTTTCGTACGTTGCCTGGTAAGGCACAGACGCTGGGTATGTTTTCCTTTCAGGCACATGTGCACCATTGCAACCAAAAGCAGCTGCAGGAAAAACACATAGGTGCACTCACTGGTTTCATTTTAAAATCATAATCACAAGCTTTGTGTGTTTCCTCAGGACTGCCAAGCTATCCTGCTCCATTTTAAAAATCAATTCACCTTCTCATTCTTTCAAAAGATTATTGCACATCTTTTCCCCTTTCCTTAGGATGTCAAAATCCCTTTCACCTTCTCACTCTGAGTTGATGACTCTCTTACAGCACTAAGAAACTAGAAATAATCACAAGATAAATACTCACATTTTCTCAAATGAAATCTGGCTATTCCATGCATCTGGGCATATAATTATTGCCTATATACTTTTTTTTTTTTACCATGGGTGAACACTACATTTGTGCATTGGATTCCAGTCCTTCTGACTTACTAAAATTAACCCCACAACTTTCTCCTTTCCTTTGTTTTTTTGTTGTTGTTGTTTAAAATACTATTGCTGCATAACAGATCACTCTGAAACTTAGTCTTAAAGCAAGCATTTTATAATCTTTCATAGCTACTGTGGACCAGGCATTTAGGAAGTGATCAGCTGGGTGGTTCTGGTCAAGGATCCCTCATGTGCTTGTAGTCAGATCATGGCTGGAACTAGCACAGATGGAGTAGAATGTCAGGAGCAGCTGGGGATTGATCGAGTGCTTCTTTCACTTCATATCGTCTCAAAACTCTTCTCTGATAATCTCTGCCTAGGTTGCTTTGGGTTTCCTCATAGCCCAGTAGCTTTAGGGCAATGAAAACACTTACATAGCAGTTTCAGGCTTCAGTGGGAGTGTCCAGTAACCAAGGAGTACATTTCATTGTCTTTTTGGTGGTAGCCTAGAACAATATGCTTCACACAGCGTCTATCTGCTGATCCTATCTTCTGCGAAGGCAGTCACAAACTGTACAGATCTGGGAAGAAGGGAGGCATAACTCTCCATCTTGATAAGAGGAATGTTAAGGTCCCATTGCACAATAGCATGTGGGAGGGGAAATATTGCAGTAGTCATTTTTGGAAAAAGAATCTGCCTCATAGGTTAGTGAATATTTTCTTTGCTACTGAAGTATTACCATCCACATTCAAATGTACTGTTAAAAACATTCATTAAAAAGAAAAATAAAATCCCCCTATGTCTGTATGCTCCCAACCTGTACACATTTACTCTTTTGTTGCAAATTTTTCAGAAGAGTTTTCCATGTCTCATCCTCTCATTTGTTCCTCTTAATGGATTTCATTTCTACCCCTCCACTAAAATACTCTTGAAAAAGTCATTCATTTTTTGAGTCCAATGGTTAATTCTCATTTAACTTCATGATTTCACAGTATTTGATACAATTTATTATGCCCTAGTATTAGAATACCTTTCTTGTATGATTTCCCAAGCCCCACTGTCTCTGAGTTTTATTCCCACTTTTCTGGTGATTCTCATTCCTCTCCTTTGCTTCCCTGATCTATTGAAGTTGGAGTGCACTAAGATTCATTCCTCAGCCCTCATCTAGTTCTCATCTACACCCTGTGCCCTAGATAATCTCTTCCAGTCCCCTGGCTTTAAATTACATCTCTTAGTGATGACCTCCCAAATTTCAGTTCCATTCTTAAAATCTCTGTGCACACTGGACAAATACGTCTGATTACCTCCTTGACATCTCCACTTGGTCCTCAAATAGGCAAAATTCTATCACCATCCCCACCTTTGCCCCACCCCCAAATATGCTCATTTCTCAGATTTTCTTATTTTAGAAAATGGCACCTTCATTTACCCAGGGGTTGTGCAAACATCTAGGAATTGTCTTTCAGTTCCCTTTTATCCTCATCCTCATTAGACTACTCACCCCAAATCCTTATAGTTGCATTTCAAAAATGTACCCAGACTTTTCTCACTATGTACCCAGAAATTCTCACTATGTGTGCTGCTACCATCTTAACAAATACATGTTAGCTGACAGTAATTTATTGGGGTGGACAAGAAATTTTGTCTTTCCCATTTCTTTCCTTCCAATAAAAAAAGTTATCTTTTAAAAAACATAATTTGGGGCGCCTGGGTGGCTCAGTCAGTTGAGTGTACGACTTCAGCTCAGCTCATGATCTCGCGGTCTGTGGGTTCGAGCCCCACTTCGGGCTCTGTGCTGACAGCTCAGAGCCTGGAGCCTGCTTCAGATTCTGTGTCTCCTCTCTCTGCCCCTCCCCCACTTGTGCCCTGTCTCATTCTATCTCTCAAAAATAAATAAATGTAAAAAAAAATTTAAAAACGTAAGTAAAACAAATTTTTTTGCTCATAATTGTTAAATTGCTTCTCAATGTATTGAGAATAAAGGCAGTGTCCTTATTATACCCCACATATTTCCTCCTACATGTGCTGGTCCCCATCCACTTTCCCTCCCTTATTTTCTGCTACATTCACCCTTGCTTACACGCTTCTAGCCCCTGTGGCCTTCTTGCTGTGCTTTGATCCTAACAAACCCCTTTTTCCTCTGGACCTTTGAATGTTTTTTCTGCCTCCTGTACATTTCATCTTCTTTTAATGCCTTCAGTATTTTCTAGATTCTTCAGAGATCACAGCAAGGAAAGGTACTTTCAGTATCTAGGGAATGCAGTTACTGAGGTCATGAGACTAGAATTTTTTCATGGGCTCCCCCACATCAAAATCATTCATGCAAGTTTTTCTAAAGTACAGAATTCTAGGCTCTACCTGAGACATCCTGAATCATTGCTTTCAAAGGTAGGTCCAGAGATGTATACTTAAACATTTCCTTCAGTGTTCCTTCTGTTAGCCAGTTTATGGGATAGCATTTAGAAACCACTAAGTAAGAGCCTAAGGAGCCTAAATTCTCTTTTGATGATGTCTTTTGGTTTTAATTCCCTCTTACCGTTGTTTTTCTCATACTTCCTATTCCAACAAATGTTCTCCTTGAAAACAAAAAAAGACAACAAAATAAGATATGTGACTAATTTTCTTTCTGATGTTCATTCATAGAAAGCTATTCACCAACTTCAGTAAGTATTTGTGTTATATAATAGCATGTAAACTGAAAAATACTTGTTTTGCCATAACACACTTCAAAAATCTCAACTTTGGGGAATTTTTCTTTATTTCTGATGTGACATATCATTTAGATGCATTAACCATGCATATTTTGTATATTGCTCTTAAAAATCTAAGTTTGAATGTTTTCATGGATTGCTACATCTGTTTCTTCAGATAGATGTGTTTCTTCATTTTACCTCACCAGTATAATTTGGTTTTCGTGTTGGTTTCTTGGTCTTATGTGTCCCCTAATTCTTCTAACATTTTAAAATGCCAGACCATGAAAACATGCTTATTTCTTTGATTTAAAAAAAATCTGCTTTACCTCAATTTGGGGCAGGGTTTTCAACTTTTCTGTACACAGAAACCCTTTTATAGCATCTGTGTACTTAATACACATCATGCTGTAGTAGTTACATTTTTACTGTCTGTTGGTTGAGAAAATCCAAATATGTATGCACTCATGGAGCCAATTGCTACATGCCTGTCATGGGTCTGTTAGAAAATGGGATATGGAGATATAGCTAGTGTTACGGAGAGAACATGGTAAAATAATGTAAACATTCCAGTTCCCCTCGCTGCTTACAGGGTTTCCCAAAAATCATAAAAATGAAAATGGAAATACCACTTTCTATATAAATGACTTAGTACATATGGCCCCCAGTGAAAATGTTAGTAATAGCTTGGAGAAAAAGAACGATGCTCAAGCTTAAGTAAGTTCTGCTTATATCCCTCAGCCTCTTTAATGGAATTCTTAAAACTGGTCTTCTTTGTCTACATAGAAGAAACAAGGCAAAGAGTATAATTGGCAGGACTTGTTAAGGGGCAGGTCTTCAGTTTGCTTGTCCACATAACTACATTAAATAAAGAGGTAGGAAAAAGAGGCATGGCTGGGCATAAATAGAGGAAGCTAGTCTTGGCCAAGTCTTCTCATCACACGAATGTGAGTCAATAATTTAAACAGAAAAAGCTTCATATGGGTTTGTGACTTGAAAACGTGGTAACACTCCTCACAAATGTTTGTAGTCCAAGAAACGTCCCAGGCAATAACTAACTAGCTTAACAAATGTGGCTGTCGTTTTTCTGGCCAGTACGTTGTTCTTCTTTAACTAGTTTCTATCTAGTCATGACTTTAGGACTCTTTTTCTGTCCAATGAACTGTGAGCGCTGTCAGCTAAGTGGAGCTCTTTGGAATGCTTTTAAATTCCTGATAAAATATGACATATTTACCAGGCATGCCTCTTTGCCTCTGAGCCCTTCACCTCCTCCTCTCTGAAATGTAGACGTAGTATCTGAAGTTGAGCAGTCATCTTGAGATTATGAGGCCCCACACCAATAGGGTAAGTGAGGACGGAAAAGCAGAAAAGAAGAAAGCTTTTGGTTTCTTATTGAAAAGAGGAACCAGGGCCAGCCACTGTTAGCCTCTAGACTTCTAGCGATATATGAATAATGAATCTGTATTGGTTTAAACTACTATTTGTTGGATTTTCTGTTACCTGGAGAACAAACTCCTGAGAGATATAATCCTCCTACCCTGCAGAGGGTGGAGCAAAGTAGGAAAGGGACGGAAGTAGAGTTTGGTAGAAGTTACTCTGCTCCTATAGAAACTTTGGCCCACAATTTGCAAACAAGTTGCGATCATATCTTATTTTTACAAACTAAATTCTTAAGAATGCAAATAATCACTGTATCTTTGTTTTTATTTCCTGTGACACATGGTACAATGCCTTACAGTACTTTATTCTTTTCTCTTTTTTCTTCCTGTCCAGATTAGAAAAAGAACGCTGCTGATAATAGATCCTGCATGTCGGGTATTTTAATAGGGATAGAAAGAAAATAGAGGTAGCTCCTGCCTGAGGGAATTTCACAACTTAGTAGAAGAGACAAACAAAAGTGCACATACCTGTGACATGTTGTTATATATGTGTAAACAGGGAAATATTGGAGAAGAAAGGAGCTATATCTAATGGGTGAATGAGGAGGGTTATAATGATTTCCAGATTTTTTTTTTTTTGCAGTAAATCAAGGTTAAGAAAATTTCTTTTGTAAAGTACGTCTAAGGGAATTAGACTATTTTTGGTGTGATGTGTCTTTATGAACCTGGAGAAACTGCTAAAAAACTCAAGATTAGAATAAATGTTTGACAGGAAAAGTGATAAACAGGGATCTTGTTAATATATATTTTTTTCGGAAGCATTCTAATCTTTTTTTCTAAATGTGTGTGTATGTGTTATGAAATTCATGTCATGCTGTATCATATGGTATGTGTTGTTCTGTAAACTTCCTTGACCTCAGAAGGCCAGGAAGCGATATTCTGTAAACTTCCTGTCCACTAAGCTATTTCTCATAAACATAATTTCATGACAAAACGTAGGTGTCTGCCTATTATTATTCATAATGACTATAGACTATTTCATAATTTGAATGCATAAGCAATTAACTTAAAGTATTCATTTGTCATATATTTAGGTAGTTACAGTTGTTTGAATTAAACATCCTGTACCTGAAAACTACACTTTTACCTGATGCTCTCACTAGGGGCTTGGGAAGAAAAGAATTTGCAGCAGTCCTGTTCCAATTCATTTCTCCTAGAGATGTCCAGGACCAAAGAATGACTGCATTAAATCTGGCAAACATACTAATGACCTCCTGGTAAACATACAAATGACCTGATAAATCCACTCATGATATTTACTAGCAGAAGGATAATGGCAAATTCTTATCTATGAAAAGATCTTTAGCAGGGAAAAACTATTCTGTTGAAACTGCTTATTGTAAATAACCCTGCAATTTATAAATTTATGGGGGGATGGCTAGCTGAGGAAGGCCACAGAAGCTGTAATTAATGTAAGATAGCCCAAATGGCTTCCCCTGCATGAGCGATGTGTATACATACATTGCTCAAACACTTCATCTGTTAATCTGGAGCCAAACAATATCCTGTTGTGAGAGAAGAAAGTCGTTTTTTATTGGAAGCTGTATCTGACGGTCTCAGATTCCTCCAACGAGAAGTTTTCCCCCTGTATCAGTTAAATCATAGTGAAGTTTGATATTGTGTAAAATCTAAGATTTACATAGTTTGATTTGACAATATGATCTTTGTGTCACCACAGATAAATTCCAGAAGTGGCATTTCTGGGTGAAGGGGGATGCATTATTTTAGGAACCGTGGAACATATAGCAGGTCTATTGAACAGTCTGAATGGTCAAATTACCTTTTTCTGTGCTCTCTCAGATTTCCTTTTCCATTCTTTCTGGACATTTTGGACAGTTCCCTCAGCCTTCTTGTTACATTCAGGTATTTATAAGAAAGTCTAGTCAATTCAAGTCCAGTTTAAAAGTCCAATTGCAGGGGCACCTGGGTGACTCATTTCGTTAAGCATCCAACTTCGGCTCAGGTCATGATCTCTCTGTTGGTGAGTTTGAGCCCCATCAAGCTCTCTGTGTCAGCACAGAGCCTATTTCAGATCCTCTGTCCTCCTCCCCTGCTCATGCTCATGTGCTCTCTCTCTCTCACTCTCTCCCTCTCAAAAATAAGTACACATTAAAAATTTTTTTTTTAATAAATAAAATAAAGGTCCAATTGCATATCCAATTTATTGTATATCTCTTCTCCTCCTAGTGACAGCTAGGCTTGAGGGACTTGGGGTACAAATGAAACAGTCTGTTCCTAAGATATTGATTCGATCTCTATTTTCCCTTTTATGCTTTTTTCTTTTCCAGCTAGTAGAATGGGAGGTATGATAAAAAGAATGAGAGAGAGAGAGAGAGAGAGAGAGAGAGAGAGAGAGAGAGAGAGAAAGAAAGAAAGAAAGAAAGAAAGAAAGAAAGAAAGAAAGAAAGAAAGAGAGAGTTTTTTGCCTGGTTAGGTCATGTCTTGGATCTGTTGACTGCCATGTCCCCTGTGGCAAGCATTCATTTGGTGGCTGTCTTGGGAAGTTTGTATGATTCTAGGAAGGGATCTCTTCAGTGCTCAGTTTTTTGACATGCAATGTCTGCTCCATTGAGATCTCTGGCCAACACACCTCAGGTCCTCTTTTTGGTTTACAACACAGCCTTTTGTTTCTGGGTTCCTCTTGCTTCCTTGTCTGCCTTTGTGACTTTCAGAAGAAGAGGATGTTTTAAGTTTTGTTGCTTTCTGTAAGGTCTGCTTTCCCCAGGACAAAATGGTAGGAGTACAGGCTACACCACTCTACTCCTCTTCTGTTCTACTTTCTCTCTACTTCCTGTTTTCACCTCTGCTCAAATATTCCTATGTGCAGATAATTTAATCCACTGAATGAGAAGATCCCCAACTAATGAATGAGATGTGAGTCTCTTTAATTAATTCTCTCAGAGCTTCATTATTTGGCTTTAGGGGAAGAGCAAGACATAGCTCTCTCTTAGACTAAGTATTTGAAATACCTTCTGCTTCCCTGTTCAGCTGTGTTTATCAAACAGGAAGAAAGTGAGGTTCATATAAAGCATAATCATTTGTGTTCTTCTTAATAAGTACTAAGGGGCACCTGGGTGGCTCAGTTGGTTAAGCATCCAACTTCGATTCAGGTCATGATCTCGTGGTTTGTGAGTTCAAGCCCTGTGTCAGGCTCTATGCTGACAGTTCAGAGCCTGGATCTTGCTTCTGATTCTGTGTCTCCCTCTCTCTCTCTACCCCTCCCCCGCTTGCACTCTGTCTCTCTCTTTCCCAAAAATAAATAAAAATTAAAAAAACATTTTTTTAAAAAGTACTAAAAAAGTACCTGGCTCACCAGCTTTTTTTGGTATTTATTTCTCTTGATTTTGTGTCCCAGAGCTCACTTCTTCAGATATTAGGAAAAATTTCATTTAATGTTTTATTACTTTCATATAAATAAATTATCTTCCCAGAAGTTACTACTTATCTGTGTATTAACTGTCCTTATGATAATTGCTCACCAACAATGAATACGATAGTTTACATAAGTTTTACTCATTAGGTAAGTCTAGAACTTCCTTTATTGCTGTTTTAATCAGAATTTCTTCAGTTAGGTTGGGTTTTAAAAATTTTTTTTTTTCAATGTTTATTTATTTTTGGGACAGAGAGAGACAGAGCATGAACGGGGGAGGGGCAGAGAGAGAGGGAGACACAGAATCGGAAACAGGCTCCAGGCTCTGAGCCATCAGCCCAGAGCCTGACGCGGGGCTCGAACTCACGGACCGCGAGATCGTGACCTGGCTGAAATCCGACGCTTAACCGACTGCGCCACCCAGGCGCCCCTGGTTGGGTTTTTTAAAATGTAGTTTATTGGTCATTTGTGTTTCTTATATAAATAGCATATTCATGAAATTTGGCCTTTTTTTCTAATGGATTATTCATACTTTGAATACTGATTTGTAGAAGTTCTATTTGTATTGAAGATACTGAACATTTTATTGCTGTGTAGACTGTGGGTTTTCTTTCAAAGTTTGGTCTTTGTCTTTTCACTTCATTAATGATATTTTTCCTTTATTGTGTTTTTAGTTTTTGTGTATTCAAACTATCAAAGTTTATGTGTTTTATTCTTTGAAATAGGTAATTAAAAGTAATTTCTCATTCTGATACATTTATGGTTTCTTTTTATTATTGAAATATTTAATCCATTTTGAATTCATTTTGGAAAAAAATTGTGATATGAGAATATACCTATATATATATATGTATATATATATATATATTTTGCTTTTTAAGTTTTTATTTTAATTCCAGTTAACATACAGTGTTATATTAGTTTCAGATGTACAATATAGTAATTCAGCAATTCTGTACATCACCTGGTGCTCATCACAGCAAGTGCATTTCTTAATCTTCATCACCTATTTAACCCATTCCCCCTACCCACCTTCCCTCTGGTCATCATCAATTTGTTCTCTAGAGTTAAGAGTCTGTTTCTTGATTTCTCTCCTTCTCTCTTTTTTCCCTTTGCTCATTTGTTTTGATTCTTAAATTCTACATATGAGTAAACTCATATGGTCTTTGTCTTTCTCTGACTGACTTATTTTGCTTAGCATTAAAGTCTATTTTCATCCATGTTGTTGCAAAAGGCAAGATTTCATTCATTTTCATGATTCGTGGCTGAATAATATTCCATTGTGTGTAAATAGCACATATTCCTTACCCATTCATCAGTTGATTGATACTTGGGCTATTTGAATAATTTGGCTATTGTAGATAATACTGCTATAAACATTGGGTTGCATGTACCCCTTTGAGTATTTTTGTAGTCTTTTGGTAAATACCTAACAGTGTGTTTACTGGATCCTATTTTTAACTTTTTGAGGAAATTCATACTGTTTTATCCAGAGGCTGCACCAGTTTTGCATTCCCACCAATAGTGCACAAGTTTTCCTTTGTCTCCATATACTCACCAATACCCGTTTTTCTTGTGTTGTTGATTTTAGCCATTCTGATATGTGTAAGGTACCACTACATCTTTCAATGTTCTCAATAATCTTTGTTTCTTTAAATTTATCTTTCTTCACTGGCATAAGGAATTATTTTATACATCTGCTTATTTCATGTATTTATTATCTATTTATTCATCCATTTATTTATTTAGGTTTTAATATATCATATGATAAGGCTTCTTACATTACTTTTACTTTCAAAGATTTTGTATTAACTATTCCCAAGCATTTACATTTCATGATGAATGGTATAGCTTTTCCAATTTTCTCATTCCAGAAAGTCTTTTATTTTCCTCTCTCCCATTCTCTCTTTCCTCTCTCCCTCATTCCCTTCCTTCCCCTATTTCTTAATAACACCATCAGTCTGTTTTAATGATGTGTTCAGATAATTAGCTCTGGAGACATGTTTCTCAATTTGTTAATTTCTATTCTTTAATAAATAATTTCCCTTTACTTTTCATATGATTATTTCATTTTTCTTTTTTTTTTTAAGCATATTGAACTGAGTGCCCAGTTCAATTGTTTTTATTCCTTTTTTCTTTAATATAAAGCATGCAGCATTAACTATGGCTATAAATTTAGTTTGATATATAATCATTCTGTTCCTAATTTCTAAGGAGCCTATAGTTGTGGTTTCATTTTCTCTTTACCAAAGAATATGAAAAATTTACTAATTGCCTAGCCTTTAAAAAAAACTATTCATCTGATATGAATATCACTTTGCAGTCAGAGTATGGCCTGCAATATGGGTCCTTGTCAGGGATTTTATTTTCTTCAGCACCAGTTTCTGCTTGTTATTTTTTTCTTCCAGTATAGCTGGTTTATATTTTGTTATTGCATTTTTTGACTTCCTTCTAATGCTTTTTTGAAATGTCATCCACTTCCATTTTCCTTTCATATTATTGCCTTTCCAACCGAGCAAGTTCTTTTCTTATGATTTTCCCAATGATGTATAGTATTTACATTTTGCAAAATTAGAAATTAGTTTGAAGAATTTTCTTCCTGTGTATGGTGCTACTTCCAAGGATATGTCTGTCTTTCTTCAAGGTCTTCTAAATGCTCTTCTTAGATATAGAGAATAAATGCCAAGTTTTATGGTTATTCAGAGCTTGGGTTTCATGGTCAATGGAAAGATGTGGAGACAAGTAAGAAATATTTTTCTACTCTCCCTCAGATGGTCTGTTTCACTTAGGAAATTATGGTGTTCCATGAATGGTGGAAGGATTTCTTTTATCAGATACACATGCTTAAACAAAACAAAGTGACACAATGGTCGTTTCTAAATTTTGACATTAGTTGCTTGGCAGTATTAATTTAAATTGTTGTGAAAATTTGCTTTTTTTTTTTGTACTAAAGCAGAGGTATGAAATACTATTCCTAGCAAAAAAAATTGACGATTTTCAAAATCTATTAGGAGGAGTAATAGTAATAGCAGTAATAGTAGTTTTCCTCAAAAGACTATACATGTTTGCATTTTAGCACCTTGAAATGTGCTTAGTATATACCATGTCCTTAATAAATATTTAATGAATAAGTAATCCTTGATTTCAGAGAAATAAAGAAAAAGGCAAATGGTATTTTAAATTGTTTTGGTGAACTAAGATTTTAATATTTCAAAATTATACTGCATGAGTTAAGAAATTAAGCAGATGGTCTAGAATGAAATGTGCTTAGAAATTTGTTTTTCAGATACTAGGATATAAAATTTCCAGTGACATAAATAATCTTACCTGTTCGTAATTTAAGGGAATTTTCTGTGGTGCTGCCTACAAGGTTGTTAGAACTTGTATGCAATATCTGACACTTCTTTCTAGTCTTTCTCTGTGTCATGGACGTGATTTTAGTTTAGTAGTAAATAGCAACAAAGTTGAAATAACAATTAAATGAAACAGATTTTTTTTCCCCACAGGATGTTTCACTTCCTCTTAGTTTTTCAAGAGAACAGTTTTGTCCCTTCCCACTAAGGGACTAAGCAGTTGATCTGTGTAGAGTTTATGCTTCAAACTAAGGATCATGGAAATCAGGGACCGACTCTGAAGCTGGAGTAGTAGTTGGAAAGGATCAAAGACAAAAAGAAGAGTGGAATCACTTGATAATTCAGATAAAGCTAACTGCCTATGAAAGTAGAAGGAGTTGGAGATCTTAAGGACTTGGTTTATTTATTCCCTAGCCTGATCTGGGCTTAAGTTAGCTGAGCAATTCCTTAGTCAGGTAGCACTCCTTTTACTGCCCTAAGAAAACATTGTGTACCTTACACTATGCTGGATACTGTGAAGGTGTGAAATACAAATATTTTCCTTGACTAGGAGACTCATTCAGTGAGTTGGAGAGTGAAGACTTGTTATCATGAAATTCCAATAAAGTAAGTATTAGAAATGTGGCCAGAAGGATGAAACCTTCATTATGTAATACCCTGAATTCTGTCCACCCTACTCATAGGTGGTACTTTCAAAGCTTCTGTTGCTGAGTTGTTGAATATGAAGAGTCTTGACCGGCGTTTGAGAAAAGGGGCTGTAAGAAATATTTACTTCCCTTTATTCTTATTTTTTTATTTCCTAGCAGAGCAGAGGGCAGAAAAAAAAAAAAAGAAATGGGAGGAGAAAAATAGGGGATGGCCAAGCGATATTGAATAATGACAAAGTGAACTTTTAAGTACAACACTATTTAATATTGAATTTTAATTATGATTTTTCATTTCTTCTATGTAAGTATCTTTCATCTCTCTCTTGTTTTAAAAAAATGTTTGTTCATTTTGTGAGGGAGAGAGTGAGCACGGGAGGGGCAGCGAGAGAAGGAGAGCGAGATTCCGAGCAGGTTCTGCGCAGCCAGTGGAGCCCAAGGTGGAGTTCAGTCTCACCAACCATGAGATCATGAACTGAGCTGAGATCAAGAGTCAGATGCTTAACCAACTGAGCCACTCAGGTGCCCCAGCCTTTCATCTGCTAATACCTTTAAATATGTGCTAGGCACATGCACTTTTTTTGAGCTATTTTTATGGAAGCACAATAAAAGAGTAGTATTCCAAATTTGGATCCACAGTGGGATAGAGATTGAGGAGAGTAAAAGAGTAGAGGCCAAAAATCCAGCACAAAAAGGAAGTCAGGGGCAAGGGAAGGGAACCAGAAGTCACCAGAGATTCATGAACCCCATACATTGACAGAGATCTTATGGAAGGTATTGTACTTTCTGTAGTTCATGGAAGGTAAAATATTACCTGGGCTCAAGTTGGGAAGAAAACTACAGCTGACATTTAGATAACACAAAAGGAAAAAGAAAAAATGCTGTGGCACACAAAATGAGTCAAATGGGAAAGTACAATGGGCAAATAACTGGGAGTTTAGGTAAGGAAAGTCATGGGACCTTAGCTGGGGCTTAAGTGGTGAACTGGATAATAATAGGTGGTATAGAATTGTATTCTGAATATAAAAAAAGACATAAAGACATCTCTAATTGCTACAGAAAATACCACAATTCAGACAAATAAGTGATGTATCAGGTTTGAAAATAGGGATGGCCTACTTAATGGTTTGACTTGATTTTTTTGACTTGCTATGGTAAGGAAGTAACACACATTCAGTAGAAACTGTACTTCAAATTTCAAATTTTGACCTATTCCTGGGTTAGTGATAAGCATTATGATGCTCTCTTGTAATTCTGGGCAGTAGCAGCTGTAGGTGCGAGTTAACCACATGATCATGAAGGTCAACAAGCAATACAATTACAACCATTCTACACCCATACAGCCATTCTGTTTTTTCACTTTCAGTATAGTATTCAATGAATTACATAAGATATTCAGCACCTAATTTAAAATAGGCTTTGTGTTAGATGATTTTAGCCCAACTGTGGGCTAATACAAGTTTCCTGAGCATGTTTAAATTAGGCTAGGCTAAGTTATGAGGCTTGGTAGATTAGCTGTATTAAATGCATTTTTGACTTATGATATTTTCAACTTACAGTGGGTTTATCAGGACATAACCCTATCGTAAGTCAAGGAAGATCTATATAATTAAATTCACAGTTGATTTATGGGCATTTGATGTCAGTTACTGTGTGGGGAATATAATTTGAAGATTGTCAGAATAGTTCTTGTCTTCCCATCAAGGACAACTCAAATTCTAGGTAGAGATTAAAAATTATTATCAGGTCTCTTAAGTGACATCTCTATTCTCTGTCTTTAGAGCCAACTGAAAAATAGATATGAGTTAGAGAGAGAGAAAACAGATTAGGTCTTACAGATGTAATTGCAGCCCCATATGAGCTAGATGGATCTGGTCCTACCTGGTCTTCCCATTCCAGATCTTTGAGGAACAGACACTTACCCAAGGATACATTGCCCTTCTACTCACCTAAGGATAATAAGGCAGGAGGTACTTGAGATCCCTCTTATTTAGGGCTTGTGATGGATTAGCTCAATCCCATCCACCGAGTGTCACATTCTACCCCCATAGAGAGGAGTAGGGGACAAGCAAGAAGTCAGGAGTCTTTAGATAAGATCCCTTCTTATGGAAAACAAAAGGGTATCAAATAAATCCCTCAACTTCAACCCTAACTACTTTATCTTCTTTGAACCTTATATAACCCTTGCAGGAGTGAAACATGAAGTTATTATAACTCAGTCGTACAATGGTGTCAATTATTTTATCACTTCCTTTCAAGTGTGGTTCCTGATGATGCCCAGCAAACACACTGCATCCTCTGTAGTATATCTGCACCAGGAACCACACACAATTCTCTGCCTGGTTCTAAAACAATGTTCTTGTTTTTGTTCCATGGACCGCCTTCCATCCTGCTGCATTCAGTTTTCCTGATTCCTCTCCTGCCATGGTGCCACTCATATGGGTGGGGGAGATCTTCTCATCTGGTTTTATTTAACAGCTAAGAAAAGCTTTGGTAATCAGAGGGCAGAGAGAACATGAGTTCACTGGAGATAGATAGAATTTCTAACAAGAAAAAGGCACTGACAGGAAAAATGGGAAAGAAACTGAAAGATGAGATGAGAGAGATTCTGCTGAGAATTCCTACTTAATTATTTTGCCTCAGGGCCAATTTTTATGACATTAAATTATTTTTATTTGAAATCCAGATAGATGAGAAGCCCATGGTAAAAATTAAGAAGTGCTATGATAAGTACAACATGAATATGCTTCATTCTATCAATTAGTATGAATAATGGACAGTCCACAACTGTGAACAAAATGGCTTAATATAAAAATGTGCATACTTAATATAGCTCATTGAAGCAGATAACTATATATATATATGTATATATACATATACATATATATACATACACATATTTCTCTTTTTTTCAAATCTAAGCATGCTGGAAAGATCCATGAGCCTATTTAACATAGAATTCTGGAATAATATGCTTTTCGACTTTTTTCTTCTCATGTCACCAAAACTATTATGTGTTCGTGCTCTGTGGTGTTGTTGATGACTTGAATGGTGAAACAACATTTATATAAATAAGTGAATGCAGTTAATGAGAGAGAAAGAGAGAGAGAGGGGGAGAGATATTGAGCGAACTTGCTTTTTAAGACATTTAAGCTGAAAATGTTCTATATGTTACAGCTCTTTCTCCACTATATACACATACAGACTGTCCTACATTTGAAAACTCATCTCCTTCTCTTGGAGATTGGCTGGCATTTTTGTGAAAGCAGCCATTTCATTTTAGCTGAGCATTAGCTCGAGCCATCTGCTGCAAGGGTTTCCCAGTGATCTATAGCCATGACTGTTTGAAGTTATGCTGCAGGGTATCTTTAAAACTATTTTGCTTCTAATCTCCGTTTGTAGGTACCCTACTATGCTCCTTATCTATAAGCTGCTTGAATATCCTGTGCACATCTATCCTCCCACTGATTCAACTCAGTACATCAACAAAGCAGTCGGTATTTACTGAGCTCCAATTAAGTGCAAAACACAGAAAGGTGGCCATATTGTATTAAGTTTCAATGTAGGCTGGACCGGCTGCATTCCACGACTTCCTTTTTGTAATTCTAACTTACCATTTAATGATAAGTGGAACTTTTAGATGTTGCTAATGAACTGTTCAAAAACAGAATGGTTCATCTAGAAGAGATATATGAAAATCATAGAAAATAATTAAATAGCAGATTATTTTTTTCTGGAAAAAGCAGAAGAGTTTTTGATGAGAGTCCAAATTATCAAAAGTATTATGGTAGAGAAGTGAACTATAAGTTTTCCTATACTTCCAGGGGGCTTTACAGGATGAGCACAGTGCATATGGTGCTATAAAGCACTTTAGTACCCTTGCATTTTAAATCTCTCCAAATTATGGCAAGTCTAGACAGTTATGGTGAGACTTATGACTTAAATATACATAAAGCACATCATAATTATTAGAGATATAAAGAAAATAATATATGTAAGTAATCTATTATCGGGATATGTTTTCTTAAAGTTCTGTATGAGTTAAACTTCTGGGGTGTTACAGACAGATCAATGATTAAAGATGTTTTGATTTCAAATTCCATCTATATGACATAGAGTTGAGATCATGGATGTCAGAGTGTGACACATATGCATTGATAACTGCTTAACACTCACTAACCTTAACAAAGATACTCCAGGTTTCTAAACCACATCTGTAAAATGGGGATAATAACACCATTACCTCATTCAATTTTTTTGAATATTTTATCAGACAATATAATTGCTTCATCTAGTTCTCGACACATTAGGTAGTGTCCCTATTGTTATTATTCTTACCTTTTTTTAAAAATTACCATAAAAAACAATCATAGATACATAAGCACATCATGCCAAGTAGTCAAGGTTAACAGATTAGAAAATAATAAATACTATTCATTATGGGGGCATCCCGGGTGGCTCAGTAGGTTGAGCGTCTGACTCTTGATTTCAGCTCAGGTCATGGGATAGAGTCCTGTATCCGACTCCATGCTGACAGTACAGAGCCTACTTGAGATTCTGTTTCTTCATCTCCCTCTGCCCCTCTCCCCTGCTTTCTCTCTAGAAATAAAAAAAAGTCTTAAAAAATAATAAACACTATTCATTACAAAATGACTGATAAGAGGAGGGTTAGATAGCACCTGAAGTTATTTTTTTTTTTTGCAGATAACATGATTTTATTTATTTATTTTTAATATGAAATTTATTGTCAAATTGGTTTCCATACAACACCCAGTGCTCCTCCCAGTAGGTGCCTTCCTCAATGCCCATCACCCACTTTCCCCTCCCTCCCACTGCCCATCAACCCTCAGTTATTCTCAGTTTTTAAGACTCTCTTATGGTTCGGCTCCCTCCCTCTCTAACTTTTTTTTTCCTTCCCCTCCCCCATGGTCTTCTGTTTTCACTCTTATGTGGATCCTGAGAAACTTAACACCTGAAGTTATTAGTGACAATAAGAACAGTGGTGAATAGAGCAAATTCTGCTCTTGGGAAGGTTATTAAGCCTTGATTGCCTCAATTTTTCATGTGACACTGTAATTGTAGTCTCTGCCTCATAGACTTATATGACCATTTGGTGAGTTAATACATGTAAATCTGTTATAGGCAGCATGGTGTTTGGCACATGGTAGGTGACAAAGCATGCTGGTTATTTCCATTATTATCACCATTGTCATTATGGTCATCATTATCACTAGGCTAAATCTTATGAACTAGACCTCTTTTTTGATTGATTTAAACTACTTAATAGGGCACTCGAGAAAGTTTGAAAGTGTCCCTCATACTTCTTCTATATTCTGAACCAGTTGAAGGATAGCCATAGAAAATGACCAAAACAACATAACTAAAAAGCTGGGTTGGAGGACCCTACTTAAACCTGAAACGTAAATCATCCTTTGTAGGCAGAGCCTAGTCTGATAGACTTGTCACCTATGTAGAGCAGAGTGTATTCAGCGGAAAACTAGATGGGAGAGTGCACCAAGAGGAGTTTGAGCTACACCTGCTCAGAACCTTTTTCTCAATCTCATCCCTCAAATGAGCCATTCCTCTTCTCTAAGGAAAGAGTGAATAAGAGGATATGGGTGGACAGAGTTACCAGATATATTTCCTCCAAAATCATTCCCTCATGGGGAGGGAAGTGTAAATTCCTCCCTCCATGAGATTGCGAGATATAAGGGGATAAAACTATACCTATCAATCTGGATGAACACGACTCACTTTAGACCTGGCAAATCTCTCCTAACTGTCCCCCCCACTTTTTTTTCTGGATCATTAAGTAAGACTTAAATTTCTTGCACTTGAGAATTTACTATCTGGAAAATGGGGCTTTGATGGACAGCACTTCTCTCTCTTGCAGCAATAGTTTGGAGATTAAAGAAGATAACTGCCTTGGAGATGCTCCAAGAGCCTCACATAAAAGGGGCCATTATGTTCAGGTATCATGGACTAGATTATGGGTCTTGTAGAATGCTAACAATTTTAATAGCTAGTTTGTTTTTCTTTAGCAAGGATTCCTTCTGATATTTTCCATTTTTAATCAGGCAGAAGTTGCCTCCAAATTTCTTTTGTTTGTCAGAGACTTGTTTTCTCCAAAAAAAAGTTGAGGCATCTTTCAAGATTAGAAAAATATAGTCTTTAAGATTTTCTTGACATTTATACCAAAATAGCAATGTAGCTGAAATCAAGTGGGAACACTTAGAAAGCTAGAATGATAATTGCAAAAAAAAAAAAAAAAAAAAAGGGGGAGGGAATGCAAGAGTTTTCACCGCTTTTGTTAAAAGTTTATACTTGTCATACTATGCTACATCTTATTTTTGAAATGCATTGAAAGTTGTCACCAGTTTGATCTCAGATAGTGTGGCTGCCAATTTCTTCCCCAGCACTCTGCCACTTGGCTTCTTTCCAATAATGCCATGTGTAGTTTTCCCTTCTCTCCTCCCTTTTCTAAACAGAGAGGAAAACAAGTCCGTTCGGCATTAGCTCGCAAGCTGTATAATTGGAATTAAAATTCAAGACATGAATATCTTTTTAACTCAGAGGGCCAACTGTATTCACAATTCCTCAAGTTTCCATTTTGAAAAATGTAACTTTATCTTTAAGCATGATAGTCTTAAACTTTAGAAAAGAATGTAGCCTGGGTTCAAGCCAAAAAATTGGAATGATTTTTCTTTATCAATTTTTGGCTTATTATTTTATTTTTTCTTAGATGTCTTAAAAGTGAGATGTTGTTGCACTCTTCACTGGTTTTTAATTTGTCAAGTTCCCTTTCTTAAAAAATATATTATCCGCTTACAGATGATCTTTGTATAGTGTATTTTATAAAAACTTATTTCCTAGTATGTGAAACTTAGGGAACTCACATTCTCTGTGTCTTGATAGCATCCACATAAATCTTTCCTTCAGTGAACAGAGCATTGGTTCCTAGGATATTAGGAGACAATAGTGTTTCATATTTTTATCTTCTAACTTTGTCATTTATTCTTCCATGTTAGTGGGCAGTCCATCTAATCTATGTGTAAATAGCTGTACCCACATATTATGGGTAGGGTCGTTAGCTTCCTGCTAACTTCAAAGGAAAATTAATGCACTTATTTCACAGGTCTTTCTTTCTAAGGAACTTGAAGTGATCTTTACATACATCAGTGGTCCTCACCAAATCTTGGGGGAAGAGTTGGCAAGGTGGCAGATGTCTTTATGTTACAAATGGTTCCTCATGTGGCCTCACTCTGTTCACCACCAGGAAAGCTCTCAGTGGACACAGTGGATCTTTCACCAAGACATGTGGCACTGTCTATAAATCTTTGGGGACAGGGGAGTGCTGTGTGCACAACTGGGGCACATTTTCCCTGGAGCTTGCAATCCCTCTGTGACATCTGTTATTTAATGAACTGTAACCATTGATATACCTACTAATGCTCTTTATCGGAAGAATTTCTAGGCCTTAAGAAGGGGAGAAAAGAGACAGATAAAACAGCTTCTAGCCTTTTCCTCTTTCATTTCTTATTTGCCTCCCCCTCCCCAAGGGTGAAAGCAAAATGGATGAGCAAAGTAAACGGACATTCAGTCTTGAGCATTGTCGAATATACCATGGAAACTAAAATGGTGAAGGTTTAGAACTGTAAGAACTTCGCCTTTTTCTTTTGAATGCCTTCTGTACATTGAATCCGGTATAAATTCCTGTATTACTTATGCTGATCTTAAGTGCAGTGAGTCAGAGTACATAGCACATCTCCTTGAGCATGAAGATGTCAGAAATCCAGTCCACAGTAGCTGATCTAATAGGCTGATGATCAATAAGCATATTAACCAAGTAGACTCATCCTAGACAGTTTATATCAGTGACTGGATGCTCCTGCTGCCACTCACAGCATAGGTTTATGGATGTTTTGGCTCCAAATTTTTGAAAACGAACCTCTCTGGATGCCAGAATTGCTGGTCTGCCCCTGCATGTCACAGGTAGGAGACGGGCTGTCTAGAGATGTAAGTGAATTTGAGGAGCAGTGAAGTGGAAGGGACTTGAGGACTGTACCAGCTTGCTGCTTGGAAAGGCTCCAACACAATGTCAAAACAGCAGGGACTCTCCGCGCACCTGCCTGAGCTGTGCTTAAAATTAATGATTATTTGTGAGAACAGACAAGGAGGAAAATCTACTTCGTTCACAAGTTTGTGGTGTGGATTAGCTTCATTGGTATCTAATGGCTGACTGCCACTGAGCTGATCTTTTTTTGTACTTTCTGGCTCCTTCCTTAGAATGCCAGAAGCTCTTTGTTTAGCTAGTGCTTTATCTAATTCTGGCACAATCAATTCCACCTCATTCTCTCTCAGCACAATTGGCAGGACTCTATTGTTTATAAGGAAGGTATTTTCCCTCTAATTTAATACCTGGAATCTTTCTATGTTCCTTCCATTAAAAAAAAAAATCTTTCTTTGTCCCTTTCCTATTTTCTTTTTTCTCTCTCTCAAGCTATATAACAATCTACCATGTAAATGAATTCCCTACACCTATTGTTCTTTAAATTTTGGGTCTATCTTTTCACTTATTTTTCAAGTTTAAAATTAAAGTAAAATCCTCTCATCTCAATGTGTTGCTTTTGCTTTAAAATGTACCAGTGAAACATTGATTTGTGCATAAGCGTATATATACATACAGTTTGTTCATTGTTTAGCAAAAAATACCCATAGTATATAATGAGGATGGTGTTTGGAACATTTTAGTGATACAAATTAAGTGCCCCATAGTATGTACAAACTTATCTATTATAATGTCCCATAAACATATTTTTATTGCAAGTCCAGTGGGAGTCCTGCCCGTCATTGTCATCCTCATGACTGTGTTTATCTTCAGTGAGTACCTGCATGATACAGAAGACCAGATAATAATCCGTCTCAGTACCCTTTAAGGCAGTGTTCTTCAAAAGCCTTGGCTTGCAGTCTCCCCTCAGTTAAAGTTTTGAAAATATGCCTCCTACCAGTCAGAATGGCTAAAGTTAACAACACAGGAAACAACAGGTGTTGGTGAGGATGTGGATAAAGGGCAACCCTTTTACCCTGTTGGTAGGAATGCAAAGTGGTGCAGCCACTCAGGAAAACAGTATGGAGGCTCCTCAAAAAGTTAAAAATAGAACACCCTAGGATCCACCAATTATAGTAGTAGGTATTTACCAAAAGAATAAAAAAATACTCATTCAAAAGGATACATGCTGATATTTATAGCAGCATTATCAATAATAGCCAAATTGTGGAAACAACCCAAGTATCCATCTATTGATAAATGGACAAAGAAGATGTGGTATATATACAATGGAATATTATTCCTCCATCAGAAAGAATGAAATTTTGCTTTGGCGATAATGTGGGTGGAGCTAGAGAGTATGATGCTAAGTAAAATAAGTCAGAGAAAGACAGATACTATACTGTTGAATCACTAAATTGTACACCTGAAACGAATATACTATATGTTAACTAACTATAAATTAAATTTTAAAAAGTATGCCTCCTTTATATATTCTAATTTATAAATTATATATCTATATATACCCACACATATACCTTTATATGTATGATTTCTACTGTAAATAAGGTACATTGTGAAAAATACATATAAGCAGACATTTAAAAAGTCTGAATGAACAGAAATAGAAGCTCTGCTAATTTTTTTCTTGCACTCTAGTAGATTATATTCTGCATACCCAGGGGTGCATACTTTGGAGATGAGTGACTCCCGTATCTGAGTGACCATTAAAAGAGTTGCAGAAATTTTTTAATTTACATTGCCTATCCCCTTCCCCATACCTAGTCAATTGGAACCTCTAAGACTGGAAAGTACTGGTATATTTATTTTGTGAACACTTCTTAGTGATTCTAATGATCTGCTATGGATGGGATCCACTGCTCGAGGACAGTTGTTTTTTAGAAGAAGTTGGTTTGGAGCATCAACATGAAGTCCGTGTGGATGCAGTGAATAGAATTTTAGGATTCCCAAGGATCTTTTGACATGAACGAGGTTTTTGTGTTGAGTTGGGTTCCCGAAAAAGGTATCGAAGTTTTGACTCCCAATATCTGTGAATATGACCTTATTTATAAAAAGATCTTTGCCAATGGTCAAGTTGAGATGAGGTCATCAGTGTATGACCAGACACCATGTGAAGATTACAATTATGCTGCCAGAAATCAAGGAACTAACAAAACACATCCTTCTCTACCACCTTCAGAAGGAGAATGCTTTACTGTCACTTGATCTTGGATTTTTAGCTTCCAAAATTGGGAGATAATACATTTGGTGTTTAAACTACCCAGTTGTGCTACTTTGTTTTAGAAGCCCAGGGAAACTAATGTACAAGGGAACCATTTGCAGCCAAACCAACCAAAACAGTTCAAACTAAGTCAAAAATGCCAGACCACCTTACTCTCTATTTCTTTTGTCTTCTTTTTCATGTTTCTTTCCAACATGAAAACATAAGAGAGTATCTACTTTCAGGATGAATAGTACAAGTATAAGATATTCTAATCTAATTGTACTGTAAGAGAACAAAGTATAAATTATATTCCAATATAAAAAGAAACATGCATAATCTCAAAAACTTAAAAAGAAATAAAAATGAAGAATATGAACAACTATATCAGTACAACCACTATAGACATATGGTACATTCCCATAACCTCTATTTTTCTCTTTATATACTATTTAAAAAAATATATTGAAGAACATATTAAACATAAATTTTATATGGGTGGATAGATTAAAAATGATGTTATCTATATTCCTATACTTTAAAAAATGTCTATACACTTCTGACTAAACATATCCATTTATCTATGCTCCCTGAGAGTTATAGAAAAGAAAATAAATCCACATGGGCAAAATGAATGAGAGAAGATGGCAGCAAAGAAAATGTGTCAATAAAATTATGGAAAGGAGAAGGCAAATAGGAACTGGCTTAACAGATCAGAGAGCAAAGGGAAATCCGACTGCCTGCAATGGAGGATTACAGTGCAGTGAAGTGAGTTATTTCCTTCTGAGAACACCTTGAAATACCTAGGAATAGAAGCAGCAGGTGCATCTAAAATTGGAGGAATGACTTAAAACAGGAAAGACCGTTGAAAATTCTTACTCCTTACAGATTCCACATAAGGAAAGTTCCTCTCTCTTATTTATTTATTTATTTTTTGTAAGACACTAGTTCTGATAAAATGAAATCTTGACATAACTAAAACAATTCATAATCAGGGCAATTGAATGTCTTAGAAAATGCCCATAACTTTTCCTGATTGTCATTCTGTGTACTTTTAAAGTTCATTTTTTCCTTTAGCTGGTGATACTTATTAATGTGCAAATGGTGATTTTGCAATAATTTTTTTCTCATATATTAAAGGGAGACACAGAGACTAAAATTTCATTTTGTCAGAAAGAAGTTTCACAAAATATAAAATAATAAAATAGTATTTTTTATAGGATAAGGCATGCCTCAAAACACTGAAATGTATTTGTTAAAATAATGAATGCAAAGTTCCATATGACCTTTTATGTGAGTTAGGTAAAATTCTGTTCTAAAAATAGCATCACTTCTATTACCTTTATTTAGAATAGTGCTTTTAGGTAAATAATGAACTATTAAACAAAGGATGCTTACCTGTGCACAGATCAGATATCTTTTTTTAAATGTTTTATTTATTTTTGAGACAGAGAGACAGAGCATGAACGGGGGAGGGGCAGAGATAGAAGCAGACACAGAATCTGAAGCAGGCTCCAGGCTCTGAGCTGTCAGCACAGAGCCCAACACGGGGCTCAAACCTGTGAACCGGGAGACCATGACCTGAGCCAAAGTTGCGTGCTTAACCGACTGAGCCACCCAGGCACGCTCATAGTTAAGATATCTTAATGCCAGGATTTGCCAATAATTCAGTACAGATGATGCTCAATTGGTTTTTGTCAGACTTGGTTCAACCTAAAGATACTCGTGGGAGGGTAGTATTTTGGTCATTATGATTTCAATCATGTATTAGAATCATTAATTTACCGTTTTGGGGTGACCTGTACTTGAGGTAAAACTCATCTAGTTTGTTCTATCTGATCTTACAGAGATGAGGTTGCAGCACTATCATATCCAAGGGTAGAGTTAGTGCGCTTATAATGATTATTATTTAAGTTATAAGAAAATTTGGGTTGGGATTTTAAAAAAATGAATCTACTTGATACAGTATATCCAAAGTTCAGCTACTCCTTAGAGATAGAGACTCCATTAATTCTGAATTTAACAAATATTTTTTTAACATCAAATATGTATTGTGCTTTTCTAAGAGCCTTGGGGTACCTAGAGGAGTGACCTGCATAATGTGTAGAGACTATCAAATAGTGAATTAAACTAACTAACACTATGAGCCTACTTTCAAGTAATTCTCTTCAAAATAGATGGGTGATCTTATATTTCCCTGGTAGTCTTTTTTTTAAATATAATTTATTGTCAAATTAGCTTACATACAACACCCAGTGCTCATCGCCAACAAGTGCCCTCCTCAGTGCCCATCACCCATTTCCCCTGTCCCTCACCCTTCCATCCACCCTCAGTTTGTTCTCTGTATTTAAGAGTCTCTTGTGTTTTGCCTCCCTCCCTCTCTGTTTCTATCTATGGTCTTTTAGAGCAAGGCTATCTGCAGCTGATGAATTTTTTAATTGTTGACTATCTGAGTTACAGATAGAAACTGAAATAGGAAAAGATGATGAAGCTTCTCTTATGGACCGTATGGGATTTTGGATTCTTCAGATGACTAAAATTGTTGGAGATGTTACAAATGACATTGGAACTTGCCTAGAGGAAGTATCTGTTGCAAAAAGTAGGAATCCATCATTTCCTTGGAAATACAGGCTCCTCTTCTTTTTTATTTAAAATTAAAAAAAAATTCCTAAAAATGATCAAGGATGTCTACTTGTATTGATTCTGTTTTGATAAACCTCCCTTTTACACCTCTGATGTAGCATACACGGTCTTTTTATGGGTAACTAATTCCTAGCAAAAAAGTCATTGATATTTGATTATAAGATACTTTATGACCTTACTTTCCCCTTCTCCCTTTTTTTCTTGCTAATCATCTAGCTAAAACACATACATTATTATGTTAGGATTCCATCAGGTTTCCAGCTTTTTAGTAAAAACTCAATGACATAGATTTTATTTTATTTAAGAAAGAAAACTAATTTCATTATTTCTTTCTATAAAAAGAATGCACTAAAGAATATGGTCCTGATTATTACAAAGTCTTAAGGTATTTTAAGTGGATTATTTGAAAAGCACAACATAAAAAAATTATTGATCAGCTATTAGAACCAAACTTTATATTTGAGAATAGTTTGTGCATATTTTATAATTTCAATGAACTAAGTTTATTGGGGGAAGAAAAAAATGGTTCAAAGTAGCTATTTTAAACTTCTCAAAGCTAATTGCCTTGAACTTTTTTTTTTTTTTTTTTTTACCAAATATGTCATTTATCATTCATACCAAGTGAGTAGAGGGGTAGAAAATTGTTACATTGGTGCCAGTGCTGTGTAGGTTTTTCTGAGGGAGAAGAGAAAATAATTATTCAGCAAGGAAAATCTAAGATGGCAGATTAATGCATAAAAGCATTCAAACAAAGGGAGAGAATAGGTTTCTAAATATTGAAAATTGATTTAAAAATATTTAATGATGACCACTTGAAGCTCACTATTCTGCTGTGGCCCAAAAATGAACAAAATAGACATGATCTCTGGTTCTTGTCACATTCTAGTGAGAGAAACATACAATAAAATAAGAAAACAAAAAATATTTTAATGAATTGCAAATTGTAATCAAGCACTATTTAGGAAAAAAAAAAACATGGTACTGAGGTGGATGATAATGGGGAGCATTTTTTAATTCTTCCTTTCTTAAAACCTGACCTTCACTTTAACAAGAGTCAGGAAGATAGATTTTTGATGGTGACTATTCAAATATTGACTGGTGAAATGGAACTAGATATGCAAAGAGAAGAGGAAAGTGTTTTCAGCAGAAGGAACATCCTGTTCAAAGACTCCAAGCCTGGAAAGAGCTTGGTGTGTTTCAGCAATAGGAAGAAGAAGCACGTAGCTGTAATAGAAATGTGACATTCTAGGGGTTTGAAGACTGAGGACAAGTTAGTAGTTAGAAGAGATGGGTCCTACAGGCCATAGAGGACGCTGTGGGTTTTTTTTTCTAGGTGCAAAGAAAAAGGTTTGAAGGGAAGTAATATTATTCAATTTTAGTTTTAAGAACATTCTCTTTGTTCTTTGGAAAACAAGTTTGAGGGGAATAAGAATGGAACTCTGGATTTAATTCAGAGTGATATGCTGAAATTTGGCCAGAGATTTTTGTAATCTGGACTAGAAATAAAGAGAAGAGAATGAAATTGAGAATCAGAATCATAAACAGGGATCATGGATGTGCTGGGTGTGATGCAAAGGAGGTGACGTCAAAAAGTGGAACAAAGCATGATTTAAACTTCATGCTTGTCAACTTGAAATTTGATGTGAATTTCTAAATTGAGAAAATATTGGGGGGCAGCTTTTAAGAAGAGAAGAATTAAAAAAAAATCTATTTGGGGGATGCTAGTTTGGGATATATGAAACCCTTGAATAGAAAGTCAAGGAAGGTTGGTCTCAAAGTCATGTCAATGAATGCATTTGCTTGAGGAAGACTATAACAGGAGAAGATAAGAAAATCTAGGATCAGGGACTTTCCATCATTTAAGACTGTGAAAAGGAGCAGGAGATGGCAAATGAGGCTGAACTACAGTAGGCAATGGAGGAGAAGAACCCTTGGAGAGAGTGGTGTCATAAAAGCCAAGAGAAGAGACTATTCCAAGATGGAAGTGGTGCCCATCTCTGATGAGAAGGCTTCAGACTGAACAAAAGAGATGAAGAATATTTGGCTGCATGAAAGTGACTTTGACAAGAGCTGTTTTGGTGCCATATTTTTTTCCATTCCACCAAGTCAGCTTTAGTCATCTCCTTACTAAAAATAATAGTAAATAGTAACCTCAAGTGAGCATATGGAATTGCCATGGGGAGCTACAGATTTGTGTGAAAGAAAAATAGAATTTACTTTATTTAAATTTGATTTCAGAAAGTTGGATGGAAGCAGTTTATGAGATTTTAACTCAATTGCACTAAATGCACAGGCCTTTCCCTAACTTATTTTCTAAAATATTTGAGATTGTTACTAATATCATGTTGATCCCTCTGTTGGATAAAGGGATGGCAAAGAGTCAAGAAATAGCCTATGCTTGGTTGGGTTATTGTTTGTGTCATAAATCTGTTTACTCAGTTGCAATGAGAAGTAAAATCTATCCTAAATGATTCAAATGAAGATAGCTTTAATGAGCAAATTATTTGCAGGAAACACGTATTAGTAATGAGACACACAAAGACCTACAATGATGGAAAACTATGCTACCCCTAGAGCTCATGGACAAGAAGAGGAAAGGGCGTTATTGGCATCCAGAGAGCAGTTATTGTGGATGAAGACAGTTAGTGGAAACAACAGTCCTGGAATACTGAATTATTGCTAGGGACATTGCAGTGAAAAGAAGGGGGAGCCAGGAAAGAAATAGCCCCTTCTGATTCTCATTTCATCCTCTGATCTCCCACCTGTGTCCTCTCATTGACCAAAAACTAAGCAGAGACAATGTACCATGGTGATATGGTCTGTGAAGAATTCATCTCAAAAGAGAAAAAAATAGAAAAGAATGTGGATGTTTTCCAGTTTCTGGTCAGCATGTAAATTCTGTGGAAGTCATCACCTCATCCTAACAATAAGTAAAAACCAGAACAAAATGAAAGTTAACAACTCTTCTTAGATCCATCAGAGAATTGAGGTTACAGGGCAAATCATTGCTCCAAAATCTGGAAAGACAGACTGACAGATATGGAGAATAATGTTACAAGAACAGAGTCCCATGAGGAGAAACCTCTGTGGGAGCCTCTGCTGGGATGGGAAAGCCTAAATTGTAACTGACAAATTGCTGGAAGCTCAGAGTGGACAAATGGGAGAATTAAAACTTCCAGGAAGGGAAGTCTTAGGAGGGAACACCTACACTTTTGTGAGTTTTACTTCCAGGATGTCTGTCAGGTTATAACCATGAAGATTGGTGAAAAATCTTCTTGGGCTTCCAGCAGAGGGTAGGGAAGAATGAACATCTAAAATATGTCAGAGGCATCTTTTCTTAAAGCCTGCATTCAACAATTTTACCAGAGCCTAACCTATTGGGATTTAATCAGAGCCTAACTCATCTAAGGGAAGGGGAATATTCAACTCTAACCTCCTCTGGCCATCCTATTCCATGTTAAGGAGTGGGTAAAAACTGAGAAGAAATTATGAAGTCCAGTCCAAAGATACAGACTCATTAAAAGTCCTAATCAAAGACTAGAATGCTTCCCCACCCCACAGCTCACCCCCACATTGCTAAAGTCCTGTTTACCACAATGCCTTTCACTCAGTACATCATGTCCAGTTTTCAAAAATAAATTACAAGGCATATTATAAGGCAAAAACCATACTTTGAAGAGGCAGAGAAAGCATCTGAACCAGACTCCAATATGAAAGGAATGTTAGAATGACTAGACCAGGGATTTAAAACAACTATGATTTATATGCTAACAGCTCTAATGGAAAAAGTAGGCAGCATGCAAAAACAGATGGGTAATGTAAAGAGAGAGATGGAAATTCTAAGAAAGAACTAAAAAGAAAGATTAAAAAAATACTGTAACAGAAATGAAGGATGCCTTTGATGGACTAATTAGTACACTGGAGATGACTGAGGAAAGGATCTCTGAACTTGAGGATATGTCAATAGAAACTACCAAAACTGAACAGTAAAGGAAAAAAGATAGAAAAAAAAAGTAAAGTGGAATATCTAAGAACTATAAGACAACCCTGAAAGGTGTAACATACACATAATGGGAGTATGAGAAGGCAAAGAAAAACAGAGAAAGGAAAAGAAGAAACTTTTGAAAAAGAATTTGGGGTTGGGGGACAGCAAATTGAGAATAACTGGAACACTGGTTTACTCCTATTTTACTCATATTTTTTTGGTAAGAGAAAGGGGATAGTTCTGCCTTTGACTGCTTGTGGCTTGGGAAAACAATAAAAGAAAATCAATACAATTTATGTATGAGATAAGGTAGAGAATTATTTGCTACACTTGGTGATAGTAGAAAAATGGAAGGAAAGAGAAAGGGGAATAAAGGTAATGTGAAAGGGAAGACCTGTGCGATGTCCTATGTCACCTTTTGCCATATACCCTTAAATCATTAATAAAACATGTAATTCCTGTAAATTTTGATGTTAAGGGGTCGTGTCTGTATATGACAAGATTAAGGCTTGCACCTAGGTTAGCACTAGGTAAACAATTTGGAGATGCAGACTTTAAGAGAAATGGAACCATAAGAAAGTTAGGTGTAGGGAATGAACCAAAATCATGGGTTGGTTTGGAATCCTTCACTTGGCAAATTGCAGTTTAGAATTTCATTTACCTAACATGGTTCCAGGTTATTTAAGTGTTACACCTTTTCTAGATACCCTATTCCTTTGTAAATTAAGTCAGCATTTGCAAACCAAATTGTTTGTTTATCAGGGAGCCTGTGTGGCTCAGTTGGTTAAGCCTCCAACTCAGGTCATAATCTCACAGTTCCTGATTAAAAGCCCCACGTTGGGCTCTGTGCTCACTCACAGCTCAGAGCCTGGAGCCTGCTTCAGATTTTGTGTCTCCCTCTCTCTCTGTCCCATCCCCCACTCATTGCTCTTTTTCTCTCTGTCTTAAAAGTAAATAAAACACTAAAATTTTTTTTTTAAATTGTTTATCTTAAATAAAGAGATTAGAATCCATTGGGAATTAGGGAATTATATCGGGTCCCACGAAGTATTCTCAATCAGAAACAATTTAATCCAATGCAAAAAAAAAAAAAGTCAACAAGTTTGGTGAAGCTGATTATTACGGATATTTTGTGTGTCTATATCAGTAGATTCTCAAATCATTGGTTAAACTTTGACTAGAAAAATATTCAGTTGTTTCTTTTCATAACTGCTTTGTTTTTTCATATTGGGTTGGCAGTTTGGAGTAAAGAGGGAAGAATGCTGTTCTATTGGGTTTTGTCATGTCAGTCTTGCAAATTTTGCTTTGTGCTTCCGAAATATGTATATTAATTACATGGCTGGAAATAAAGTATTAATTCTTTTCTTGGCAGTCACACCAAACAACCTATTCATGGGATCACATATCTGTATTTATTATAGAATTGTATCATTGCATTACCTTCTTATGGGCAGTTCTGGAGCTTTGTGTTCATTCATCTAAATATTCTTTCCATAAATATTTATTAAGTTCCTACTATGTCTGAGGCACCATGGTCTGCTCAGTGCCATATTGCCATGGCTGTGTGTGCCATATTCATGCCTTTATCATAACAAAAAAAAAAATTAAAGTGAAGTACCAAAGACACGTCAGTGAAAGAGAAAGAAGAAAAAAGAACAGATTAATGAATTTCTCATCTGTTTTCCCACAAAGTTGTCTCCTAAAGGTATTTCCAAATTGTGTTTGTGATTGTTAATTCAATTTTTTATTTACAGTGAGGTTATTGATGACTTGCATTTATCTAACTAAAGTATGGTTTTTAATATTAATGACAATATTTGTTTTTTCTGATCTACATAAAATCATAATTTCATTATAGGAAGATACAAACATTAAGAAAATACATGAATCAAATGGAGCAGTTCACATATTCTCCCTTTGTAGATTTAACATTTAGCTAAATGGAATTTTAATAATACATCAGTTGGTACCACATTGAATATTTGAGTTAAATTATTGTGGGATAGTTTTATTATTAGCATTTTTTTCTTTTGTTTCTGTGATAGTAATGGTGTTGCAGACTTCTAAACCTTCAAGAATATTTGTTTATGCTGCTGGATACTTGCTTTTCTGCAGAGAACAGCGGCTTGCTCTCCTCATACAAAATTGTTTGAGTGTTAACATTTCAGTGAGCAGTTTGAGACTGGAACTGGCCTATATTCTTTATCTCCTTTAGGGCTTTTACTGCTAGGGTTTGGCATGATAATCCATGGTAGTAAGGCTCCATTCACATCTAGTTGGCAAATTAACACATCAACTCATTACACCAGGGCTTCGGGCTGCAGCTCATGTTGGCAAATTTACACAGATTTTCATTAACTCAAATGGAAAGATAGGGACAGACATGATTAAGGGCACCAAGGTCAACTCCTATTTGATATTTGGAAACATGAGAAATTATGATTTTACTTCTGTCAATTGATTTCTCCAGAGTACCTCACATATACAAATTTTCCTTTACTAATCATTCCTTCTACTAAAGTTTGAAAGATTGTCTTTGTATTTTTTACATTCTCTAAATTAATTTAACCCAGTAATATGTATGCTTAATGGTCTATTATTTTCTCTTTTAAAATATTAAATAAGTGTAAAACAAGAAGTAAATTCCTCTCCCTAAAGTAATTCATATAGTTGTTCCTATCTATATTGCCAGCATTCCTCAATATTCAATAATTTAGAACTTAAAATAATATTGTTCAGTTGACATTATTTAATTTCCTAAATGTCCCTCTCTTTCTTTATTTCTAGAGAGATGTTAGAAAATAATGAGTTATTTTTTACATGAGTAATTACTGAGGGTGCTTAAATATGAAGTTATCATTTCAAAATCAGTTTTTCTTCTTTGGCTGGCTTTGAAATCTCTGGATTTCTGTTGTGGGAAATCATGGCGTCTTATACTTTTCTTTTTATCTGTACTCATTTCAAACAAATTTCTTAAACTAGTATTCTAGGCTGTATGTTAGACTGTGAGTTCTGTGGAATCAGGAACTATATTTTGTTCTTCATAAATTCCCCAGCATTTTGCTCAGTGTCTCCACATGGCACAATATGGGGAAAGATAGGAAGTGCATCTAAGTAGTGGAATTGTGTCAACTATACTCAAATTAAAAAAAAAAAAAAAAAACTAAAAAAAAGTATACCTAAGCCAGACTTTGGATTTTAAGTGGATCAGAAAAGATGTCCTGGAGTAGGCCACTCTAGAACTGACTCTTAGTTAATGAGTTAATTCAAAGAAAGAGTGTGGGACGACATTTTATGTATTTAGGACAAACTATTTGAAACCGTTGTTGTAAAGGACAGCATTGACGTATTCTGTGAATTGCATAGCATCCAATATGACTGTGGTGTCAAATGAATAGATGAAACTTGAAATATTTGTTGAAGAAAGATTGCAGACAGCTTGTATGCCATGCTAATAGAACTTGAATTTTATCTTGAAAGCAATGTATAATCATTGTTTGGTTTTAAGCAGATTGGTGATAATCAGTCCATCTCCCTCCCTCCCTCCCTTCTTTCCTTCGTTCCTTCGTTCCTTCCTTTCTTCCTTGCTTCCACCATCTGTATGTCTGTTTCTTTCTTTTTATGAGCAGTGCCATGCTAGGGTGTGTATATTAGGGCTGTATAAGATTGAAGGAGGTACGTCTTTACAGAAGATCAATTTCTGCAATTCATGCAATAAGAATTAGAACCCAAAATAAGGCATAGGTCATGGTAATGCAGAAAATGAGAAGATTTGGAAGATGTTAAACAGAGAATTGAGAGATTTTAGTGACAGGATATGGAGGGTAAGGGAAAGAGTAAAATCTAAAATGAGATTTGAGATTTTGTTTCCCAGTGTGAATGCTAGCACTGCTTTTTGATATCAGGGATATTAAAGCTAGATATCTAGAGAAGGTGAGTTTGGTTTTTGGTACACTTTGAATTTTAGTTGCCTATGGAACATCCAGATATAGAGGTCCAATAGATAGATATTAAATTGAGATGTGGATTTGAGTTCAAATAGTTTATTTGGGAATTAATCTCAGGAAGCACTGGTAGAGAGGTGGAGAAGTAAGAAACGAAAGGTGGGGGGTTGCCTGGGTGGCTCAGTCAGTTAAGTGTCCGATATCAGCTCAGGTCATGATCTCACAGTTCGTGAGTTTGAGCCCGGCGTCGGGCTCTGTGCTGACAGCTCAGAGCCTGAAGCCTGCTTCAGATTCTGTCTCTCTCCTCTCTCTGCCCCTTCCCCACTCATGCTCTATCTCTCAAAAATGAATAAATGTTAAAAAATTTAAAAAAATAAAAAATAAATGAAAGGGAAGTAAGTTAATACAGACTGCTCTATTAGCAAGTTACCTGCGTGGCACAACTGAGATTTTGTCCCACTGGTGTCCTGTGACGGACTGTGTAGAATATACCCCAGAGTAGTTCCACCTGAAAGGTGAGGCTGCTGGATTACTCATTCATTAATCTGATCTGTCTCTGCTAGAGGCTGCTTCCTGAGAGCTAGGTCACCACACTTGTGCCCTATCCCGCCTGCAGGACTCTAGCAGCATGCCCTGCAAGCATGCCCTTGGATGGAGTCACAGATCCTGGTAGTAAAAAGCAATTCTAAGGGTATTCAGCTGTTGGAGGCACCCACAGGTTCTCCTCAATGTAAGGTAGATCTGGTCTGGAGAGGTGGTTCTGAAAGCCATCACATGTAAAAGATAATTAGAGCTAATACAGTATAGTGAGATCATTCAGAGAAGAGGGTCTAAGATGAAAACCTGTCAAACACTAAAATTGAAGGGACAACATAGGGAAAGATAAATCTGTGAAAGAGAATGTCTCTTATCTTTACGTGGCTAATATGTCCAAGAAGCTTGCCTTAAATATGTTTAAAACAAAACTAGAGAAGCAACCCAAAAGCTAGTGTAGTCACTGTTTATCCACTTATTATTTCTCTGGTTGATGTACTTACAAATATATTTGCTTCATAGTAGCTATGGCCACACCTAATTCACCAATACATCTTTAATACCTTGTGTGTTTCCTTACTTAGTATTTGGTGTAGACTATATATCAAATATTTCTTTCTTTAAAAAATTGTTTTAATGTTATTTATTTTTGAGACAGAGAGAGAGAGAGCATGAGCAGGGGAGGGACAGAGAGAGAGGGAGACACAGAATCCAAAGCAGGCTCCAGGCTCTGAGCTGTCAGCACAGAGCCTGACGTGGGGCTCGAACTCACGACTGTGAGATCATGACCTGAGCTGAAGTCGGATGCTTAACAGACTGAGCCACCCAGGTGCCCCCCCAAATATTTTTTCTTTTAAACAAGTTATTTAGGATTACTGAATTTACATGTGTATACATTTTTAAATAAAATTAGAAAATGCAGTTTAGGAAATGTTGATATTTTCAAAACAAATATTTAATAAGAATATTTTATCTCCATATTTTTGTTTTCAAATACGTACCTTTTACTCTTATTTTTTCTTTTAAATTAATGAACTTTACTTTTTAGAGCAGTTTGAGGGTCACAGAAAAATTGATTAGAAAGTACAGAGGATTCTCATATACCCCTCTCTCCACACAACACAACCCCTGCTGCTATGGCCATCCTACACCATGGTGGTATATTTGCAACAATTGATGTATCTTTATTGGCACATCATTATTATTATGTAAATTCCATAGTTTACATGGGGTTCACTCTTGGAGTTGTACTTGGGTTTAGACAAATGTATAATGACATACCATCCTTTCAGTAATGCACTGAGTAGTTATAGTTCCCTGTGCTCTCTTCATCCCTCCCTGCCCCCTTCAGTTACTTTTCAGAAGACAGAAACTGATGAAGAGACGCTTACAGGGATTTATTCACCTATTCCCCTTCCATAGATTTATTTCATGGTCTTGAGTATTTCTTCCAAGTTGAGAGCACAAAAACAAAGACATAAGAGGGAAAACATATGTTTAACCTGTAATGAAGTGTTGGTTTCCTCAGTTCATTTTTATGTTTTTGATAATATTTGAGTCAAGTTATTTCTCCAAGCCAACATATGTAAGTCAGAAAACTGCAGAGAATGTTTCCAAATATTTCTGGCACAATCGATTATGGCTTTTCTGCCAAAATGTTCCTTTTCCTTAGATGTACACCCTTTGCATCATTCTGTCTGATTTTTATTTCTGCATTCCACTTCAAGTCATGAACTATATTATGTGTAAGGTCTTCCTGTGATTTGCTTAGTAGCAGTTGGTGAGCCAGGAAGCCCCTCATGATGTTTTCTGTTATTGTTATTATTATTATTATTTGAAAATCATTCAGAAAAGAAAAATATGTACTGCTATAAGACATGACTCAAATAAATTCTTATTTTCAAAGACCATCCTGGCATTGTAGTTTCATTATTAGCACACTTGGAAATCTGCTTCACCCATGGGTGAATTGGCTGTGGAACATCAGGAAACATGCGCAGAAAATTATTAAAGGATTACGTTTTTGAAAGGGATTACATCCTAATTTTTACTGAGGGTCAAAAAAAAGTGACATGATAGATTGGAGCAAAATGATTTTTTAATGTTTGTGGCATTTTTAGATGTAATGAATATTCTGTACCCCCATTTTCTTGTTTCTATTTCAAGTGAGTGTTCTTCATAGTGTGTAGTCTTATTATGTGTTTTCTTTATACACTGTTTTAAAGGAAGAGTTAATCTGCACCTACCATGTCTGATTAAAAAAATGCTTAAAAAGTCTTTGAATTTTTTCTTTTATCTAACAGATTTGTTGTGTAGTCTCACTTCCTTTTTTTTTTTTTTTTTTTTTACCTTTCACTAAGAATGAAGATGATAATGTTAAGCAAAAAAAAAAAAAAATTCAAATGTATAAGTTTGGTTCTTAATTTCTGTACAATCCTTCACAATGGTATATCATTGAGTTGACACTGGATTACAAAAATTTAACAGCCCAGAAAAGTTCTTCTGAGAACTTATTAGCATCAGAAAATGCTGTGTTTTACTATCTTTTGGAGATTTAAAGCTCATCTATCCATTTCTCCCCCTGAGAGTTAAAGAACTTTAGAAAAAAAAATCGCCATTTTCTTTTTTAGAAAAAAGTTTTTTAGAAAACAATCACCATGTTTTGAATAGTGAAACACTTAAAAACTTTTTATTTTAACCTCTGTGAGACTTAATTTCCTTGTTGTAAAATCGGACTAATGATCACTACCTCGGGAAGGGATTGTAAAATCAGAAATATGTGTGAGTGTGTAATGCATTATCTAGTACCCCTCGGTCTTCATTAATACTGGGTGACATTCTTTTTCTCCTTCTCAATCTTCTTCTTATGTGCTTGATCTAGATCAATGGTTCTCAAACTTTAATGTAAATCTAAATCACTTAAAGGGCTTATGAAAACAGATTGCTGGGCCCTGCCCCAGAGTTACTGATTCAGTAGTTGTGAGGTAGGATTGAGACTGTCTACTTCTGAGAAGTCGCCAGTCTTGTCAAGTGAAGAGATAACACTTTGAAAGCCACTGACCTAGAAAGATAATGCAACTATTGTGAAGTAGAGCTTTGTGGCTGTCAATATTTTTTTCTATAGTTATCTTTGACTAATAAATATTGTCACTTTATATTTTGAAAATTAGTACCATGTACTATAAACTATTAACTTGTCAGGGCACCTGGGTGGCTCAGTTAGTTGAGTGTCTGACTTTAGCTCGGGTCAGGTTCATGAGTTCAAACCCCACATGCTTCATGCTGAGAGCAGCAAGCCTACTTCAGATTCTCTGTCATTCTCTCTGTCTGCCCCTCCCGCGTTGGGGCTGTCTCTATCTCTCTCAAAAACAAAAGTAAACACTAAAAAAATATATTAACTTACCTATTTCTAAATAACTCTCCCAGCATCCCCATTTATTCAGACAATAGTGTAAGTGTCGCTCTTTTGAAATTATGCAACGTTTTGGTGAATGGTAGAATTCAGGTCAAGTGAATGCAAAAAAAAAAAAAAAAAAAAAAAAAAGGAAGACTTTCCCCAGTTGAGCATGTTTAAGACAAAATGACAGTGGTGGACTTTACTTGTCTGAGCAATTGACTGAGCAACAAGAAGACTGCCTGAAACTTGAACAATCTGTTATCTAGATATCATTACAATGTAAGGAGACTTGCTCACCACAGTAGGTATTGTTATTGTACTTGTATATAATTTAGAGAATATTTATTTGAATTGAATGTTACTTCCATTTTCATTTTATCTGACAGATTGATTTATCTTGTTCAGTGACCTGTCATGTTACTGGTAATAAGAACGTGGATTTCACAATCACCATCATGACTAGCAGAAAGGAAAGAGCTCCTCTTTAAACGATCACATTTAATCAGGAATATCTTGGTGACTCACAAGTTAACAAAACTTTCCACTCTGTGTATTCAGCCAATAACACTGCCGAGTGTCCAAAACCTAAATGTAGTTCATGACACACACACACAGTGAAGCTGCAAAAAGGAATAATTCCTGATGAAAAAATAGATATCTAAAATGTTACTGTCAATTTGTTTCTTTGGTATCTTCTGAGTCAGCTTTTATGTGGTGTTAATGCAATCTCAAGCTATATTAAAATATATTAAAATACTGTTATGGTTACAATATAACATATGCAAAACTCTCACAGCGTGGTTGGACTCTTGTAAACATCAGGGACAGATTTTCAGAACTCCTCTTTGCTCTATCTATACTCACACCCGGAGTGATCTCATACTGTGTTATTGTTTTAAATACCATGTTCAGGTTAAACTCAAATATATGGCTTGGATTAGATCTAGGACCTGAACTCCAGATTCTTTTATATTTTTAATTTTATTTATTTATTTTTGAGAGAGAGAGAGACTGAGAGTGAGCAAGGTAGAGGCAGAGAGAGAGGGAAAGAGAGAGAATACCAAGCAGGCTCTGCACCAACACATCTTGAACCATGAGATCACGACCTGAGCCAACATTAAGAGTTGGATGCTTAACTGACTGAGCCACCCAGGCGCCCAAACTGCAGGTTTTTATAACTGTGTACTCAGCATCTCCAATTGATATTAAAAAGGGATCTCAATCATAATGTCACAATCTGCTCCTTCTGCATACTTTCCCAGACACTTAATGGTAGCTACTCTATTTAAACCACTCAGGTTACAAATAATGAGTGCCACATTTGTCTCTATTTTTCTTACACCCTACATCTTCTCCACAAAACAGTATTGTCAGTTCTCCTTTGAACACGTAACCAGAATCTATGTCTCACTCATCCATTGTTATCATCTGAGTCCAAGCACCATAATCTCTCACCTAGATTATTATAACAACCTCTCTACTTATCTGTTCATATATATCACCTCCTGGATAGTATATCCTCCCAAGGGCTGTAGAATGAATATTTTAAAACCTATGACAGATCATGTGCTTTTCCTCTCATCTTTCTTAGAGTAAAAGTTAACATTTTTATAATGGCTTACACTGTTATGATTGAGAATCCTTTTCAATATCAACTGGAGATGCTGAGGACACAGTTATACCAATCTGGAGTTCAGGACCTAGATCTAATTATGAAGCCACCACTAAGTATGTGAGCTTAGCTCCAGTGGTGTTCTTGAAGTTCTGATACCCAAATCATAATAAGACATTACAAAAAAAGGTAATTATGGACCAGTGTACCTCAACACACATATGCAAATATTCTAAACAAAATTTTAGGAAATAACATCCAATAATATGTGAAAAGTATTAACTGATGACCAAATAAAATTTATCCCTGGAATGTAAGGCCATTTTAATATTTAAAATAACCAATCAATATAACTTAACAGATCAATAAAAAATAAAAGCATATTATCACCTCAGTAGATACAGAATAATATTTGACAACATACAACATCTATTCCTGGGGCACCTGGGTGGTACAATTAGTTAAGTGCCCAAGTCTTGATTTCAGCTCAGGTCATGATCTCACATCTCGTGGGATTGAGTCCCATGTCAGAAGTATGGAGCCTGCTTGGGGTTCTCTCTTTCCCTCTCTCTCTACCACCCTCCTCCTCGCTCCTGCTTTCTCTCTCTCTCTCTCTCTCTCTCTCTCCCTCCCTCCCTCCCTCCCTCCCTCTCTCTCTTTCTCTCTCAAAATAATATATCTACATATCTATATATACATATATACATGTACACACATGTATATATGTATATACAGATATATATAAAATCATCCATTCTTGACAAAAACACTTAGTCAACCAGGAATAGAAGGAAACCTCTTATATGTAATAAAAGGCAGCAATGAAAAACCTACAGCTAAAATCATACTTAATGGTAAAAGACTGAGTGTTTTCCCCCTAAAATTAAGAAAGACAGGTATTTCTGATCTCACCACTTCTATTCAACATTGTGTAGTTATTCAAGTAAAAGAATAAAAAAACACCTAGATTGGAAAGAAATAAATAAAAACTGTTTTATCTGCAGATGACTTGGTTGTGTATATAAAAAATGGGATATACAAGGAGGCTAGAACTGATAATTGAGTTTAGCAAGGTTGCAGGATATGAGATCAATATACAAAAATCAACTATATATATATCTATATATATATATATCTATATATATATATATCTTTTACTCTAAGTTAAATTTTACTCTAGCAATTAAAAATTAGAATTTAAATTATAAAATAATGCTATTTATCATAGCATCAAAAACAAGAAGTATTTATTGATCAATCCAACAAAAGATGTAGAATACATGTGCATTGAAAACTAGAAGCTATTGCTGAGAAAAATCAATAAAGACCTGTATAAAAAGAGACACATACCCTGTTCATAGGTTAAATTGATCTTTAGATTTAAATCAATCTCAATAAAAATCCCAGAAGTCATTATTTTGGGGGTAAAAATTGAGAAGTTGATTTTAAAATCGTATCAGAATGCAAAGCACGTGGCATGCCAAAAGAACTTTGAAAACAGATCTTGAAGCTCAAGGAATAACACTCTTCGATTTCAAGACTCATTATAAAGCTACATTAATCAAGACAGTGTGAGATTGGCATGAAGACAGGCAAATAGATCAATAGAACAAAGAAGAGATTCCAGAAATATACTTTTATGTCTACGGACAACTAATTATTGACAAATATAAAAAAGCAATTCTGTGGATGTGATGTTGTTTCCAACAAGTGATGCTGAAATGCTTGCCTATCTATAGGTAAAACAAAGAAACACACTTTATATCTCACACTATGGATAAAAATCGACCAGAATTGGATTATACACCTTAATGTAGATCCTAAAACTAAAAAGTTCTAGGAGAAAAATCTTTATGACCTTTGTTTAATCTAAGATTTCTTAGATATCATATATAATATATAACATCCAAAATTGATAAATTGAACTTCACCCAAACTGAAAATGTCTGTTCTTTGAAAGGTACTGCTAGGAGAATGAAAGGCAATCCATAGACTCAGAGAAAATATTTGCAATTTATGCATCTGACAAAGGCCTGTGTCCAGACTGTGTAAGGAGTTCCCAAACTCAATAAGATAACAGCAACCCAATAAAAAAATGGGCTAAAGGTGTGAACACACACTTTAAAAAAATGTATATAGATAGTGAACAATCACATAAAAAGATGTTTAATATAATTAGTCAATAGAGAAATGCAAATTAAAATCACAGTAAGATACTGCTCAAAAATTACTAGAATGGATAAAATTAAAAAGATATATCAAATATTGGAAAGGATGTGGAGGATTAATAACTCTCATAACACTGCTGGTGGGAATGTAAAATGGTACAGACACTCTGAAATATAAGTTGGCACTTTTTCTAAAAGCTTAAACGTGATCCAGTCATGTCATTCCTAGATGTTTACTCAGAATAAATGAAGGCATATATCCATCCGTTCAAAGGCATATACAAGAATGTTTACAGAAACTGTACTGGTAATAGCCAAAAATCTGAAACAACTCAAATGTTTATCAACAAATGAATGCTTGAATAAGTTGTGGTATTTCTGTACAATGGAATACACTCAATACTAAAAAATATATATAAATTATGATACATATAAGTATATGGATAAGTCTCAACATAATTATGCAAAATAAAGCCAGGCAAAAGAGTACATGCCATATTATTTCATTTATATAAAATTCTATAAAATACAAACTAATCTGTAATAGCATAAAGTAGGTCAGTGGTTGGCTGGAAATGGGGATAGAATCAGGAATGGGGGCATTAAAAAAAAGTTCAGGAAACTTTTGGAGGTGGTGGATACATTCATTTCTGTGATTATGGTGATGCATTCACAGGTGTATACAAATGTTAAATTGAATCAAACTAAAAATGTTGTATACAGTTACCCTATATTAATTGTATCTATATATGCCTTTAAAAAAAGAAATAGAGTTTGAATTTAAAGTACATTTTGCTCTGATGGTCAAATGTAAGAGATGGAAAATTATTTAGGATTATATACATTGTGACCAATGCCAATCTCAACTTTAATGTTTTTAACATTTTGGTTTTAAGAAGCACATTTTCCAGGGCCCCTGGATGGCTCAGTCAGTTAAGGGTAAGCACATTTTCCAAGGCCCCTGGATGGCTCAGTCAGTTAAGCGTCTGACTTCAGCTCAGGTCATGATCTCATGGTCTATGAGTTAGAGCCCCTCATCAGGGTCTGTGCTGACAGCTTAGAGCCTGGACCCTGTTTTGGATTCTGTGTCTCCCTCTCTCTCTGCCCATCCCCCACTCACACTCTGTCTCACTCTCTGTAAAAAATAAATGCACATTAAATTTAAAAAAACACATTTTTTTTTCTCATGAGAACAAGTAAATCATAAGCAAAAAGATCTTGTAAAAATTTCCTTTAAATGTATTTTTTCCCTACGATGAAATGTAATTTTAACAAAAACAATGCATTTGCAGCAGTAAATGAAGCGTACTGATAATCAATCCACAAAGCATAGGCTTGTCCAAAAACCATCAGTTTAAGAGGCAGGGCGCCAGCTTCTAGTTCACCATCACTGGTGACTAGTCACTCCAATAACAGTGTAATCCGAGGAGGGCCATTTAACTCTCTATTATCAGTGTCCCTCGAGGTTTAATAGGGGCAGCAGAGATATATATTACTATGAGGACAAATGCAATAACAGATGAGCCTTTGGCCATCCTTTTAAGTAAGGTGAATTAACAAAAGAACTTATTGGATGCTAGCTATTTTCTACTACAACTCTATCTAAAGTTCTAGTCGCTGCAAGTTTGGCTAATTTAACCCAAGAGACTTAACCTGGGTGTGAATAGCTGCTGTCTTTGAGATAAAAATGCATGCACTCATATTTGAATGCACTTATTTTGTCCTATACAATCTTCAGGTAAAAATATTATGGCATAGATAACTAATCTAAGAAATTCTTTACACAATAATAGGGAGTAATCTAAAAAGAAAATAAATTCACTCAAAAAAAGTAAACTCAATATTGGCTTCAAAGTTATTTTGATTCTTTTTATGATTTAGAATAATAGAGGGGCACCTGGGTGGCTCAGTCAGTTGAGCGACCGACTCCGGCTCAGGTCATGATCTCACGATTTGTGAGTTTGAGCCCCGCTTCGGGCTCTGTGCTGACGGCTCAGAGCCTGGAGCCTGCTTTGGATTCTGTGTCTACTTCTCTCTGCCCCACCCCCACTCATGCTCTGTCTCTCTCTGTCTCAGAAATAAATAAACATTAAAAAAAAAGAATAATAGATATGTGGTTCAATAATATAAGAAGAACTATCCTATAACATGGACACTGTGCTCCTAACTATTCCAGTCCTGATACTGGAGTGCTAGGTTGATGTGGTACATCTGGAACACTGCAATTTTCTCTTACCCTTCTTTCTCCTCAAGCTCTATACCTGGGAGACAGTGTCAGGTTCCAGTTTTCCCTGCACAAGCACTTAACCCTTTTTCTTCTCTTCCATGAATTCTTCTATTTTTATTATGATTGAGGTATAATTAATATACAATATTATGTTAGTTTCAGGTGTACAACATAATGATTTGATATTTGCATATATTGCAAAACAATCATCTCAGTAAGTCTAGTTAACATTGTTATGCCATGCATAATTACAAAATTCTTTCCTTGTGATGAGAACTTTCAAGTTTGCAGCTTTCGTATATGAATGTAGTGTTATTAACTCTTCACCATGCTATATTGTATCTCCAACACTTGTTTATTTTATAACTGAAAGTTTGTATCTTTGGACCTTTTCACCCATTTCTCCCACCTGTTATCCCCCACAATCCTTCACTTCTGACAACCCACCAATCAATATCTCTGAGCTTTTTTTTTTTTAGATTCTACATATAAATGAGATCATACAATGTTTGTCTTTCTGTCTGACTTATTTCACTCAGCATAATGCTCTCAAAATTCACCCATGTTGTTGAAAATGGCAAGATTTCATTCTTTTTGTGGATGAATAATATTCCATTGTGTATGTATACCACATTTTCTTTATTTATTCATCGGTAGACACTTAGGTTGTTTCCTTGTCTTGGGTATTGTAAATAATGCTGCAATGAACATGGAGGTGCAGATGTTTTAAGTTAGTATTTTTGTTTCCTTTGAATAAATACCCGAAAGTGGAATTGTTGAATCATATGGTAGTTCTATTTTTAATTTTTTGAGAAACTTCCATACTATTTTCTCTAGTGGCTGTGCCAACTTACATTCTCAGCAACAGTGCACAGGGTTCCCTTTACTCCACATCCTGGCCAAGATTTCTTTCTTGTCTGAAAAGCTTCTTAATGCACTTATATTTTTAGTTTCAATTTCTCTTGTATGGCATTTTTTAAAAAGTTTTTCTCCTGTAGTTCCCATTTGTTACTCATCACTCACTTTACAAGTTGGTCAGAAATGGCCACTTCTAAAAAATGTAGACAATATTATACTCTATTAGTTGACATCTTCAAGCCCCAAAGCATTGGCTCAATTCTGCTTACCGTAGCTGCTGATTTTGAAAATTTCTTCTTACGTTTACAGTTATTTCACATAATGTTGAACATGCATTGGAATAGTCACTGTGTTTGATGATAATGGAAGGACCCTAATGTTTGTACAGTGAGGCTGTTCAGGCCAGTCTGCTCAAATTCTTCCATTCTGACCTGCATTTGAATTCTACTTTCAATAATGGTCTTTTTAGGGCAGTACTAAAACCCAATCAACTTGGTGTAAGGTGCTTTATGTTTATAGTTTTCAGTGATGAGGAGGTATGATTTGCTTTATGGTGTGTGTGTGTGTGTGTGTGTGTGTGTGTGCGCCTGTGCACACATGTGTGTGATAACATGCCACATTATCGTTGCAGTATTTGTAGGATCAGTCTGTGGGTTTGGCAAAAATGGTGGAATACAAATACAAAAGTGTTTTTCCTCAAACAAAAGATTTTGTCATATGTAATGGGTTTTGAAATTTTTTTAAATTCTGAAGTTAGAACAGGGGCTAATCCTTATGAGTGTCAAAGATGTGGAAATTGAAGCAAGTCCCATCAGTGCCTTCATTCTGAGAATAATTTTCCATGCTGGTTGCTATTCTGTGCCCTGCATGAGTGACTCAGTGTGCACCTAAGGACCATTTTAATGTGTGGCATCTGGATGGACACCTGGAAGCTGTGAAGCTTTGAACTAAGGAGCCATTAATGCTAAAAAAAAATTAACATTAATGTTGATTATCCCTCTTTAACTTGTTTCACCCACAACTGCTCAATCATTCTGCAACCGGATTACTGCCAGTTCCATATGTTTCTGTGTCACTTAGGCTTGACTAATTAAAATATTCTGTTGTAGGTGCCGCATAAATTTTAAAAGTCTGAAATGTCTCTTTAACCAATTGAGGAGACTTCTAATGTTTTCTGAGAATTAATGTATACATTTCTTTTAACCTGCCAAATGACGAACATATGACCTAAAATTTTATGTACTGTCTGGTTTTGCTTCAGAACAACAACAAATCTATGCATATCAGCTGCGTTCTAAACTTGGCCAAACTGGAATACTCTTTATAACCCTGATAGATTTCCCTTAACGTTTTCCTTTAAATGTACTCTTGCTCATGAATATCAGAATATTTTTAGCCAAAGAATCCTTGAGAAAAGGAAAAATACTCATTGGTAAGGAAAGAAATGCAAACTAAAACATCAATCAAATACCATTCCCTTTTTTCAAATTGTCACTGATATGAAAAGATAATAATCAGTGTTGGCATTCTCAAACACCGCTAATGTGAGTGCAAATTGGCAAAATATTTAAAACATAATTTGGCAGCATATAGTGAGTGCCTTGATATTTTCATTTTGTTGTTTCAGTTTCATTCAAAAAGTGTAACAGGCAATAACCAGATATGTACAAATAGTCATTAAAAATATTTATCATCGTGTTATTTTTTTATCATAGTGTTATTTAAAACAGCAGAACTTAGAAATTTAAATGAGTCATAATGCGAAAACCGTTCAATACATCAGTTCTTCCATGTGAGAGACAAATGCTTTGTTTACAATGGTTTTGAAGACTGATGCCAAAGGAAATTTTCTTTTTTTTTTACATTTTATTTATTTTTAAGTTTAAAATTTTTATCTGAAGTAGGGTTGACATGTAACATTAGTTTCAGGTGTACAGCATGGTGATTTAACAGTTGTACACGTTGCAAAATGTTTACCCTGGTGAGTGACGTTACTGTCTGTCTCCATACTAAATTATTACAGTATTATTAACTATATTCCTTATGTTGTGCTTTTCATCCCCATGACTTACTTATTTTTATACCTGAAAGTTTTTGCCTCTGAATCTTCTTCACCAATTTTACCTATTTCCCTGTCCTTTAACTATCAGTTCATTCTCTGTATTTATGAGTCTCTTTCTTTTTATTTATGTACTCATTTTATTTTTTAAAATTTCATATATAAGTACCATCACATGGCATTTGTCTTTCTCTGCCTGACTTATTTTACTCAGCATGATACACACTAGGTCCAACTATGTTATTATAAATGGCAAGATCTCATTCTTTTTTATGGCTTAGTAATATTTCATTTGTGTGTGCGCGTGTGTGTGTGTGTGTGTGTGTGTGTGTATACACACACACACTACATCTTCTTTATCCATTCATTTATTGATGGGCACTTAGATTGCTTCCATATTTTAGCTATTGTAAATAATGCTGCAACAAAGATAGGAGTATAAATTAATGTTTTATACCAAAGGAAATTTTCTTGATATGGTAACATAAGGGAGAAAAATCTTCCAAGCAAACCAACCCATTGCATATGTGTTTATAGAAATACTGAACTGAAGGACAGTGAATTAGCAGTCCTTATCTCCAGTGCTATTTTTACCTGTTCATTGATTTATTTTATTTTATTTATACATCTCAATAGGACCACTTTTTTTTAATAATTAGGAAAGAGCTATCATAAATGAACAAGCATAACAAAAAAATTGTACTTTTAAATAGCTTTAAAATTTACCTCTAGTGAGTGAATATATTTATATAGTATATTTATATGGTCCTATTTAATTTTTAAAAATATTTTTTGGGCACCTGGGTGGCTCAGTTGGTTAAGCATCTGACTTTGGCTCAGGTCGTGATCTCCTGTTTCGTGAGTTCAAGTCCTGTGTTGGGCTTGCTACTGTCAGCACAAAGCTTGCTTCCAATCCTCTGTCCCCCTGTCTCTCACCCTCCCCCTTCTCTCCAAAATGAATAAACATAAAAAATATATATTTTTAAATCTCTTTCTCCAAAAAAATCCGAAACTTCTTGAGGTTGAGCCTATGTTGTTTACTTCATTTTTATCTTGTGTGGTTCTTTCGGAATGCATATGGCTCAGTTAGCTCTGTGAAGTTTTGGTGAGATACACATGCCCAGCCCTATTTCTAGAGATCCTCATTTCATATGCCTGTTGTGTCACTAGTGATTCTGATGTGCACAAAATCTGAGTCAGGAGTTTGCTTTTTAAATTTAATTGATAGTGAAAGATATGCTATTACTTACTACCTCGTTAATGGCAAGTATTTATTAGAACTTAATTTGAGTTGGTTCAGATAGGTTCATTTGGACATTGGTTTACAATGTAGTAATACCTTGGTATAGAGATTAATTTGAAAAACAGTTGCCTCAGTTCCTTTTGGATACTGGCAGGGTACAAATAGACACACAATAAAAATAATTTTTCTCTACCTATAGATTCCATGTGAAGAATCACTATGTAAACACTAGTTGGGAGATAAAAGAACCAATAAATTAAATCAAGTCAGGTCACATGTCATTTGTTTCAGAACATATGCGTTATTTTCATTTTCTGTTGTGGAGCCAGGCCACATATTTCTGGGTTTTTACTTTTCATCCACTTCTTCCAACATCACTAAGAAAATAATTTTCAACCTATTCTCTGACACTTCATAAAACAGAGCAACAACAAGGATCAACACAATGGCACAAACACTGAGTAATTCGGTTATATAATTAACTGTTTGAAACCATACTCCCCAAACAACACACACTCACTGGTAAGAAATATTTTTCACTTTTGATTATTATTCTAACTGATTTGTGTTAGTAACAGTTGTCCACTTATGGTTTCTGAACAGTCAAGCCCCTCTTCCAAGTCAAGCTTAAAAGACATTGCTCTTTTGACAGTTTTTTTTATTTTTATTTATTTTTTAATGTTTTTATTTATTTTTGAGAGAGAGAGAGACAGAGACAGAGTACTAGTGAGAGATGGGCAGAGAGAGGGAGACACAGAATCCCAAGCAGTTTCCAGGCTCCCAGCAGACAGCACAGAGCCCGAAGCAGGGCGAATTCACAAACCATGAGGTCATGACCTGAGCCCAAGTAGGATGCTCAACGGACTGAGCCACCCAGGTGCCCCTTGACACAATTTTAAGTGGCTTAAGAAGTGATCTCCCTGGGCCCACTTTGATCCCATGGGAATATATTCTTGCTAATTTTGGTGCTCTCCACCTTTAGCTATGGAGATGAGCAAACTATTTTTAGTTAATGTAAGGAAATAAACCCAGAATGCTTGCATTGTAAACAGTGATTAAAAATTTAAAATCTTATTGCTAGTGCTACCTTAAATGCATTGCATTTGAACTATTGATTTATTAGTTTTTAGGAGTGAGTGCTGTTGAAGTAACCAAACAAGAGGCCCTGAATACCAAGGTAGCGCCGAGGCCTCTGTGGCAGCCTACCTGAGTCAACCAAAACCTCAGCTGGAATCAATGCTCTTCCTTATGAGAATATCAAATTTAAGAACAACCAATCACAGACAAGTAGACTTTCCCACAGGATGGCAGCTGCTGAAGCCATAGCCAATCGGTTTCCTTGCTCTGCTTCTGCATCTTTTCTATAAAAACCTGTCCCCCAGCTCCTGTCTGGGAGTGTCCCTAACCACTTTTGGTTTGGTGCCGCCTAGTTGTGATCTGTGCATCATCAAATAAACACTGGAAAATTTTAAGGTACCTCAGTTTACCTTTTCACAGACCTTCATATAGAAATTTCTAGGCATGACTTTTGATGCTGAGTTGCTACTTACAAATCCGTTCATCAACAAATTAAATAATATTTGGGAAATATTTCTTTACATATTTCCTGAGATCTTTCGTAAATTTCTCCAGTGTTTAAAATGCTACTGTTTTCAAATGCTTCCTGGAGTCTATTTAAAAAGCCTCCTGATTTAGTTTAAAGCCTGCTAACCTCAACTTTTTTATGTTCCTGTGTAGTAGGAGTGTATCTAGTCACCACTTTTATCAGAAGGACATTTTAGAATTTAAATATCATAGAAAATATGGAATGTTCCTGGAGAAGGTTGATCTCAACAAACAGAACAGGAATAAACTTGCCCGGTAAATAGTCTTTAGGAACAGGATTACTTCGCACTAACCCATTTGGTAGGTAATTTAGAACCTCTGGGTGAGAAGGAAAAAATGTGAGGCCTTATCAAGTTAACTGTGGGGCAGTAAGCACAAAGTTCATATCAAAGGTGAGATCTGGGCAAGCTTATTTAATTAACTGTCTTTGGTAAAATTTAGAGCAAAGACCATGGTTCCTTCAGCAGAGAAACCTATTTCCATGTGAGTTAATAACAGTTTTAATAATAATAACAACTTTTTGTAACAATAACTACTTTTCAGGCATCCCAAATTGAGCAAGATGCTCCAACATCTTGAAGACACATCAGTTAGCTTTGCATAGATTATATTAATTTTGAATACAAATATCTGATTCTGACTGTTGTGTATGTGAAACATATGCGGGTGGTCCACACGTTGCACAGCAGTGCCGAACCACAAAAAATGATTATGCAGGCTCACCTGGGCGGCTCAGTGGGTTCAGCATCTGACTCTTGATTTCGGCTCAGGTCATGGTCTCACAGTTTGTGGGATCGAACCTCAGGTTGGAGTTCAATCCTACTGCACAGAGAGGAGCCTACTTGGGAGTCTCTCACTTCTTGTCTCTGTCCCTTCCCCTTTCTTTCTCTTTCTCTCAAAATAAATAAATAAACATTAAAAAATGACCGTACTTGGAGGGCAAGATGGCGGCTTAGGAGGACGCTGGGCTCACCGCACGTCCTGCTGATCACTTAGATTCCATCTACACCTGCCTAAATAACCCAGAAAACCGCCAGAGGATTAGCAGAACGGAGTCGCCGGAGCCAAACGCAGACGAGAGGCCCACGGAAGAGGGTAGGAAGGGCGGCAAGGCGGTGCGCGCTCCACGGACTGGCGGGAGGGAGCCGGGGCGGAGGGGCGGCTCGCCGGCCAAGCAGAGCCCCCGAGTCTGGCTGGCAAAAGCGGAGGGGCCGGGCGGACTGTGTTCCGACAGCAAGCATGACTTAGCATCTGGGAGGTCATAAGTTAACAGCTCTGCTCGGAAAGCGGGAAGGCTGGAGGACAAAGGGAGGGAGAGCTGCTGAGCCCCCTGACAACAGAGCTCAGTTTGGTGGGGAACAAAGGCGCTCACCAGTGCCATCTCCCCCGCCCATCCCCCAGCCGAAATCCCAAAGGGAACCAGTTCCTGCCAGGGAACTTGCTCGCTCCCCGCAAACACCCAACTCTGCGCTTCTGCGGAGCCAAACCTCCGGCAGCGGATCTGACTCCCTCCCGCTGCCACAGGGCCCCTCCTGAAGTGGATCACCTAAGGAGAAGCGATCTAAGCCTGCCCCTCCTGCCCCCGAGCACCTTGCCTACCCACCCCAGCTAATACGCCAGATCCCCAGCATCACAAGCCTGGCAGGGTGCAAGTAGCCCAGACGAGCCACACCACCCCACAGTGAATCCCGCCCCTAGGAGAGGGGAAGAGAAGGCACACAGCAGTCTGACTGTGGCCCCAGCGGTGGGCTGGGGGCAGACATCAGGTCTGACTGCGGCCCCGCCCACCAACTCCAGGTATACACCACAGCACAGGGGAAGTGCCCTGCAGGTCCTCACCACGCCAGGGACTATCCAAAATGACCAAGCGGAAGAACTCCCCTCAGAAGAATCTCCAGGAAATAACAACAGCTAATGAGCTGATCAAAAAGGATTTAAATAATATAACAGAAAGTGAATTTAGAATAATAGTCATAAAATTAATCGCTGGGCTTGAAAACAGTATACAGGACAGCAGAGAATCTCTTGCTACAGAGATCAAGGGACTAAGGAACAGTCACGAGGAGCTGAAAAACGCTTTAAACGAAATGCATAACAAAATGGAAACCACCACAGCTCGGCTTGAAGAGGCAGAGGAGAGAATAGGTGAACTAGAAGATAAAGTTATGGAAAAAGAGGAAGCTGAGAAAAAGAGAGATAAAAAAATCCAGGAGTATGAGGGGAAAATTAGAGAATTAAGTGATACACTAAAAAGAAATAATATACGCATAATTGGTATCCCAGAGGAGGAAGAGAGAGGGAAAGGTGCTGAAGGGGTACTTGAAGAAATAATAGCTGAGAACTTCCCTGAACTGGGGAAGGAAAAAGGCATTGAAATCCAAGAGGCACAGAGAACTCCCTTCAGACGTAACTTGAATCGATCTTCTGCACGACATATCATAGTGAAACTGGCAAAATACAAGGATAAAGAGAAAATTCTGAAAGCAGCAAGGGGTAAACGTGCCCTCACATATAAAGGGAGACCTATAAGACTCGTGACTGATCTCTCTTTTGAAACTTGGCAGGCCAGAAAGAATTGGCATGAGATTTTCAGGGTGCTAGACAGAAAAAATATGCAGCCAAGAATCCTTTATGCAGCAAGTCTGTCATTTAGAATAGAAGGAGAGATAAAGGTCTTCCCAAACAAACAAAAACTGAAGGAATTTGTCACCACGAAACCAGCCCTACAAGAGATCCTAAGGGGGACCCTGTGAGACAAAGTCCCAGAGACATCACTATAAGCATAAAACATACAGACATCACAATGACTCTAAACCCGTATCTTTCTATAATAACACTGAATGTAAATGGATTAAATGCGCCAACCAAAAGACATAGGGTATCAGAATGGATAAAAAAACAAGACCCATCTATTTGCTGTCTACAAGAGACTCATTTTAGACCTGAGGACACCTTTAGATTGAGAGTGAGGGGATGGAGAACTATTTATCATGCGACTGGAAGCCAAAAGAAAGCTGGAGTAGCCATACTTATATCAGACAAACTAGACTTTAAATTAAAGGCTGTAACAAGAGATGAAGAAGGACATTATATAATAGTTACAGGGTCTATCCATCAGGAAGAGCTAACAATTATCAATGTCTATGCACCGAATACCGGAGCCCCCAAATATATAAAACAATTACTCATAAACATAAGCAACCTTATTGATAAGAATGTGGTAATTGCAGGGGACTTTAATACACCACTTACAGAAATGGATAGATCATCTAGACACACGGTCAATAAAGACACAAGGGCCCTGAATGAGACATTGGATCAGATGGACTTGACAGATATATTTAGAACTCTGCATCCCAAAGCAACAGAATATACTTTCTTCTCGAGTGCACATGGAACATTCTCCAAGATAGATCATATACTGGGTCACAAAACAGCCCTTCGTAAGTTTACAAGAATTGAAATTATACCATGCTTACTTTCAGACCACAATGCTATGAAGCTTGAAATCAACCACAGAAAAAAGTCTGGAAAACCTCCAAAAGCATGGAGGTTAAAGAACACCCTACTAACGAATGAGTGGGTCAACCAGGCAATTAGAGAAGAAATTAAAAAATATATGGAAACAAACGAAAATGAAAATACAATAATCCAAACGCTTTGGGACGCAGCAAAGGCAGTCCTGAGAGGAAAATACATTGCAATCCAGGCCTATCTCAAGAAACAAGAAAAATCCCAAATACAAAATCTAACAGCACACCTAAAGGAACTAGAAGCAGAACAGCAAAGGCAGCCTAAGCCCAGCAGCAGAAGAGAAATAATAAAGATCAGAGCAGAAATAAACAATATAGAAACTAAAAAAACTGTAGAGCAGATCAACGAAACCAAGAGTTGGTTTTTTTAAAAAATAAACAAAATTGACAAACCTCTAGCCAGGCTTCTCAAAAAGAAAAGGGAGATGACCCAAATAGATAAAATCATGAATGAAAATGGAATTATTACAACCAATCCCTCAGAGATACAAACAATTATCAGGGAATACTATGAAAACTTATATGCCAACAAATTGGACAACCTGGAAGAAATGGACAAATTCCTGAACACCCACACTCTTCCAAAACTCAATCAGGAGGAAATAGAAAGCTTGAACAGACTCATAACCAGCGAAGAAATTGAATCGGTTATCAAAAATCTCCCAACAAATAAGAGTCCAGGACCAGATGGCTTCCCAGGGGAGTTCTACCAGACGTTTAAAGCAGAGATAATACCTATCCTTCTCAAGCTATTCCAAGAAATAGAAAGGGAAGGAAAACTTCCAGACTCATTCTATGAAGCCAGTATTACTTTGATTCCTAAACCAGACAGAGACCCAGTAAAAAAAGAGAACTACAGGCCAATATCCCTGATGAATATGGATGTAAAAATTCTCAATAAGATACTAGCAAATCGAATTCAACGGCATATAAAAAGAATTATTCACCATGATCAAGTGGGATTCATTCCTGGGATGCAGGGCTGGTTCAACATTCGCAAATCAATCAACGTGATACATCACATTAACAACAAAAAAGAGAAGAACCATATGATCCTGTCAATCGATGCAGAAAAGGCCTTCGACAAAATCCAGCACCCTTTCTTAATAAAAACCCTTGAGAAAGTCGGGATAGAAGGAACATACTTAAAGATCATAAAAGCCATTTATGAAAAGCCCACAGCTAACATCATCCTCAACGGGGAAAAACTGAAAGCTTTTTCCCTGAGATCAGGAACACGACAAGGATGCCCACTCTCACCGCTGCTGTTTAACATAGTGCTGGAAGTTCTAGCATCAGCAATCAGACAACAAAAGGAAATCAAAGGCATCCAAATTGGCAAAGATGAAGTCAAGCTTTCGCTTTTTGCAGATGACATGATATTATACATGGAAAATCCGATAGACTCCACCAAAAGTCTGCTAGAACTGATACAGGAATTCAGCAAAGTTGCAGGATACAAAATCAATGTACAGAAATCAGTTGCATTCTTATACACTAACAATGAAGCAACAGAAAGACAAATAAAGAAACTGATCCCATTCACAATTGCACCAAGAAGCATAAAATACCTAGGAATAAATCTAACCAAAGATGTAAAGGATCTGTATGCTGAAAACTATAGAAAGCTTCTGAAGGAAATTGAAGAAGATTTAAAGAAATGGAAAGACATTCCCTGCTCATGGTTTGGAAAAATAAATATTGTCAAAATGTCAATACTACCCAAAGCTATCTACACATTCAATGCAATCCCAATCAAAATTGCACCAGCATTCTTCTCGAAACTAGAACAAGCAATCCTAAAATTCATATGGAACCACAAAAGGCCCCGAATAGCCAAAGGAATTTTGAAGAAGAAGACCAAAGCAGGAGGCATCACAATCCCAGACTTTAGCCTCTACTAAAAAGCTATCATCATCAAGACAGCATGGTATTGGCACCAAAACAGACACATAGACCAATGGAATAGAATAGAAACCCCAGAACTAGACCCACAAACGTATGGCCAACTCATCTTTGACAAAGCAGGAAAGAACATCCAATGGAAAAAAGACAGCCTCTTTAACAAATGGTGCTGGGAGAACTGGACAGCAACATGCAGAAGGTTGAAACTAGACCACTTTCTCACACCATTCACAAAAATAAACTCAAAATGGATAAAGGACCTAAATGTGAGACAGGAAACCATCAAAACCTTAGAGGAGAAAGCAGGAAAAGACCTCTCTGACCTCAGCCGTAGCAATCTCTTACTCGACACATCCCCAAAGGCAAGGGAATTAAAAGCAAAAGTGAATTACTGGGACCTTATGAAGATCAAAAGCTTCTGCACAGCAAAGGAAACAACCAACAAAACTAAAAGGCAACCAACGGAATGGGAAAAGATATTCGCAAATGACATATCGGACAAAGGGCTAGTATCCAAAATCTATAAAGAGCTCACCAAACTCCACACCCAAAAAACAAATAACCCAGTGAAGAAATGGGCAGAAAACATGAATAGACACTTCTCTAAAGAAGACATCCGGATGGCCAACAGGCACATGAAAAGATGTTCAGCGTCGCTCCTTATCAGGGAAATACAAATCAAAACCACACTCAGGTATCACCTCACGCCAGTCAGAGTGGCCAAAATGAACAAATCAGGAGACTATAGATGCTGGAGGGGATGTGGAGAAACGGGAACCCTCTTGCACTGTTGGTGGGAATGCAAATTGGTGCAGCCGCTCTGGAAAGCAGTGTGGAGGTTCCTCAGAAAATTAAAAATAGACCTACCCTATGACCCAGCAATAGCACTGCTAGGAATTTATCCAAGGGATACAGGAGCACTGATGCATAGGGCCACTTGTACCCCAATGTTCATAGCAGCACTCTCAACAATAGCCAAATTATGGAAAGAGCCTAAATGTCCATCAACTGATGAATGGATAAAGAAATTGTGGTTTATATACACAATGGAATATTACGTGGCAATGAGAAAAAATGAAATATGGCCTTTTGTAGCAACGTGGATGGAACTGGAGAGTGTGATGCTAAGTGAAATAAGCCATACAGAGAAAGACAGATACCATATGGTTTCACTCTTATGTGGATCCTGAGAAACTTAACAGGAACCCATGGGGGAGGGGAAGGAAAAAAAAAAAAAAGAGGTTAGAATGGGATAGAGCCAAAGCATAAGAGACTGTTAAAAACTGAGAACAAACTGAGGGTTGATGGGGGGTGGGAGGGAGGAGAGGGTGAGTGATGGGTATTGAGGAGGGCACCTTTTGGGATGAGCACTGGGTGTTGTATGGAAACCAATTTGTCAATAAATTTCAGAAAAAAAAAAATGACCGTACAAGCTGGAAATGGGAAAGTGATTCTAAAACAATGGAGAAAATTACGATTGTTTCATGATCTTTAAAATGTTTTGGTGCAAAGGTATTAAAAACTCTCTTATTTAAGTTTATAAATCTATAGAGAAATAAATAAAGTATTAAAACTAGTGTTTATTTAGTATACTGTTATTTAAAAATTTGAAACAAAAAGGTTTCTTTTTGTAAAAACCTATCAAGAACAGTCTGAACAGCACTTGCCTTCTTTTTGTTGTATAAGTTATATAGATTCTTTTTTAATGGCTTGACAATTATTAGATTCTTTTCTAAGTTTGGATCAGCTTTCAACACAATATTGTTTGAGTTTTCTATGTTGTGAAACATCTTTGAGAGTTTCTTTAGTGTGAAGTATATTTATTATTATTATTATTGTTGTTTTAGAGAGAGAGCACATGAGCAGGGGAGGGGACAGAGGGAGAGAGGAAGAATCTTAAGCAGGCTCCATACTCAGCATGGAGCCTGGTGCCGGACTCCATCCCATGACCCTGGGATCATGACTTGAGCAGAAATCAAGAGTCAGACACTTTGCTGAGTTCCTCTGGTTGGATATGCATAGTTATGTATGTTAGTGGCACTGTCAACATTTCCACGGTCAGCTCTTTCATCTAAAACTTCATTTACACAGAATTCAAATCTAGCAAAGTTATTTTCACAGCGAGGTAGAAGTTTGTACCATTTTGCACGCATTTTACTTCCTGCCATGATGCTTGAGTACTCTCAGCTGCCCTGCTATAGGTCATGTATCTTCCCGAACTCAGCTAAAGAAATGACACAATCCCTAATTGTAGCTTCAGTAGTCTGTCCAAAAGTCCATCTAAGATTAAAAAAAAACAAAAAAACAAAAAAACAAAAAAAACCTTTAAAAGTCGAAATACCTCCTTGGACCAGAAGCTGGGTTAATCAAGTTGTGTATAAAGGCAATTTTCCCATTTTCATGCAAGTAGCCTAGAAAATTAGAGTGAACTGCAGTGTTGTCCACCAGTATTGGTATTAGCGCTTTAAATGTTACAAGATAGTTTGTCTTTTGCATCTCTCTACCCCTGGAAGATAAGGAGGCGACACAAGTACATGTTTTGTTGTCTGTGCCTGAGTAGCAGGTATACAGGGACCAATCAGTATCAGACGTTGAAAGAAATGACATGATTTGTCACTGGCCGTGTTTTGCATTTGTTATTTATGTCCTGACTTGTGCATTGAAGAGATAGCAGCGGACTGTTTTTTATGCAGTCACTCTCAGTGAATATAGGCTGGTAGCTGAAATTTGAACAGTGTTTTCTGGGAACTGGTGTTATTTAATTAAACCAGAATAACTGAGATACTGTGCAAAATGAGGCCTACTTTTACTAAGCTTTAACAAATGTATCTGAGGATTCTGTGCTGAAATTATTTCTTCATAAAAATGCGTTCAGCCGTTCGTTTTTTTTCAATTGATGACAGTAAGCTTTAAAATGTAGGAAATAATTTTAATTTGGTAAATCTTAAAGTATATATTATTTTAACTTCCTTGCACTAGTAAGAAGAATAGTAGATAGAATCTGCCTTCCTTCTTTATGTGCAGCTCAGGAAGGAAGATTTATTTCCATTTCCCCCTGTGTATGGTCAGCCAAACAGTCACTAAAGATCACATCTATAGTGTACTAGTATATATAACAGAGGACCGCATGTTGGACAAAACACAGATTTTCACTATGTGAACCTGCCCAGAGTGGACTCTTAAAGAAGAAAATATGCCCATAATTACATGCACAGCATCCTTGAGAAATTGGGGAAATTTGGGAATGTAGGTAACAGGCCTAGGGAAAAATTCTTCATCTGGCAAATCAACAAAAAGGAAAGTTTCCCTCAGGTTCTAGTAACTTAAAACATTTTTTTAAAACAGGTTTGCTGAGATATAATTTGCACAACATAAAATTTCCCCATTGTAAGTATACAGTTCAATGAGTTTTAAAAACTAGGAACACTTGATGAATTTGCATGTCATTCTTGTGCAAAGCCATGCTAATCTTCACTGAGTTGTTCCAATTTTTGTTCCAAGGTATTCTGCCAAGTCAAGAACTCTCAGAATTTTAATTTTTGGCAGAAAATTGCCATCTAAGGTTCTTCAGAACACAGGGGACGGAAATGTTAGTATTTATTTTATGATGGACTCTGCATGTATATTTAATATTTGTTTGGGAAGCATTTAAGAAAATATATCGATAGATAATGAGATACGACTAAAGTGTACTGAATATTCAAATTAGTTTTAGTATGTAGTTATAATCCATATTTTATAAGTAAAAGAAGATACTTCCTCAAGGTTAAGAAACTCAACTGAGGGAAAGGACTGGTACATTTTGGAGCTGGGATGTGATCTCACATATTCTGACTCACATCACATTGGGATAGAAGATTCTCTATCTGGTGGTGATCCGTCAACTCTGATAATAGGTTCTAAGTTCTCTGCATGTGGCATTTCATATAGTCCTTATGAGAGCTCTATAAAGTAAATGCTATTATCTAGTGCATACATGAGGCAGTTGAGATAGAGTTACCTGAGACATACAGTCCAGGGTTATAAAAAAATAATGGGAGACACAGTTAGGGCCCTAATTTAGCTACTTGGGGCCTAGAGTAAACTATACTTACCTGACATGGTCTCCCTTAATATCCACTGACTATCCAGAGAGGAGACAAAGACTGGGGCCCCTTGTTAGTACTTGCCTTATGAAATAGAAAGAAAGAATGGTAAAGGAGAATTTCCATGACTCTCTGGACAGGATTTTCTACATATCTCACAAACCACATTCTAATGGTGAATCTGTTTTATATAACGATATCGATTTCTAAACTTTCATATTTTCACATTTGAGGTCTTGATTTATGAATACAGCCCAGTTTTTAAAACTTTTGAAACAATTTTCTAGTATGCGGATGGAGAATGGGAATGATAGAGAAGGAAATGTGCCCAACGTTGAGCTTCTGGATGGTTTTACCCGGGGCTCTCTCTGCCTGAGATTGCTCTGTCCCCAGATGTGACAAGGCTCATACACTTACATCATTCCATATCTTTTCAAAAGTCACCCTCTTGTACCTTCCTATTCATAGTAGGATTCCTCTATTCTCCGCCTTGAATTTGTTTTATTTTTCTCTCTTGTACTAATGACCACCTAACTTAAGTTCAGAGTGATACTTCCAACTCAAATTCTAGACTTCAGGGCTTTTGCTTAACTTCTTTTAAAAATGTGTCTGTATCTTTATCACTGAGAACAGTGGTCTTTAAGGGCATGGGGGATAACAGGGAATCTCATAATAGTTCATTTTCTTTTGCTATCTAATGCTGCACATACAATAGTCTTAGAGTAACAAAACTAATACTACCATCAACGATGGCTGAACTATTAGCATTGTTTTGCTTTTCTTTTCTGTCATTTCCCATTTTTTATAGTTGTTCAATACCCATATTGTCTGAGAATATAGCTATTCCATACCATATTCTCTGCCCCTGTCTCTCGTTTAGTCTTAGGCCACAGGTGACAATGCATTTATCCCCTACTAGTCCTTATATTAGTATGCCTCTAGTCATTTTGCTTGTCTGAAGGTTGTTCTCCAGTAGATTCCATAGTAAGGACTCAAGGGAACAATATTCCTGGAATTATTGCACATTGGTAAGAATTTACCTAAACCCTTTGAACTTCAAAATCTGTTCTGTTGGATAAAAATAACTCTTGGCTCCCACTTCTCTTTTTCTTGAATATCTTAAATATATTACTGCATTTTCTTTTCCAAATAAGTCATGTACTCTTTTCCCTTAATTTTGTAGGTACCTACAAGAGTTTTTTCCCCTCCCTCCTTTCCTTCCTTTCTTTTTAAAGTCACTTAGTTTTACAGGAATATGTCTTTGTTGTTATGGCTCATTTTCTCAGTGATGCTATGTACACTTTCATTATGCAGTTTTACATGTTTTATTTTAGGAAACTGCTCTGCAATTACTGGATTTAGTATTTGTTCTGTTTTCTTACTTTTGGTTTCATCTCCTTTCTTCTCCTACTATCCATATGCTCAAAATTTTTTGCCTGTCTTCAATATTTTTAACTTTCTTTTGATTCTTTCTTTTCTTTTCCTTCATTACTTGCTGAGTTCTAAAGTTTTTCTCTCTCACTTTTTATTTTGCCTAGGCTATCATCTGTTGCATTTTTTTTCCTATTATGTGACTTCTCTTTTTTTCCTGCATTTTTGGAATCCTTTCTTTTCTTATTTCTAATTATATCCAAAGTTATGGAACATTGTTTCTGAGCTTTTCTAGTTCTGATTTATGTTGTTTTCGTTCATGTTTTGTAGCATTTTCTTAATGTTTCTTAGCTAGTTTTGAAATAGTAGGTTACAGTTTTGTTCTGTTTTGTGGGCATGTTTTTAGCAGGCTTTTATTGTCTGCTACTAGTACACGATTTTGCTTTTTTACTCTTTTTCTTATGATAAATTTCTGTGAGATATGACCTTGATACTTACATTGCTCATGTTTATATGAAATGATTTTTTCTAAGGCAGTGTTTAGGAAAGTTTATATAACTTTACAGAGATCCCTCTTCTGTTGTTTTTACGTTCTTTAAAAATATGGTAATGTGCTTTCTATGATTTGATCTGGACTCCCCTCCCTGCCTTTTCTTTGTTGTTTTCATTCTGTTCAGTTTTGATTCCCCTTCCACCAATTTCTTTTCAGTGTGGGTTCCTGTCATGGAAAAGACAATTCTGGTGGGCCAGTTCTGAGAGTTAATGAGTGTTCTCTGATCCGCATTGTTCAGTCTTTCCTGAAAGGGGAGGGCTTACATTCACAAACTCCATGTAGTTTCAGCAGCTGTTCCCACATTGGTCCCTGCTTCCCAGTGAATATCTGTGGGCAATCTTAGCATCCGGTTCCCAGATTCCAAAGATACTGCTCTGTTGCTTTCTTCCTCTTCCTTCTTCAGAGATGCAGGTATCATGAAGTTTTAAGGGTTTAGGTGGTTTCCCTCTACCCCATGTGTTTTGGAGCTTATGGGGATAACTATTAGCCTGGTTTTATTTTAAATGCTGCCCTGATTTACCAGTTTTGCTATCAAAGTACTCTGTTTTTATATGGGGATTTGGTGGGATTAAAAGACTACATAGCCACTTCTGCCATTTTCCCAGAATCCTCCCTCCTATGTAGATTTTCAATATGTGCCTTTAATTGCATGGCAGCTATTGACTATCCTCAGTAAATTATTTTTTATATTTATAGAGTTACATAATATATACATATATGTTAATATATTAAAGCCAAAAATTACCGTCCCTTAACCTGAAACTGTTCATGGTCTTTTATAGGTAGTATTGTTCTATGAGACCCAGGTTCATCTTGAAATAATTTGATATGAATTTTACCTCAGAGTAAGCAGCAAATTCCTTTTTTTTTTTAATACTGATACAGTTTTCAGAGTCATAAGACTCCCTGGCAGAAACAATTTTGTGGGGAAAAAACTTTATCTCGACTGATTGAATGCTCAGGTTTCCCTTCAAAGGATCAAGTTTGAAGTGTTTTAAAGGACAGTTTTACTCAGATGATGGAAATATGAAAAAGAATAAAAAGGAAAGCATTGCACTTACTTGGAGGCAATTCTTAGAGGTAGGGTGTTTGTTGTAGGCTATAGGCGACTATTGGCCTATTCATGGTATTAGTGGCAGCCATTTCTAGACAAGGGAAGGCTTTCACAGATAACTCGTAGAACACTGTGAAATGATCCAAATTGGAAAGCAAGGAAATGAAAACGTGTACTTGCTTGAAAGACCGTGTACACTCATAAAAATGAGCTGTTATGGTGGTCTTTCATCCCAATCCCTGCAGATAAAAAGCTATCTCCACATGATTTGCTAAAGCCCTCTTACCTCACTTTCACAGAGCAATGAATCATGATTCAAACAAGGTAGTGTTTTTTTTTTTTGTCAAGTTGCTATGGTGAGATGACAAAAAAAAGAACTCTAAATGTTCGTGCAATTGGAATATTTCTTTTTTCCTGCCTTTTCTAATAAACTACCTATATGCATTTTTTCTTAAAAGGAAATGCTTAAGTGAATTCCTGCTCCTTTAAGAGATTGTCCCCCCTCCTCGGTGGCTAGGTTTTGCATACTATGGACAGATTTCCAATGTAAATCTGACTTTCTAATTCTTTCTTTTTTTTTAATAATAAGCAATAGAAAAAAAATTGTCATTATATTAATTATAAAAGCTTACGGGAATTTTGTCTCAGTCTGCTATGTGTCTTTATTTGCTAACACAAGCACAGTGAACAGAGAAATGCTCCTATGTGCCACCAAGTAAGTACTCCTCATCCTGAGTACTTAATTCATTGCTCCTCTAAATGAATTTGGATTCCGTTGGAAAGGGAAAACAGACTTTGAATTTTATTGATGTAGTTACTTATTTACGTAGTACTCTTTGAGATGCCTATGCAAATGTGGATGCAAGAAATAAGAAAAAGCCTGTTATTGATTTTTCTCTGCAATTCCATGCAGACATTTGGGGGCCAGGGAGGGATTTTCATTTTGTAGTACTATTAGGCACAAGTAACTGAGAATTTTACGTGAGAAATAAGAGATGTGGTGCACCTGGATTTTTCTCAGGCTGATGTTATTAATGAAAAATAAACTCACGGAAATAATAGTGTCAGGTATTTAACCTGATATGCAGACTGTTAGTATAATCCTGGATGCATTTTTTTGATACTCAAATTGAACATTCCTTAAGATTCAGCAGGTCTGGGATGAAACCATTTACTCTATAGGTTTAACAAAGAATTTGCCAAAGGTTAAAACCAACACAATGTATTCATTTATTCACCCATTCAGGAAACACTTATTGATCGTGTATATTTTAGGTTTGTCACAAAATTCTTCAAGTTTTGTTTATGGAGATATTTATTTTTACCTAGAGTGTATTTTTGTTTTGTTTTGTTTTGTTTTTGTTTTTTTGTGACTATTTGAGCTGATAGTTATGGTGCTTGGTTCTACATCTGTATTCTGCAGTGAAATTTCAGTGTGATCTATCACCAGCTATTTAATCCATTTTCATCTTTATGGAAAAAGGGGAAAAACTGCTCTTACTAGCTGCTGTTTCTGGAAATGTGATTAGAACAGATACAGGTTAGCCAGAGCTTAGGAAGCATTTCACATTACTCAGTGGATGGTGCTGAGGAGTGACAATTATTATTATTTTTTTCATGTTTATTTATTCTGAGACAGAGACAGAGCATGAGCTGGGGAGGGGCAGAGAGAGAGGGAGACAGAGAATCGCAAGGAGGCTCCATGCCGCCAGTGCAGAGCCCAATGTGGGGCTCGAACTCACCAACCAGGAGATCATGACCTGTGCCGAAATCAAGAGTTGGATGCTTAACCAACTGAGCCACCCAGGTGCCCCAGAGGAGTGACAATTATGATGAGGATCAGTATCTTTTTTATTTTAGACAATGAAGTTGAGAAAGATCATTAGTCGGCTTTATGAGAAACAACCTGACTTTTTTGGATATGTACAAAAATTTACCTCAAAACAGGGGTTAGTTCATAGAAGCAAATGAAAACTGTGAAGTTTTGCTATGGATCTGCAAGATAAGCATAAGAAGCCTCTCTCATGTGAACCATAATGCCTGGCTCTAACCTTAGCTTTGCTCACAAAACCTGATGCTAGAGCTGAGTGAGCATCTGTCCTTTCATCCTGATTTCTTTTCCAAATTAGAGGAAACATTCCAAGGGAAAAGTGGGAAGGGCACACATATGATGGGTATACCTTATGGCTGGCCAGGAAAGAAAGAAATGATGACCACTTCTTCCTGCCAGTGGCATATTACAAGGGATCTGAAACAAAGTAATATCACAGGGAAGGCATTGCTCGCTAGTTTGGTCAGAGAAAAGTTAGGGATTCTGACAAAAATATGAATTCCTAGAGGAAAAACTATATTAATCCAGAAAGTTAATGATAGAATTGAAATTATCCTTTGATAGATGTCTGCCTTGCTTATATATTTGCAGTGAGGTAGTAAAGTGTGAGCAATATCCCATACTGGCCTTGTAAACCTGCGGGTGTTGTAATTAATTAAGATGATGTATTGAAACATTGGCAAAATGTAGTGTTTGCTAATACATGTGTGGCCCAATTTCAGCCAGGGTTATTGTTGTTGTTATCTCATCTCACAACATATGACTTTTTAGGACAGTCATCTTTTTAGAATTTACAAAGGAAATAAAAATCAGGCTATTATCTGACTTTTGTTCCTGAGACACTAATGAGCAAGAGTCATTACTCATAACAGAATAATTAATTGGGTTTCCACTCTGTGCCAGACAGTGAGCTGGGCTCTGGGCTCACTTAGATAAGAAACAGTTCTTTCTCTCATGGCACTCACAGTGTGGGGAGAGACAGGTAAACAAATCATTGCCATATAAGTTGATAAATGCTATAATAAATGTATGAACAGATGCCATGAACATAGAGGAGGGCGTATTTAAGTGCCTCCAGAAGAAAGCAAGGGTTATCAGAGTAGCTGGTACATGCCTTGTAACAAGACTTCACAAAGGTGAAAAAGAAGGGACAGGAAAAAAAACTTAAACGCATTAGCATCATCAGCAAAGATAGACAAAGTTTGAATAACTACAGAGTCAATTTGAGAAACTGTCTTTCTATGATTCCGAAGAGTTTGGAATTTTTTCCGAAGAAAATAAGAAGATATCCCAGTTTATAGATACAATCAACATGGTTTAATCAAATTTTAATGAATATTGATGGCTCATCTACTGTGTTCCAGGCTACCATGTACTTGTTATGTGCCACGTAGTATATTAATGTTGGAGCCAAAGAATTAAACAGGTTTGACAGTTAGATGAGGAAGAAGAGAAAATGACTGGTAATAGAAAACTAAAAGAGTCTTAAGCACAAGACAGGTTATTCCCACAGATCAATGAATCAACACATCAGCAATGCCAGGGTCGATTTAGGAGCTTTTACGCTGTTGTCAGGACTAAAGATCTTCCCATCTTTTATCTTTAGCTTATGCTTTTATTGTGAAAAAATGACTCTTAGAGCTGCAAGTATCATCCACTTATACAACCAGTCCACATGTAGCAAGGAACAAGAGAAAGGCTGAGAGTTTTATTCTTTTATTTGTAAGACACAACTTTCTTGGAATACTCCTTTCTAGGAGTCTTCTCTGTTTCATTTGTTTCATTGGAGACAACTTACTATACTGATATCAAAGTTTTCCTGCTAGGTTAGGGAAAGGGAATAATATTTATTTTCAGCCTTTATTATAGGCTATGAAATTTGCCAGTGAGGGAAAGGGGGTAGAAAATGGATGTTTAATTAGCAACCATTGGTGGTTGACTCTTCTTAGGTAAAATTAACATTTAAGGACTGAGAGGAAGAGGAGGTAATGTTGAAGTAGATGCACAAATAGGGAGAAAACCAGATGCCAGGGGTGGATTTGACAAATAGGAGGTCACTGCTGACTTTTACTCTGAAAATTTCGGTAGAGTTTACTATTAGGAGCCAAAACTCAGTGTGCTAATAAGCAGATGGCTGGTGAGGAAATAGATATAGAAGCTGCTTTCCTTAAAACCAAACCAAAACAAAACAAACCAAACCAAAACAAAACAAAACAAAATAAAACTTCTAGTAAAGAGGACAGAAGGAAGGAATCTGTATTGGAGGGAGATTAAAGAAATGATTTTTAGTCAGCGGATGGGAGACAATTAATTATATTTACATGTTATGGGGAGGGGCACATTAAATACAAGAAGTGGGTGTGATAATTGATAGTTTAGAGTTCTAGAGTTGATTAGAATAGATGAATAGGGAAGAGGAATTATTGAATTCAGGAGAAAAAGGAGGCTAAAATATGGAGTTAGGCATAATTAGTGTATAGATGATCATTAAAATCTAGCCTAAGACTAGAGCAGAGATAAAGTCATAGATGAGTTTGGAAATTGATGGAACAGAGGAGTTTCTCCACGATGACCTCTGTTTCTACTGAAAATTTGGAGATACTGTCTGATACTGAAACTGTCCGTGTGTGTAAGGGGAGAGGGTGTGATGGGTGGTAATGGTGGGCTAGAATAGTTTAAGCAGTGGGTATAAATTTGGAATAACCAAAGCATGAAATTAGAAATAGTTTTATTGGGGATCAGTGAAAGGACTGTTGGAATGTATCAGTAACAGGCTGTCATTAAAAACATACCTTTAAATAATGCAGACTTATATGAGTACATTTTCTTCCATAGTGCTCAATAGCCAGTAAGCACAAGTAGATAAAGCCATTACTTTGAATGAGCCAGTGTTAAACACTATCAGGGAATAGAGGATGTGAATACAATAGAGCAACCTAGAATATCATTAAAGAGAGATCAGGATGTTGAGTGTAAAATGAGAAAAATGAATCTACAAGGGATGTTATTAAGACAGGAAAAGTAGGAGATGTCTGTACTTTTATATTGTGCCCATCTTCCTAACAAAACCCTATTTCTCTGGTACTTTGTAGTCCTATTTATCTGGCCACACTTAATTAGCCCAGAGGTCAACACTTGGTGGTTTTCATTGGCCTAGGAATCAAGAGCAGATGTTGAGAAATAAGTTTTTTTCTTCCATGAATTAAAATTCAGAAACAGTCATTAAATCTGGGTTAGGCTGGCTTGAGGTAAAGTAATGCAAATAAAGGAGATTTAAAGTCAGATTCTGCTACTACTACATGGCAAAGCAGAGACCAGTGATGTCCAATAAGGAAATAAACACACAGAGAGAGCAAAGATGAACAAATAAAGAAAATACTAGTTGGGACCCTGATGTCTCTGCAGTTTCTGATTCTAATACCTTTTGAAGTTTGGCTTTATTCATTCATACTAGTCATTTGACTCTGTGAGATATGCCTGCATTTTATATTAAATTTTCCTTTTATGCTTGAGCTAGTTTAAGTTGGCATTACTTAAATCCCAAGGGGTCTTATGAAGGACTAGATCAAAGGACTGGAGGTCTTCACTAGTCAAAGAAGAGATTTAGGGCTAATGGATATTCTAGGGAGGTAAAATAATAGGAAAGTTTATGAGAGAGTTGTTAACAAGATGACATGAAATGAATTTTTTTTCATTTTGATAGTTTTAGAAGTCTGTTCAAAGTAGCTATGGATGAGGACAATATTGTAGGGCAGTAGAAGAATGTGCTGAAGAGGAGTAGAGGTTAAGAATTTAGGCAAAAGGACACAAGAAACTATTGAGCTAGATTTTGAAATTAGGAGTGGTAGTGAAAGAGTGTGACTGTTCACTGAATATGGAAGTGTGATCTCAAAGTTGGTAGATAATTTCAAGTATTGCAGAAAGGGCAAGCTAAGGTGACACTCATCTTAAAAGGTGATTTCTGGAAGAAGTACAAAATCACAATGGTATAGAAAGAACAGTAGGGAAAAGAAAGAGTCTCCCTTGCATTCTATCTATGAGCTGCTTGGCCACCAGAGAGTAAATAATCTCCAATGAATAAATAATTTCCCACTCAGTGTATTTGAACATCACGGTTTACTGACAACAAATCCTAAGGGAATCTTATGAGATACAAAAAAACAAAGACAAAAACAAAAACAAAAACAAAAACACAAAAAAGGAAATCCTCAAAGAGGGGAAGTCATAAGGAAAGATAACCAACTATTAATAATAACATGATGTTTAGCTATAGGATCACGTATAAAGAGTCTATATAGAATCATCTATATTTCGGTGAATACATTTATCTGTACACTTTCTAGAATGAGAATATTAATGTTGGTTCTCAGAGTGTAAGCTCTGAGGGAGTCCCACATGGATATCACATGCCAGGCATCATGGAAAGATCACTCAACATAAATTACATTATCCAAGAAGTAGGGAAAAGCATTTTAGGGCCACATAGTCAATACAACTATATTTACTTATCCAATTCTAGCAGTTGTCTAGTGGCGATGTCCTTTAAGTAAAGTGGTCAAGAAGAACAAGAGGACATGAGGAAAAGAAAATAGACTTTTCAAAATAGTGCTTTAGGCTTTAAATTTAGACTTAGATCTTTGAATATTTCTCACTTTCACAACACTTCTGATTTATTCTGCTTCATCTGCATTCCTCCATCCCCTAGTACAATTGCCTTTGGTTTAGACAACCTTGGCATTCTGTGCTCTATGCAATTAATAACATTCATTTTAAGTTTTGGGTTGTTTTGTGAATGTATACTTTGCTTTACTAATGGAGTTGTAAGATCTTCAAAAGTGGGGCATTTTACTTTCATATTCACAGTTTCTAAAACACTGTTTGAACATATAGAAGGTGTGCAGTGAATGTATATTGCCTAAGGAATTGACTGATGGAATTACTGAGTGCAAGGCAAAGATGTCCAAACAGAATCTACAAGGAGAGGATAAAGGAAAGGTTATAGTTGCTAATTATGTTTCTGTATCAATTCTACTTCCATAAAGATTCATTAGTACATTCTCTGAGAATCCTCTGGAAAGGATTTTAACCCAATATGATGTTGCTAACACATCCTTGTCCTGAACCAAGGTGTAAAAAGCAATGAGTACATTTTGAGAACGGTAGCACAGATTTTTGTTTGTTTTTATTTATTTTTATTTTTTTTGTGGGAGAGGACTTTTTTTTTGATACATCCTCTGTCTCACGTAAATGTTTGAGAGAGTAACTGTATTGTACCCTGTGACTTACGTTCATTATATTAATCATTTAGAAACTATCACATCAAAATGAGCCCAAATAGAAGATAGGAAAAGCCATTTTTATTCTACATCTGCAACATTCTAGGAAGACTGTTAATAACTGATAATATGTATACATTACATTTAATTTCATAACAAACATAATAATTCTGTGAAATATTACTGTCAATACCTTTATTTTAAGGACAAAGAAAGAAAGGTTGCAGATGGCAGATGTTATTTGACTCTCCTGGGAACACACAAGTAAATGGTAAGGTAGAAGTCTGATTCAGATATCCTGGTTTCAAAGGTGGATTATTTTGTTCTTTTGTCCTGTTGGAGAAAATTCTGTATTCTCCTCCAAAAAGTTTACAAAGTTCTTAGCTAGAAGCGGTGGTAATAGCAATAGTGGTAGTAAGAGAAACAGCTGCAGCAGCAACAACAGCAGTGTAACAGATATCTATTAAATGCTTGCTGTGTGCCAAGAATTGTTCTGCATGCTTGACATGCATAGCAGAGGAGGAACATGATAGGAAAGGAGGCAATGATATTCCAGGATCCTTGCTTAGTTTATCCATACGTGGGCTTCGTTTACCTACAACTCCTTTCTTACCTTTCACAAATAAATTGACAGTTAGGACATATAGTCCTATGTATAATTTTCAAGCATTACTTTTTTAGCCTCTTAACTATCTTCCCACTCTTCATGTATGTGGGAGAAAAAGCAACAGCATGTCTTTGTTCCGTATCTATTGCCTGTTTGAAAGCAGTTTTCCAGGGTCTGTTCTTAATAGTCAAGGGCACAGATTTCATTTTCATGCCCATTATGCATCAATAGCTTGAATCAGATATATTATGAGTCACGGCCGCCTTACAGTTCCCAAGCTGCTGTGTTAATATTCCTTTGCTTAAGACTGCTACGTGCTTATTAGTGTCCAATGGTAACTGGTTCCTACTGAGTCAATGCATCTCTAAAGAATTATCAAGGATGTTATATACTGAGTTAAAAATGAATGCTATTTTGGGCTGCAACAAAAGTCATAAAAAAATCATGTATAAATTTAAGAGCCTTGTAAAGTATACAAAATAGGAAAACTCAAAAGTACATGAAGAGGTACACATATTTACAGAAATCTTTCTCCTTTGCCTTTTCTGAAAGTGCTAGATTTCCTTCTGTTTTCTGCCTTGAAATTACTTCAAAACCAACATATACCAAATAAAACTATATTTTCCCACTCTCCCTGCATTTTCAGTTAAACCTATTTTACCTACAAAATGTCTCCAAGAAGTCGACTGATTCCTGTATATAAGGGCGGCTAGTGTGGGGAAAGACAGTAGGCTGTCTAGAGATATTTGAAGTGGTTCTGGGTTTGAAGGAGAAAATTAACTCATGTGAAAGGTTTGAATACATTTGGAAAACAATCAGGAAAAGTTGAAATCATTGTGAGATGCACAATAAATGCTATGGGCAATATCTCCCATTTTGTATTTTGTTGGAGTAATGTGCTATTTTTTCTACTGCTTTCTGTTCATTAAAATTTTCCAGTTTCCTGAATCTAAAAGGATATTTGAAAAATCATTTTTTATGTTTAAAGATTGATAATGTTTCACCTATATCCATTCTGAAACCGTGGACAGATATAAAAGTAAATAGTAGTGATATGAGAAACATTTTGTATAGTAATTTAAAATTTCTTAATTTCAATTTAACATAATATTTAAAGTACAGATATGACTTCAGATTTGAACTTATTTCTGTATGAATGTCCCGTGAAAATGTTTAGTACTTAATTCTTTATATTATTAATCTTTATTAATCTACTATCTAATCTTGTACAATTTCTTGCCTATGCTCACTACCCATAATATTGGAAGTTCCATAGTAATGTATTTCCTTGTTCCTTGGTTTGATTATTTCAAGCACAATGTATAATGAAGGAAAAGATATTTGGTATAAACATTAAGAAGGGCATGTATTCCCTGAAGGGAATAAGAAATGAAAAAATTCTAAAGGACGCAAAACCAGACAGAGACCCCACTAAAAAGGAGAACTATAGACCAATTTCCCTGATGAATATGGACGCAAAAATCCTCAACAAGATATTAGCCAGCCGGATCCAGCAATATGTTAAGAAAAATTATTCACCACAACCAAGTGGGATTTATACCTGGGATGCAAGTTTGGTTCAATATACCCAAAACAATTACCATGATTAATCACATCAATAAAAGAAAGGACAAGAACCATATGATCCTCTCAATAGATGCAGAGAAAGCATTTGACAAAATACAGCATCCTTTCTCGATAAAAAACCTCAAGAATGTAGGGATAGAAGGATCATACCTCGAGATCATAAAAGCCATGTACGAATGACCCAACACTAATATCATCCTCAATGGGGAAAAACTGAGAGCTTTCCCTCTTTCACCACTGTTATTCAACATAATAATGGAAGTCTTAGCCTCTGCAATCAGACAACACAAAGAAATAAAAGGCATCCAAATTGGCCAGGAAGAGGTCAAACTTTCATTCCACAGATGACATGATACTCAATATGGAAAACCCAAAAGATTTCACCAAAAAACTGCTAGAACTGATTCATGAATTCAGCAAAGTTGCAGGATATAAAATCAATGCACAGAAATCAGTTGCATTCTTATACACCAACAATGAAGCAACAGAAAGAGAAATCAAGGAATTGATCCCATTTACAGTTGCACAAAAAAAACAAAAAATACCTAGGAATAAATCTAACCAAAGAGGTGAAAAATCTATACACTGAAAACTATAGAAAACCTATGAAAGAAATTGAAGAAGACACACACAAAAAAATTGAAAAAGATCCCATGCTCCTGGATAGGAAGAACAAATATTGTTAAAATGTCGATACTACCCCAAGCAATCTACATATTCAGTGCAATCCCTATCAAAGTAACACCAGCATTCTTCACAGAGCTAGAATAAACAATCCTAAAATTTGTATGGAACCAGAAAAGACCCCGAATAGCCAAAGCAATCTTGAAAAAGAAAACCAAAGCAGGAGGCATCACAATCCCAGATTTCAAGCTATACTACAAAGCTGTAATCATCAAGACAGTACGGTACTGGCACAAGAACAGACACTCAGATCAATGGAACAGAATAGAGAACCCAGAAATGGACCAAAACGTATGACCAAGTAATTTTTGACAAATTAGGAAAGAATAACCAATGGAATAAAGACAGTCTCTTCAGCAAGTGGTGCTGGGAAAACTGGACAGCGACATGCAGAGGAATGAGCCTGGACCACTTTCTTACACCATACACAAAAATAAACTCAAAATGGATGAAAGACCTCAATGTAAGACAGGAAGCCATGAAAATCCTCGAGGAGAAAGTGAGCAAAAACTTCTTTGATCTTGCCCACAGCAACTTCTTCCTCAACACGTCTCTGGAGGCAAGGGAAACAAAAGCAAAAATGAACTACTGGAACCTCCTCAAAATAAAAAGCTTCCGCACAGCAAAGAAAACAATCAGCAAAACTAAAAGGCAACTGCCAGAATGAGAGAAGATGTTTGCAAATGACATACCAGATAAAGGGTTAGTATACAAAATCTACAAAGAACTTCTCAAACTCAACACCGAAAAAACAAATAATCCAGTGAAGAAATGGGCAAAAGACATGAATAGACACTTCTCGAAAGAAGACATCCAGATGGCCAACCGACACATGAAAACATGCTCAACATCACTCATCATCAGGGAAATACAAATCAAAACCACAATGAGATACCACCTTATACCTGTCAGAATGGCTAACATTTACAACTCAGGCAGCAACAGATGTTGGCAAGGATGCGGAGAAAGAGGGTCACTTTTGCATTATTGATGGGAATGCAAGCTGGTGTAGCCATTCTGGAAAACAGTATGGAGGTCCCTCAAAAAACTAAAAATAGAACTACCCTACTACCCAGTAATTGCACTACTAGGATTTATCCACAGGATACAGGTGTGCTGTTTCAAAGGGACACATGCACCCCCATGTTTATAGCAGCACTGTCAACAATGGTCAAAGTATGGAAAGAGCCCAATATCCCTTGATGGATGAATGGAAAAAGAAAGTGTGGTATATTTACATAATGGAGTATTACTCGGCAATCAAAAAGAATGAAATCTTGTGATGTGCAACTACGTGGATGGAACTGGAGGGTATTATGCTAAGTGAAATTAGTCAGTCAGAGAAAGACACAAATCATATGACTTCCCTCATATGAGGACCTTAAGAGACAAGAGAGATGAACATAAGGGAAGGGTAACAAAAATCATATAAAAACAGGGAGGGGGACAAAACAAAAGAGACTCATAAATATGGAGAACAAACTGAGGGTTACTAGAGGGGTTGTGGAGGGGGGGTGGGATAAATGGGTAAGGGGCATTAAGGAATCTACTGCTGAAATCATTGTTACACTATATGCAACATAATTTGGATGTAAATTAAAAAAAATAAAAAATAAAGTTAAAAAAAAGTCTAAAGGTAGGAGTGTTGATTATAAGCTTAAGTTGTATGGATCCTGAAATTACCTTTAAAAGATTAAGAGTATCTAAACTGATCTCATTACTTAGAAAGTAAAAGTTATATATATTCTATATATTTTCTCTACATAATAGGAATAATAGCATATGTACCATGCCAATACTTATCAAGCACTTTCCTATACATGATCGGATTTAATAGACAATTACTGACAAACATGACCTACTAATTGGTGGAAATATTCCTTCTAGATTAATCATGTCAAACTTCATCATAAGAAGAAAGAGTAATTGCTGCTTATCATGTCAAACACACACATTCTCCAAAATAATTGATATTCTCTTATTGTTGATTTTTAAGGAATCAGTTATACCCAGTTATTATTCTTTGCCTCAATTTGCAGATGATGTTATAGACTTGTGGTATTCTTTCCTTTAGTATTGGCTTTGTAAAGTATACAGTAGATACAAGAAACATACAACTCATGGTAGCATCAGCCCTGCTAAAACTTTTGTGAACTTTCATGCAGTCTTTTTCCTCTTTCTCTATATTTATAAAATTGTGATAACAATGTTTATATAAATTCCATCTGTTTACTTTTGCTTTGTATTAAGATATTTTTCATAATAACAAGATACTTTTCATAGTAACTATAAGATCTGCATAATATTCTATTTAATAGATGTATAATTATTTATATAACTGTTTCTACATGTAATGATAAATATCTTTATATAAAAATATATTGCCCATGGGGCGCGTGGGTGGCTTGGTCGGTTAAGCTCCGACTTCGGCTCAGGTCATGATCTCGGGGTGGGTGAGTTCGAGCCCCGCGTCGGGCTCTGTGCTGGAGGCTCGGAGCCTGGAGCCTGTTTCAGATTCTGTGTCTCCCTCTCTCACTGCCCCTCCCCTGTTCATGCTCTGTCTCTTTCTGTCTGAAAAATAAATAAACGTTAAAAAAATATATATATTGCCCTATTTTATATTAGATCATTGAATTAAATTAAATGAACATGTTTTGACTTGTGATATATCATTCCCAATACTTTTCTAAAATATAGTACCACCTTACTGTTTCTCAAGCAAAGTAGAAGTAGACTCATACTACCATATTTACCAACTTTAGGTATTAAGGTATTAATATTTTAAGTCAACACTTCTTTCTCAAATAAGCATAATGCATAATGATTATTTAGATTTACATTTCAGTTATTCTCATGAGTAGAAGTTTTCTCCTATGTTCATATACTAGTTTCCATATTTGTGAATTATCTATTTTCATAATCCATCCATAGATGGGATGGAATATAGTGCTGTGGAATGAACGAAGGCTTAGAAAGCTTGTGTGTAATTTAATACACCATTGACTACGTGTATGTGGTCTTTAACAAATAACTTAGCTTTTTTGATTCTCCATCCCTTATCAGAAGGATGGAAGTAATGATATACACTTTATAAGGCTATGTTAAGAACATAACATTTAAATGCCCAGCATAGCAACTAGCACATGTGCAGTAAATATTAACTCCTTTTCTCTGATAAAATTGCTCTTGGCCTTTACTTGCATGAGTACTAAAGGAGCTATAATAATAGCCAACTGATGTTTTGACTGTAAATACTACTAAGAAATTCACTATTCTTATGCTTATTTACCTATGTGATGGATTTTTGGTCCTTACATATCTTCAAAGTATTAAAACACTCAACATTTAGCCTTAGGGGAAAGAGTAAACATAAACACATTTTATTACTTTTCTAGGATAAGCATCATTTTAATGTGTCAGTAGAGCCTAATGAAGAGAGCAGCAATGGCCAAATTTAAAAGGCATACAATGAAAGAGATATATTAAACATGACACAATTTACTAATTTGCCAATCATTGATGGACATTAGTGGGTTGATGGATTTTTAAGCATTAATATATACCAAGATTATAAAGGATGATATCTTGTGAAAAATTCAGGGAACAGTTTCATCGAATTTACAAACCGGCTTCTTGCAGGCAGCTAGTTAACTATAATCATTTTCAAGCTTAAAAATACTCAGGGTTAAAATGACAGGCACTAATTAATTTTCCAATTAGTTAAGGATTGATTCAGGATGTCATTCTTAAACTGTTCTGCCATTTAAAGAGCCAATCATTTATGTTGACAGAAGTTGCTTTGTGTTTAACATTTCCATTAGGTATGCAGCCTCACCCTATAGCTATCAATCATCATAGTTTTGACCCAGCCTGTCCTAAGTGAAATAGTAAATGGTTGGTCAGCCTTCATACATATATCATTCTCATAAAAAGGAGACAGTTTATATTAACAATTTTGATCAAGCTCTAATTACCAAGAAGGTTTTTTAAAATGTAGCTTTTAAATGTTCATGGAACCCTGTGGGATCAACTAACTACTCATTAAGGTGATGGAAATCCATCTCTGTTGTGTGATTTTGGGGAAAAAAAATCAAATCTCAAGTTTTCTGAACATAATTTTTTCTCATCTGTAGAAATGGGTTATTAATATGTTTTTCTACTTGAAAAGATTATTTCTTACTTCAAAATGTATAATATGTAATCATACTGCTCTTAGCTTAGTATCTGGTACAAAGTAGACCTTCAATAGTTCTGAGTGAATCGTTGATTCCTGAATCATTTCTTTAAACTTAGTTTCAAGTAGAAAAGAATTCAAATAAAATGTATGATTCCCATTTGTCATATAGACCTGTATCAGGAGGTATCAACAATATTAAACTTTCTATTTAAATTAAAAGCTGCGCATTTTGAATGTTTCTTTTATTTTCATTTATTAACAGTTTGTTACCCAAACACAATACAAATTACACTTTACATAATATATTGCTTTTATAAAACATTATTTTAATTTTGAGGGCCAGAATAGTGTATATCATATTGGTTGTAAACTAATGAGCCTGGCCAAATTTTTACTTGCAAGAAAATCATTTCCATTGGCACAGAAATAAACAAAAGTTCAGGAAAGGATGACATTTCTTTATATAATTTCCACAGGGAAATCAACATTATCCACCTAAGTGCCTAAATAATCAACCTGAGCACTGTATTTCATTGTTAAAAACAAAACAAAACAAAACAAAACAAAAACTTCTATTAGTCTCCTGCATAAAATTCACTCATGGTAAATGTCATTTCACTATTGTAAGTCACCCTCACTCTTTTACCTAGTTTGGTTATCATCATTCCTTATCTGGATCTTTGAGTAGTCTTTTAGGTGACTTTCCTGTCTCTAGTTTTGCCTTACCCAGTCTTATTTCCATACTGCAAATACTTCAGAACCACGTTTGCAAAACGTTGTTCCAGTTATCCATTGCTATATCACAAGCCATCTCAAAATTCAGGGGCTTAAAATCAATAATAATTTATGTAGCTTATAAATCTGCAATTTGGTCAGGGGTGAGAGGAAAAGACCCATCTCTGCTTCAAGCAGTGCTGGCAGAGCACTCAATTAAAAGCTGGAGAAGAACTTGCAGATGGCTAATTCACACAGCGGGCCCAGTTGGTTGTGGTTGGAAGCTCAGCTGAGGGCCAGGGACTTTAGTTCTCTTCATGCACCTTTCTGGGCGGCTTGGAGTTCCTTCAAGATCCTGGCTTGTTTCTAAGAGTATCTGTCCCCAGACACAGGAAGTAGGTGTTGGCTACAAAGGCACCTGGCACATCCTCATTTCTGTTGCATTTTATGGTCACAGTCACAGGGTTTGCACTCAATGCGACTAGGGTCAAAGAATTTGTGGCCACGTTTTAAAACAGTCACAATCAACATGTCACGTCTCTGTTTCAGATTTGGCAATGTCTCCCTATATTATTTCTTTTAAGTATTTTGACCAATCACAGAAGCATAATTTGTCATGTTCTTTATACAGTTTACTTCTGCAGCTTCATTTCTTTCTCCTTCCATGTTTTCCACTCATGCTCTTATTTCATTCTTGTTAATACAGGGTGCCTGGCTTACCACATCTGTGATCCCTTAATATTCTAATATCTAATCATTGCCTCTATCACTCTCTCTCAGAGCTCAGCTCAGATATCCATTCTTCTGGAAACATTTACATGACCTCTGCCTCTGTGCTTCCCACTCTACCTGCCCCCTTACCAAGTCTGAAATAGATATCTCTTTATTGATCCTTATGCATGTAAGCCAATATTATCTTTTTATTATATTTTATCTTTTTGACTTTGTCACTAGATCGTGTGCTTCAAAAAGACAGGTATGGTGTCTTATGTGTCATGGTATCATCAAAGTTTATTGAATGAATAAATGGAGAAATGACCAATTATATACACCATAGTGTAGAAATGATTTGTTTACACACACGCAAGACCTTTACATTATATGTTAGGTGTGCACTTCCAGAGACCTTCCATAGTTTGAAGAATGAATAATTCAAAATTAGTTTTCAAGTGGAGATTAATATAAACCTGGGTTGACAGAGTCTCAAAACACGTAAATATACAACTATGATAGCAAGTTTACTTAAATACCTTTGAAATGTTCTCATAACTATCTCTAGCATTTTATAAAGTGCTTTCTCCTGTGTGAGCAGCAGGATTGTTCTTACCTTGTGTTTTGTCACATTTAACATCTACACCAAAGTTTGGGTAGGTTATTTTTTTTTTTGGCATTAGCACTAGCATTAGCAAGAGCATTTCATAAGTGCTTGAATTACATCGTAATAGGATGTAAAATACTTTCAATTATCATATAAATGACTGTTAAAAAAAGCACAAAAGTCACTAAAATCACTTGCACAAGTGTATATACTATTGATTCTTATTATTCAGTGATTCTATATTTAGAATTCTTCTGCTGGCTACATTATTTGCAACCCTAAAATCAATACTTGTAAGGGTAGGGCTTTCCCCATCAGTCGTAGACATGTGCATATGCAGAGTGACAAAAATCCAGTCATTTGATGGCACACATTCTAGCCAAGGTTCAATGATGTGATGCTCTGCCTTCTGGTTTCAGCTATCATACTGTAAACAACTGTCCATTTGCAGTCTATTTAGCACCATGTTTTTCCCATTTTGTGCTTTATGTTAGTGACTTGGCTGTTTAAAATGGTGCCCAAGCATAGTTCTGCAGTGCTTTTAGTGTTCCTAAGCATAAGAAGGCTGTGATGTGTCTTGTGGAAAACATACTTGTGTTGGGTAAGTTTTATTCAGGCATGAGTTATAGTGCTGTTGGCCATGAATTCAAAGTTAATTAATCAACAAAATATATTAAATAAGGTGTAATCACACAAAAACACATAAAACAGGGTTATGTATTGCTCAGTTGATAAAATGTTGACACCAAAGGCTCACAAAGAACCTAACTCTGTGTATCCTCTGTGGGCAATGATTCTAGTATTTGCTGATTCAGTGTTTGTGGTGACTTTATAGAACATAACTAGAACAAATAGCCAAAACATGATTCACAGGATACTGACAAATGATGAGATTACTTCTGCTTAATCTTGCTAAAGTTATAATATGGTTTACATATCACTTGGATTACCAATTTTTAAATGATGTACACTTGAAGATAATTTTCTATCCATCTCACAATGCTTCTCATTTTATGCATAAAACAATACTTTATTATCATCATGATATATTCAATATATATATCATGATATTTCAATACCATGTAATTCTAAAACACAGAAAATACAACTAACAATTTTTTAAGTTCAAATATTTTATTAATTCAAACTATTTGTTGTAGTTCCATAAAAACTATTATTTTCCCTATAAGGGCTGCTTGAAGAAGGCTTTCTATTTTCTTTGATGTAAATAGACTGTTGCTAGATGGAGATGACTAGTTGATGTGACTTTTAGAATTTTAAATGCAGTTTATTTCTTAAAGTAGAATAATATCTACAATAATACAAACTGAAAGTGGAATCTGATGAGGTATTAAATCTGATTTATTATGAATAAAAACATGGGTATATTACATTTTCACATGCAAATTATGCTTCTAAGGTGCTTTCAAGGGTAATTTGGGCATGCAGATAGAATTATGTGACCTTTAACTAATTACAAATGGGTTATATATGGGTCTACTTGACTAGTATATGCCCTATGAATAGTATGTTACAGAGACAAAGATATCAAAAAATGTTATACATAGTTTTCATTGACTGTTGTAAATCATGGCAAAATTTCTGATTAGGATTCTGTCAATACCTTTGAGCCTCCATTGCTGTATGGGAGAAATGATTAGTGTATCTCTACTCTGAGACGTAGGCTAAAATGGTAGGTTTGCTTGGTGGGAATTGAGATTTACTGCCACTATGCTGTTGCAAAAAGATAACTTTCCGTCCATTTCATGATAATATTGCTATGAATATGGTATATCAGTCCAAATACTTGATGTTTCACTGGAATTTTCTAGAATTTACTTAGGATTTATTTCAGACACACATGATTACTTATATTAAGACAATGATGATTGAATAAGTTTGAACTTTGGGATTGGGAAAACTGAAAAGTATATTCAGGTGCTATAAATATAAAAATATAATGATCCAAATTATTAGAAACATCTTATTAGGAAGACTTTCAAAGTCTTAAAAAATGTTGTAAGAGCTCTGATTATTATTATTATTATTTACTTAAATAAGAGAAACTTTTCAAAACTTAATGGAAAATTGTTTCCTAATGGATGTCATAGCATTTGATCTAGTGTTGTGAGTGACCGTTTATTGTGGGATGCCTATGTAGGGTATGCTGCTGAAGTCCCTTTTATAATAAGCCATAATGAATTAACCCCAATACTTCATCTCTGTTAAGCTATAAAATATACTTCATAGGAATCACATTAAAGCTATCTACAGGCATATTTAAATGTACTCTTTTACAGAAACATGGAGATTTAGCTAGGCCTGAGTCCCTGTTAATACGTTAAAGTAATGAAAAGATTCCATGACTTATGGGAAAAGAGCTAACTTCTCTTCAAAGTATAAGGATGAAGGAAAACAACAAAGTAATAGGACACACTAAATTTTTCTGGTTGATGTAGTAGAATTTTATTTTCAATAATCATGAGTACATTAATTTGGAAAACATGTTATTGGTATGGGGAAAATCCAGATAAGATCTGTGGCTTCTAGACATTTTAAATACTGCAAGACAAAAACTTGTGCCCTTTATTAGTCTCCATCCCCTCGAGATTGCAAACAAAAGAGTAATAAATCTATAATTTTTCCTGAGAAAGGAAAGTATCTACTAACTAGCTAAGCACAATGGATATAATAAAATCATGGAATTTGTCTGGCTTTCATCTGATAAAATACTTCAGAAAGGCCAGTGATGCTTTTAATGAGTGGCCTTGAGCAATTCATTTAACATGTTTCAGCCTCCATTTTATTCTTTTCTAATCTAAAAGATTAAGATGCATCTACTTCCCAGCAGTGTGGAGGCTTAATTTCATTTGATTCAAAAGCCTTTGGGCTTTTTCCATGATCAGCTGTGTTTGGTTTCAGAAAGTTTTGAACTGTCAAAATGAGTCACCCAAAAGTGATGTCACAGAGTATCTCCTTTGCTAAAAGCTCTGATTCCTATATTATCATTTAAATTTCATGCTGTGATAGATACTCTAAATATCTTTAGTAACACATACATGTCACATATCTCTTTTGATATAGTCTGACCTAGGAAGCTCTTCATGACTAATGTGGTGTTCTTCACTGGCTTGATTTGCAATTCAAGCCACAAGGAGGAAAACATCAGTGAGTCAATTCCCTTTTGTCAAAGTCTTTGGGCATTACTTGTGACGAATGAATTCTCAAATATACTTGACCACATGTAAAAGAGTATGTAATGTGCTATGTTGTTTTTGAACACAGTTTCATTCAACCTCAATATAATCACTAAGCATGTCGTGTGTAATCAATATCCTCAGACAACAAAGTGAAAAGAGGCAATGTGGTACAGACACGATTTTAGGAAACTGTTCGTCTGAGAAAAAGGTACGCATACTCTTTTAATCAGCAATGATCTATGCAAAAAACAATGGACTACATATTAATTTCCTTCACTGAAGCTGAAAATATACTTTTGACTACAAAACAAGCAGATTATAAATCTGTTTCTCCTGAATTGGTTTGTGTTGACTAAATGTTTATGTCCACCACCCCTCCCGTTTATAAATTGAAGCCCTGACCCTCAATGTAATAGTATTTGAAGATAGGTCATTTGGGAGATAATTAGGGTTAGGTGAAGTCATGAGGGAGGGATACTAATTCTATCTCAGTTATATGAGCATACAGCAAGATGGTAGCTGTCTATAAGTCAGGGGAAGACCTCAAAATGAAACCTGCCTTATGAGAACCTTTCAATAAACAAAATGACTGACTCAAAGTAACTAATGTCTGTGTTTTCCTCTTTACAACCACTGTGATGCCACTGTTTATTTCAAATGCAGCTCACGACATAGACATGGGTAGTATCATAAGAGTTGGAGATACAACCTACACCTGAATTGAGCTCAATGATTTGAAATCATTAAGTAGTTTCTATATAAATTTTCACAGAATTTATTTAGAACATAAAATAAAGATAAAATTTCAACATAATCATAACAATTGTTTAGAACACAAACTAAGAAAACACTTTTGTGGACAAGCATTTTATCAGTGACATTTAGAATTGACAGTGCTGTGGTAAAAAAAAAAATTAATAGGTTTTTAAGTTTTTTTAAACTTTTCCACATGTAGTTCACTCCTTTAATGCTTACATTTTGTTACCTACACTTGGTTTTCAGGTTTTTTTTTTGTTGTTGTTATAATTAGATAACATAAATAAGTACATAGTACAGTCCCAGATGTTTCCAATAGATGTCTTCTGTCACTATTATAATATTATTTTAAAAGAACATTCTTGTATAAAATTCTGCATCTGTGATTTTTGCTTTTGATAAAGTTCTAAAACTGGAATTTTGGTACATGAAGTTTCCCTAGAAATATAGCAATGCTCCTAGAAATATAGCAATGCTTCTAGAATTTCACTAATAGTGGAAGTTATTCTTGAAGAATCTTTGCTAACATTGCAAGTCAAAACTGTCATTTCCTTTTATTTACTTTATTTTGATCACCAGTAGGATTAAAGAAATATATAATTATTATCCTCTCACTTATTTTGAGAATTTATATTTAATGTATTTTGCCAGTTCTTCTATTTGAATATTACTATTCTGTTTATTTTTTTGTAGTGATTAGTCTGTAGTGATCTTTACCAGGAATAATAAAAACTTGCTTCTTTTGGACCAATTATGGAATTTTTAAAGAAGATTTTGTTCTTTGAGTCTGAAGTGGATATAAAATGTGGTCCAATTATGATTTATGGTAAAACTTTGTATTTCATACACACACACACACACACACACACACGACTTATTTAAAACAGAACTCCAGATAATAATTCTGTTAGTTAAAATTTGTTCCCAAAGAGCTACTGTAATAGCTTTATCATGCTAGTATTGTAATAAAATAAAGATAAAATTTCAAAGCGATGGTAAAGACTTTAGTTTTGTATTGTATAAGATGAACAGACATAAAGAAGGACCTCTATTTAGTGGGCATCTAGCAGATAAGGTCTAGAATCATAATGGTTAAGTGAGTAGAAAAACTTCAGAAACAAGTCAGCTAGAGAATAGAGAATAGATGACTCTGACATCTGGGCAATTTGTAGTATTTTGTCATATCTCACTTTCTGCACTCAGTTGTTATTACTTGTTTCATGTCTGTTTCTTCCTTCCCTCTGAGTTATTACTATCTGTTATACATTCCTGAATTGGAATTTTCCCAACAGCTATCATACAGTAATTGATTAATAATGTTGAAAAATTGAATAATTAATTGAATTCCAGGTTCAAATGAACTCTGTTGCTTTCTATGATTACAAGGGCATTGGGTGTTCTTTTGCTGATCTAGGGTTCAGAGGGAACCCTGAACTGCTCTCTGCTGGGAGCAGCAGAGAAAAGTCACAGCAACGTCAGTTTGGCCACGGATGCTGCCTAATGGTGTGTTAAAACTCTGCAGTGAAGAATAAGTTGCTGACATGATGCCTCCTGAAGGGACACACAAATGCTGACTCCTTTGTTCTTTTAATTGGTCAGTTGTGTCCTATAAAATTTGGCATGAGAAATACTTTGCCCTTTCAGGTTGCTATGGACAGAAAATCCCTAACCAAGCAAAATCTGGGTTGCTCATGTGTGATTGAATGCATCTCTTCCCTTTAGGGGGATGATGTACTTTCCTTTTCGAAGCCATGTTTAATGTTCTGTTTGGTAAACATGTACCAAGGTGATCCTTTCATCAACTAGACTGTTGAGATCACTACTTTGTATGTAGGAAGGTGAACAGCATGATAATCCAAGTCTTAGGGAATATGAAGAGGGAGAAGTGAGTTTGTTGACCCATGATGTCTAAAAGAAAGATTTTGACTGGAAAATGGAAATAACCAGATGCCAATGTTAAAAATAAATACATAAATAAAGCCATCTGGAGACAGAGGAAATCCTCAAATTTTATAAAAACTAAAGAAAGAAATCATTCTGCTCTAAGTGGTTAAGCTGTTGTGATACTCATTGTAAATTTATTATAGGGATTGCAATTTATATATATTCATGCAACAAACATTAAGAGTCTACAGTAGCAAAGCATCTTGTAGGTTATAAAGTGAACTCCTAATGAAAACAGATATATTTTTCTGATATCAAGGGTTTTTTTTTAATCTAATAGCTAAGAAAAATGAACCATTTATTGATCAATCAGTAGTATATGGGGCTTTAAGCGTATACTACTATGTTATCTGTTTTTTAAATATAAAAATGGAGGCTTAGACAAACCTATGCTATGTAGTTATGCTGCTAGAAAGTAGAGTAGATAAAATTTAAACCCAGATCTGAATTTTTAGCTAAAGGTTTTAACCATTTTTCATTGTCTTCATCTTCTCATAGCAGAATTTACATGTAGTTCTCCCCTCTGTCTCATGGTAGAAAAGGCAAGCTAATTAGCTAGAATACATGAAAATGTACAAATTACTATAACATAAGGCAGACTCTAGTTAATTCAACCATAAGAAAGGCTAGAAGGATAGAGGCTTCACTTTGGTTATGGCTTCATTACTGACATGAGATTTGAACAACCTTGGGAGATGGGTAAAATTATAATAAATAAAGATGGGAGAAAGGCATTTTATTTTTTTATTTTTATTTTTTTCAACATTTCTTGGATTCCCTTTTTTTACAATATATGAAATTTATTGTCAAATTGGTTTCCATACAACACCCAGTGCTTATCCCAAAAGGTACCCTCCTCAATACCCATCACCCACCCTCCTCTCCCTCCCACCCCCCATCAACCCTCAGTTTGTTCTCAGTTTTTAACAGTCTCTTATGCTTTGGCTCTCTCCCACTCTAACCTCTTTTTTTTTCCTTCCCCTCCTCCATGGGTTTCTGTTAAGTTTCTCAGGATCCACATGAGTGAAAACATATGGTATCTGTCTTTGTCTGTATGGCTTAGAGAAAGGCATTTTAGACAGAAGGGCAAACAGTAAAAGAAATTAAAAGTATGGCATTTACCAATGAACATGAACCAGTCCAGTTTTACTAGGAAAATTAGTTATAAAGAGAGAAGCAGTGAGAGGCAACATCAGTTAGACACAGAGTGTGGAGAACCTTGAATTCCTGGGGAGAAAGGCAAACATTTGTTCTGTTGGTATTTAAAGTTTTCTGACAATTGGAATGCCATGCTTGGAAGGCTCCTTTAGGAAGACTAACTTGGCAATATAATGCAATATAGATGAGAATTGGGAGATACCAGAGGCAAATTTACCAAGTAGACATTCTTACAGGGAAACTGCTTAGAGATATGTAGTACTTACAATAACATTAAAAACTCTATGGGAAAGAGACCATAATTAGAATTGAAAGCCTGCTAAAAAAAAAATTGAAAGCCTACTATGGACCAACACTCTACTGGGCATCCTGGATGATTAAATACATCATATCATTTACATTTCATTATTTCTGTATTATGGTCGTACCCTTAGAAATGGAGACAAATATGTGAGAGGGATGCTGCAGAGAGAGAATGAACATAATTGACTGTGATAGGGTATAGAAACTTTCCAGTCAAGGGTAATACTGAAGCTTCAGGTCCAAAGTTCTTAATGGTGCTGTCAAGATGGTTTCAGTTGCAGATGATGAAACCAATTTTGGAAATTTTGAGTCTGAGAGGCAGCTTCTTTTTCTTAGGCACAGTGGCTGATTGTGATCTGTGTCTAGTCAAGCAGGTTGGGGTCAGGAGGGACATTCAATTGATGGTGAAACAGCAGTGGTTACAAAAACAGCACAGGCACTATGCTAAGTGCTTTGTCTCATGTATTTCCCACTACAATCCAATGAAATATATAATATTATTTTTAAAATTTCCTTAGCAATTACACAGGTATTAGTCAAGTTAGAAAATGGAAACTAGGTATTTTAGAAGTAATGGATTTGATAGGTCATATACTTACAAAACTTTGGTAGGGCTGGGGATTAAAATCTCTGGAAAAACACTACCAGATGTCAGGAATTTAGGAGTTGCTAAAATGACAGGGAAATGCTGCCAATCTCTATTGCCTACAACACCAATGCAGGTGATTTTTCAGGAGCTCTCCTGAAGCTACTAAAATTTTCATGATACCTTCTGCCCCTCCACATACTGTCACCATTATAACAGAATAGTGGTCTCTCTTACTCTTCTATTTTCCAATTCTTGTACAAATTCTCTCATTGTTTGGAATGTGAACCTGACCTCAGATGACAAGTAGTTCTAGAAAATGCATTTTTTAGGCTTCCAGTCTCTGAGGAAAGAAATTAGTGTTCAGTCTTGATGGAAAATACTACACACGCACACACACACACACACACACACACACACACACATGCACGCATGCATACACAGATGTAAGTTTAGTAAATTAAATAATCTGCCTAACGGTTCTAGTTGGCAAGTAATAGAAGCAATATTTAAGACCAAGTTTAACATAAAAATTCATGGTCTAACTATTAGATGGTACAGCCATTGAACCAGGGACAGAGCAACAAAGCAGGTATGGCCAGGTTGGTAACTCAGTACTTGGCCTGTGACATGAGATAGCTAATGAAAGACTTCAGTGAAAGGCTCTAAATGATCCCCAAAAGTTTCCCAGATATAGTCAGCTTTAACTATCTTCCAGGCCCAGAAAGTTCAAAAGCACCCATCTAAGTTAGTCTATCCATACTTTTACTCCTCCCTGATTTGACTGTTAGGGGATCTAAATATCACCAAGTGAATGGGGAAAAGAGTTAGCAGGGTAAGAGCTGAAACCCACCACATCTCTTCCCCCACTGCAGGCGATAGTCATCTATAGGACACAATGGATGGAGTTAAGAAAAGTCTTACCTTTGAATGAAACTGGAATCATAGATTAACAGCTAATATTAGAATTAATGGATTAAATTGCCTAGAAAGTTGCAATCCTAAACCTAGGAATAAAAGTCATGACATTGACCCTAGTTTCCTTTCAGACCAAAGGAGGGAGTGGAAGGTAAAAATGCAGGTGCATCTAATCACATTGTATATGCTGTATGTTCAAAAAACTAGTTATTCCAATATTTGAAAAACTTAGACCAGCATAGAAGATAGGCACTGATTGAAAATTAAGGAAAATAAGAAATAACAGGGAAATATTTTCCTGAATTCCACAGATTAAGTATAGACTAATTCACTTTAGTCATTTTGATGGACTTAACAAGGCTATCTGGCGCTTTGAGACACAGGGACAAAATACATTATGTGACCCAAGATCTATGTTACTACTATATAACAGGACACAGAATTTTCTAGTCATTTGTAATTCTTTAAAAATAATGTTATACATTTAAAAATATAAAATAGAACTTTGTTTATCTAGAAAAAAAAACTTCTATCTCATGAATGTTTCACTTGTTTTGGTACTCAGATTACTAAGAATGTTTTTAAGCAAATATCATTTTTGCTATGTCTTGCCTTTTCTTGCTTAGACAAAATCTTGGTTTTTTTCCCCTCTTAAGTTTTCACAGTATTATTCTATCAGCGATAAAATTCCATCAACATGTTTTATATTTGAGAAATTTTAAAGTCATGTTCACTGCACATCTTTGCTATAAAACATGCTAATAAATGCATTCTGATTTATTTTTTTCTCCCAACAGGTTCTGACTAGTTTTAAATGAGAAATTATTAGAAATGAAAATAGGAAAATGTGAATATTTTCTTTTTAAAAGTTAGGTAGCTGTGACAGAAAGCAATGTGGGGATTATAATTTTGATTTAAAGCAGCTATATATATATGTGTGTGTGTGTGTGTGTGACACACACGCCTATATATGCACATGCATATATGTGTCTAGTAGCCATACACATAAAGATTTCATTCAACAATTATTTTGATTAACCCACCCCCTAAATTTAAGGATTTAAATGAAATTAATGCCAACTCCTTGTTTTTTTCTTTTAGTTACAAAGTGCTAAAAAACATTATGTTTAAAAATCAATTCTATTTAGTGACCATTGTCAATAAATAGATCGTGTTTTGGCAGTTTTGGAAGAAATGCACATGTACCCAAAGTAGTCTTTAACTATTATCACTCAGGCTGTTATTTAGCTGGTATACACTGACAGTTATCCTAACTACTTCCATGCTGGATACCAAAACTCCACTCTGTCTCTCTGAGAATCCTTCTTTATCCCGGCTGCCATAGAACCTCCCCTCCACCCTGCTGGACTTCATAATTTAAGAACTAAAGGATTTACCAGCATAAAAGGGCCTGTAAAACTCTTCCTATGTGTCTGCCTGGGTTATACTCATTATTAACTGTAAGATCACCGCTGATTATTACAAGTAAAAATAAAGGAGAATACTTAGAACAAAAGTATATGTGTTATACATTAAACAAAACGTGTTATAATACATTCTAAAGTCTGCAAAGCTATTAGCAACTTTAGGATTCATTCCTTTTTTTTTTATTACTATAATTCTCTCTGATACTATCTATTTTTTTTTTAACGACCACGGATCTCTTCTGTAGGCCAAATAGTGTATTACACATCTGTCAAGACCATACTTTATTAGCATAGAACTGTATTTACAAAACCTCTCAGAACCCTTTTGGATTATTCTGACTGCTTGCTTTATGTTAATTTATTTCTTTAATGTGTTTATATTTTTCCAGTCATTTGTATAAATGAAAACATACTAGAATGAATAGTTTTCACCCCTCTGAGAGTTTAAATTTCAAGATTAATGTTGAATTCTATTCTTCATTTCAGTATGATAGCAAAATTAAGTTTGAAGCACAACACTAGTAATAAATATTTCTTATAAAAATACTATATTTATAAAGCAATAATAAATTACAGGACGATAAAGAGATGGATGGCCCCATCATTAAAGAAGTTCATGACCTTTATGGTGATTTTACTTGTTTATTAGAATAATTGAACCAAATTTTAAATTCTCTTCTAATGATATTTAGACAATTTGCTTTGAGATTACTACTGGATACATCAAGTATTCACTTGAATTCATAGAAATATTCAATGTAATCACAGAATTCATAGAGGTATTATTTCATGTGCTCGTACTGACTTATACCTTGATGACAAAATTATGCTCCCCAGGATAGTAGGGCTTCATGAGTTCTCTTTAGACTCCTGACTATAGAGGTGAGTTAGAAGCAAGTGTGAAACAGGAAAAGACCACCCATGATGTTTTGGTACCAAAAGAAATTCAAATTCTGTAACCACCTACGCTCCATTGCTATGTTCCCAGTCACCAATTGGCATTGTAATCCCTTCCTTTTTTTTCAGTAGAAGTGAGGTGTTCACTTAGGTTTGCCTGATCTGAAAGTAGAGGAATTTCACACACACAAATGGCAATTTTAGTACAGATATTCAGAGAATAAGAATATATTTGTTCATAGATTTCCATCTCATATCAAACTGCCTAGGTGGTTTAAAGACTTATTTGTTTATTATTTTTAATGAAGTTAGAATTTGGGAAAGGTAAACACATAGGTGGGATTAATGTAGAATTAGTGAAATGATCAAATCATCAGCCGTGACTATTTGTATCCCCGAGAGAGGGGCAATAAAATAATAATGATAATGATGATAATGCAAAAGGATTCTTTAAATTTAGAAAGCATAGGAATATGTTATATTTCCATAAAACTAGATCTAAGTATCTCAAGAGGAAAAATGACAGAAACTTTATTTTGATTATAAGTTGTGTAAAGATAATTTCTATAATCAGAAAATCAGTGAATGAAAAGTTTTCAAGGGAAGATGGTCAATACCTGAAAATTACAAAAACAGAAAATTTCTCCCAAGGTGCAGACTTCAGGGCATGATCTACTGACTTGAAATAATAAGACAACTTAAAATAATATGTAACTTACTCAATTTACAACTTACAGAAATTTACAACCCTGGGAATCAGTTTCAAATGAGGTAAAACAAGTTCACCTAGAAGAATACATTTAAATTACACACAAATTGCTTTCTAATTTTAAGTACCTTAAAAATGAAATATAATATCCAAAAAAGAATTAGACTCAGGAAGAAAAAGAGGAAAATGATTAATTTATGAAACGCCGATAGCATAAATTAATGAAAAAAAATTTCAAAACTCTAATATAAAAGACCAAATGCCAGGTGTAGGTTAAGGGAACTCAGTATAATCAGAAAATGCTTGGAGATGGTGAGACATATTATACTTTTCCTGTAGAATAATTATCAAAACCATTTGAAAGTTAAATATATGCAAAGTATACGCAATTAGTTCAATATTTAGCTTTTCATCTAAAAGAATCTGTTGGTTGAACTGAATCAACTCTAGTAGAAATGAATGAAATATCCGGTTGCATTTATGCTGATTTGCCCTAATGAATGTCACCAGCTGATCGCTGTTAGTAAGAATGGCATGCCTATTGCCTGACTTATTCACATAAGGAAAGTTTTCTATATTGTAACTTTCTGTGGCTTCCGTACTATTTTGGGCAAAGAAAATGAAATATTGGACTATGATAATACCTTTAATTCTTTTATTTCTAAAATAACTATACCTTGAGGTTTTAATAAAAATGGAAATAATTATTGTCTAGAAATCATACTGATACCCAACAGATAAACACTTAAAATCTGCCTATCACTCTTCTCTCCATATATAAATTTACATATGCTTTACATCAACTCTAAGAGTTAGACAATAGAGTTATTGTCTTCATGTCACAGACAAGAAAACTGAGGTACAAAGTAGTACCTTGCTTGAGCACATAGCTAGTAAGTCTCAAACCCAAGGAATTTGGTCTGGCAGCAGATTCTAAGATGATTCTTAATGGTCCCCACTTCCTGGTATACAGGTATATTTGTTTTATATCGATGCCTTAACAAATTACCACAATTTTAGCAGCTTAAAAGTACAAATTTATTGTGTTATAATTTCTTTGGATTAAAAGTCTGGACACAGTGAGCCTTACAAGGTTGAAGTCATTATCTGTAGGGTTGTATTCTTTTGGAGGCCCCAGGAGAGAACATTTCTAGACTATGAAGTTTGTGGGCAAAGTTATTTCCTATGGTTATAGTACTGAGATTCTCATTTTCTTGTTGGCTGTAAGTCAGGGATCATTTTGAATTATCTGCCATCCCTCGGCATGTGGCTCACTTTCTCAATCATCAAAGTCAACAAGAGCAGGCAGAGTCCTAAATATCTAGTCTTCTGCCTCACTTCTTTTCTGCTTTCCTCTTCCACCTCATGTCTCTGCTAAAAGCCAGAAAAAATTCTTGTCTTTTAAGGGCTCATGTAATTAGCTCAGGCCCATCTAGATAATCAATGTGTAATCTTTCTAATTAAGTCAGTTAATTAACAACTATCATTCCATTTACTTTTTTTTTAATTTCCTTTTTCTTTTTAATTTCTTTTTAATTTTTAAAATTTTATTTAAATCCAAGTTTGTTAACATATAGTGTAACATGAATTCAAGAGTACAATTTAGTGATTCATCACTTACATTTAACACCCAGTGCTAATCTCAACAAGTACCCTCCTTAATGCCCCTCACACATTTAGCCTGTCCCCCTACCCAATACCCCTCCAGCAACCCTCAGTTTGCTTTCTGTATTTAAGAGTCTCTTATGATTTGCTTCCCTTTCTCTTTTTATCTTATTTTTCCTTCTCTTCTCCTATGTTCATCTGTTTTGCTTTTTAAATTCCACATATGATTGGAATCATAGGATATTTATTTTTCACTGACTGACTTATTTCACTTAGCATAATACATTCTACTTTCAACCACCTTGTTGCAAATGGCAAGATTCTGTCTTTTTGATTGCTGAGTAAAATTCCATTATATATGCATATACATACATATAGAAGATGGGGTTGTGTATATATATCTTCTTAATCCATTTGTCAGTCAATGGGCATTTGGGCCCTTTCCATAATTTGGCTTTTGTTGATAGTGCTTCTATAAACATTGGGGTGCATGTGCCTGTTTGAATCAGCATTATTGTACCCTAGATTAGTGTTTGACTGAATGATTAGAGCATGAGAATCAAACGGGGAGATTTTTAAAATTTTGATGACTATACAAACCCTTGTATAATCTCCTCTCTTTAAGGATGGGTGGCCTAGTGACTCACGTGACCAATACAGCAAATGTTATAGGATGCCACTTCCATGATAATATTACATAAGATTGTGACTTTCATCTTATTAACAGACTTTGGCTGGCTTTGATGAATCCAGCTGCCATGTTTAAGAGGACAAAGTGTCAAGGAACTAAAGGTGGCCTGTGGTCTTTAGCCAACAAAGAATTGATGCACTTAGTCCAAAATCCTGCATGGAATTATGTCTTGCCAACAAATCATAAATTTGGAAATGGATCCTTCCCCAGATAAACTTTCAGCTCTGTCTCGGGGCAACACATTAACTATAGCCTATTGAGAGTATCTGAAGCAGAGGATACAATTGAGTCATGATGAAGTCCTGACCTACAGTAAGTGGATAATAATGTATACTGTTTAAAGCCACTAAGTTTGTGGCACTTTGTGATGCAGCAATAGATAACAAATGCATCTGGATTTAGAGGTTATGGTGTTCATTACTAAACTGTACTTCCAGTACAAGATGCAATTCAGTCCACAGACAAAGGTTTAAATGTTTTTTTCCCTTCCATTTCTACTCCTATACCCATTCACCGGTATATTTGGCAAATATCAAAGGCCATTATCGGCAATTCCCTGGGTATTTTGCAAACAAAAACAATAAAGCAGGTTTATAGCACAGTGGTGGAAATACAAAAACAAACAAACAAAAAAAAACAAAAAAAAAAACAACCCCAAAAAACCAAACATGTGCTACAGGGCCATGGGAAGAAAAATGAGAAAACGCTTAACCTGTTTGGTCTTTTCAAAAAAAGCTTTCTGAAAGAGATGACATTTTAATTGGGCCTTAAAGGATGCTTAATCATTCCATAGGCTGATAAGGCTAGTACTGATTCACATAGGGAGAAGAGAACACAGAAGACAAGACTGCTCTGGGCAACTCTAGACAAGTAGGTATCCATAGTAAAATAGTCTGAGGTGGGCAAGGGCCAGATAATGAAGGGGCTCTTTGGATTTCATTTTTAAGAGTCACTGAAGGATTTTAACCAGAGAATAAACAAGATGAGATATGAGTTTTAGAATGATGTATCCGAGAGTAACACAAGGAATGGATGGACAAGGTGGGGATGCAAATGAGTAAATAAGCTGAAAGTAAAGGGACTAGCTGACTGTTGTCACAGTTCTAAGTAAGAAATATCAGTGGGCCTCCTGGAGTGATATTAAAGAAGAGAGAAAAGAGAGAAACCTTGACTTCAAAGGTCAGTAGGAGAAATTAATCTAGCAACTAATTCCATGTGGGGTAAAAGAAAGGCAGAAGTCTCAGAGTCCATCTTATGGCTTAAGCAACTAGGTGTATGACATGTAACAGAGACAGGGGAAACAGGAAGTTAACAGGTTTTTCAGGTTGAAGCTGTAGCTTAGTGAGGGGTAATTTCAGTTTAGGAATAGTTGAGAGGAGTATGGGCTAATGTACAGTTAGTAGGCATTTGTTATCATGGTATAAGTCAGGAGCTTAGAAAAAATAATAAATCAAGTTGTAGCTATAGATTCAGAAAGGAGCAACGTTGAAGTTATGGGTGTGCATAAAACCTCTCAGAGATGTATTCAGAGAAGACAAGATAGATAGAGGCAGAATCCAATACAGTAATAACATGAAGAACAAACACAAAAATAAGAGCATGTAATAAGAGACTCTCTACTGAGACAGATATAGAGAACATTCGAAAGGAATCGTCTGGCAGAGATTGAAAGAGGAGACATTTTCAAGAAATTACACTGTCTTTCACCTATTTATCACATTTTTGGGGACGGCTGTTTATGCTAATTTTGAAAGGATGGTGTTAGAGTTGATTTATCCAGAGTTATAAAATTGTGGCATAAAAATTTCAAAAAGAAATAATAGTATACCTATATTTTATTTTTATATTGGAATCTTCTTTGGTTTATCCATTTTAAATAGTATACCCTAGTGTCTAGAGTGTGGGTGCTGCAACCATACAGTCTGATTAGAACAAAAGCTTGCTAGTTTCTAGTCATAGGGATTAGACAAGTTTACCAGATTGAGTCTCAGTTTCTTCATCTTATAAAAAGGGAATCGCAATATGCATTGCAGGTTACAAAAGATTCAATGTAAAATACTTGGGACAGTGCCTGTAATATAGTTATTACTCAATATTAACTATTATAATTATACATCTCAGTAAAAATCTTATCTTAACATGATTAATCCACATGGTACCATAAATGTGTGGAACCATGTGGCTTTATCATACTATATTTTTTCTTATTGGCTCTATAAAATTGCATTTTTAAATTTGATTTACAGTGGTAACTTAAATTGAGGCTAGGAGTCAGCCAAGAGAAAGAGATACAGTATTAATGTTTGGTTTTCAAGGTCTTACTGGAAGAACACAGGATAAAGAAAGCCTATTTGTCAATGAAAAGAACATTTAAAAGTATAATTTTCTAGAGTCACCATCAGACCATTCTCATGTGAATATACAAAATGATTGAAAATCATGTTGGAAAAACTCTACTAAATATTTTAATATTTATTTATGATTATAGAAAGTATTTGTGGGAACTTAATTTCTTTAAAAATTTTTATATTAGAAGATTACCATTGACTCTTAATAAAATATTTTTAAAAATTGGTGAACTATAAAAAGTCAATTTTATTCACCAAGATAGACCCCATTCTGGGCCATAAAATAAACCTTAATAAATATAAAAGAATAGAAATCATATGATATATGCTCACATCACAATGGGATTAAGTTAGAAATAGATAACAGGAAAAAAACTGGAAAAATCTCAAATACATGGAGATTAAACAGCACACTTTTACATAATACATAAATAAAAGAAGAAACCTTAATAAGTTAAAGTATTTTGAATGAAATAAATGAAAATGATTATACACCTTATTAGAAATTCTGGTATAAAGTGAAACAAATGCTTAGAAGGAAATTTATAGCATTGAATGAATGTATTAGAAGTGAAGAAAGACCTAAAATCAATAATCTAAATTTTTACATTAGGAAACTACAAGAGTAAATTAAGTCCAGAAGCAATAGAAGAGAAATAATAAAAATTACCATAGAAATCATTAAATTGAAAACAGGAAAACAATAGAGAAGAATCAATGAAAACAAAGCTTGTTCTTTAAAAGGATCAATAAAATTGGCAAGCCTCTAGCCAGGCTAACCAAGAAAAAAGAGAAAGAGAATACGATTACCAGTCAGAAACAAAAAAGGGGACATCTCCACATATCTTATGGACATTAAAAGGATAGTAAAGCAATACTATGAACAACTCTGTGCCCACAGATTCGATAACTGAGATGAAGTGGAGCAATTCTTTGAGAGATCAAACATGTTAAAAGTAACATAAGAGGAAATAAGACAATCTGAATATACCTATATCTACTAAAGTAATTGAATCTATAACTAATAACCTCCCCAAACTGAAAACACCAGGACCAGACAGATTCACTGGTGAATTCTACCAAATATTTAAGGACGAAATTATGCCAATTCTCTATAATCTCTTCCAGAGGAAAGAAGCAGAGGGACTATTTCCTAACTTATTCCATGAGGCAAGCATTACCCTAACACCAAAACTGTACAAAGACATTACAAGAAAAGAAAACCACCAACTAATATCTCTTATGAACAGAGATGTAAAAAATGCAACAAAATATTAGCAAATTGAATTCAACAATGGATAAAGAGAATTGTATACCACAACCAAGAGTGATTTATCCTAAGTATGAAAGCCTGGCTCACAATAAAAAATCAATTAAGGTAACCCATCAAATCAACAGACTAAAACCTTAAATCACATGATTATATCAACAGATGCAGAAAAAGAATTTGACACAGTGTAATGTACTCATTTATGATGAAACTCTCATTAAACTAGGAATAGTGGGAAATTTCCTCAACTTGAGAAAGAAGACCTATAAAAAAGCTACAGCTAACATCATACTTAATGGTGTGAAACTCAAAGCTTTCTCACTAAGATCAGGAACAAGGCAAGAATATTCCATCTTACCCCTCCTTTTCAAGATCCTACTGGAAGTCCTAGGTAATGCAATAAGACAAGATAAGGAAATAAAATGTATACAGATAGAGAAGGAAGAAATAAAACTATTTTTGTTCACACATGATATGATTAATCTATGGAGAAACCAGAAAGAATAAAAGAAAAATATTCTGGAACTAGTAAGTGCTTATAGCAAGATTTCAGGGTAAAAGGTTAACATACAATAGTTAATCATTTTCCTAAGTACCAGCAATGAAATTAAAAGCACAATACCATTTATATTAGTACCCTCCAAGTGAAATACTTAGGTGTAAATCTAACAAAATATTACAAGACCGATATGAGGAAAACTATAAAATTCTGATGAAAGAAGCAAAAAAAAAACTAGAGAAATATTCTATGATCATAGATAGAAACACTCATTGTTATGTTTATTCTTCTCACCTTGATCTATAGATTCAATGCAATCCCAATAAAAATCCCAGAAAATTATTTTTGGGTATAGACAAAATGAATCTAAACTTTATATGAAGAGGCAAAAGATTCATAATAGCCAACAGATTATTGAAGGAAAAGAACAAAGTTGTAAGACTGACAATACCAACTTCAAGACTTTCTTTAAACCTATAGAAATCAGGACAGTGTGATATTGGTGAAAGAATAGACAAATAGATCAATGGAACATAATAGCACAGAAATAGACCCATGTAAATATAGTCAAGTGATCATTGAGAAAGGAACAAAGACAATAAAATGGAGCAGAGTGTCTTTTCAACAAGTAGTGCTGGAACTGTACTTTCACATGCAAAGAAATGAATCTAGACACAGTCCTCCCATCCTTCACAAAAATTAACTCAAAATGGATCATAAACCTAAATGAAGAAGGCAAAATTATAACACTCCTGGAAGACAACATAAGCAAAAACATAATGACCAGGAATATGGTGATGCCTTCTTTTAGATACATCAGTGGCAGTATCCCATGAAAGAAATAATGATAAGATGGACTTCATTAAAATTAAAAACTTTTGCTCTGTGAGGGACAATGTGAAGAGAATGAGAAGATAAGTGACAGACTGGAAGAAAATATTTAGAAAGACACATCTGATAAAGGTCTGTTTTCTAAAATATACAAAGGACCAGTAAAACTTAACAATAAGAAAATGAACAACCTTATTAAAAAATGGGCCAAAGACTTTAACACACCATAATTCACCAAAGAAGATATACAAATAGAAAATAAAAACATAAAACGATGCTCCACATCATATGTCATCAAGGAAATGCAAAATAAAACAGCAGTGAAATATGCACATGAGGATGTGGAACAACAGGAATTCACATTCATTGCTGGTGGGAATGCAAAATACTATGGTCACTTTGGAAGAAAGTTTGGCAGTTACTTACTAAACAAACTCATACCATATGATCTAGCAATTGCATTCCTTGGCATTTACCACCCCCACCCCCTGCCAAAAGTTGAAAATTTATGTGCATACATAAATCTGCACACAGATGTTTAAAGTAGCTTCATTCATGATTGCCAAAACTTGGAAGCAATTAAGATGCCCTTCAGTAGGTGAATAGGTAAATAACTGTGGTAAATCCAGACAGTGGAATATTATTCATCACTAAAAGGAAATGAGCTATCAGCCAAGAAAAGATACAAAACCTAAATGCATATTAGTAAGTGAAAGAAATTAATCTGAAAAAGGGTGAATCCAATTATATGACATTCTGGAAAAGCCCAAACTATGGAGACAGTAAAAAGATCAGTGGTGACCAGGAGATGTGTGTGTGTGTGTGTGGGGGAGCACAGAGGATTTTTAGGCTACTGACAATACTCTGTATAATTACTATAATGATAGATACATGTCATTATTCCTTTGTCCAAATCCATAGGATGTTCAACACTAAAAATGAACCTAATGTAAACTATGGAGTTTGGGTGATTATGAAGTGTCAGTGTAGGATCAATTGAAACAGATGTTCCACTCTTATGGGAGATGTTGATAATGGAGGATTCTGTGCATATGTTGGGACATCAGGTATATGGTAAGTCTGTGACTTTCTCTCAATTCTGGTGTGAATCTAAAAAGTTCCCATTTGCACCCTCCTATTTCAATAACAGTCTTGGAGTTAGGTGAGAAAAATTAGTGGGCTGATTCACCCTATAGTAAAACTGAGATGGTTTAGTAAAGGAGGAAAAAAAAACCACAACCTTAGGAACTTTGATCTCTGAAAAAAAAGAATGTAGGGAGAATTTTATGTTTCATATTGTTCTCTTACACAGAATCTGAAATCCATTTGTTTAAAAAGACATTTCTTTTTAATTAACACTTCTTATTTTCTTTCCATTCTTTTCCTTGGAATCAATATGTTTTTACTGAAATGTATTTTCACATCTAGAGTTTAATTATTACATTTATAGTAAAGCAATACCATAAACAGAGAATCATATATATCCTCACCAGTGCCAGAAGTATGAACTCCTTGGAAGAATAAAGCCAGGGAGATATAGAGATCAATGTAGTTGACAAAATTAAAATAAACATTGTGGACTTAGAGTATTTGTTGAATTTGGAGGAGAGCAAGAATCTGTAATGACCTTGCTTAAGTATAAGCATTAGAGTTTATTTTTTTTTATTTTTTTTTATGAAATTTATTGACAAATTGGTTTCCATACAACACCCAGTGCTCATCCCAAAAGGTGCCCTCCTCAATACCCATCACCCACCCTCTCCTCCCTCCCACCCCCCATCAACCCTCAGTTTGTTCTCAGTTTTTAACAGTCTCTTATGCTTTGGCTCTCTCCCATTCTAACCTCTTTTTTTTTTTCCTTCCCCTCCCCCATGGGTTCCTGTTAAGTTTCTCAGGATCCCCATAAGAGTGAAAACATATGGTATCTGTCTTTCTCTGTATGGCTTATTTCACTTAGCATCACACTCTCCAGTTCCATCCACGTTGCTACAAAAGGCCATATTTCATTTTTTCTCATTGCCACATAATATTCCATTGTGTATATAAACCACAATTTCTTTATCCATTCATCAGTTGATGGACATTTAGGCTCTTTCCATAATTTGGCTATTGTTGAGAGTGCTGCTATGAACATTGGGGTACAAGTGGCCCTATGCATCAGTACTCCTGTATCCCTTGGATAAATTCCTAGCAGTGCTATTGCTGGGTCATAGGGTAGGTCTACTTTTAATTTTCTGAGGAACCTCCACACTGCTTTCCAGAGCGGCTGCACCACTTTGCATTCCCACCAACAGTGCAAGAGGGTTCCCGTTTCTCCACATCCTCTCCAGCATCTATAGTCTCCTGATTTGTTCATTTTGGCCACTCTGACTGGCGTGAGGTGATACCTGAGTGTGGTTTTGATTTGTATTTCCCTGATAAGGAGCGACGCTGAACATCTTTTCATGTGCCTGTTGGCCATCCGGATGTCTTCTTTAGAGAAGTGTCTATTCATGTTTTCTGCCCATTTCTTCACTGGGTTATTTGTTTTTTGGGTGTGGAGTTTGGTGAGCTCTTTATAGATTTTGGATACTAGCCCTTTGTCCGATATGTCATTTGTGAATATCTTTTCCCATTCCGTTGGTTGCCTTTTAGTTTTGTTGGTTGTTTCCTTTGCTGTGCAGAAGCTTTTGATCTTCATAAGGTCCCAGTAATTCACTTTTGCTTTTAATTCCCTTGCCTTTGGGGATGTGTCGAGGAAGAGATTGCTATGGCTGAGGTCAGAGAGGTCTTTTCCTGCTTTCTCCTCTAAGGTTTTGATGGTTTCCTGTCTCACATTCAGGTCCTTTATCCATTTTGAGTTTATTTTTGTGAATGGTGTGAGAAAGTGGTCTAGTTTCACCCTTCTGCATGTTGCTGTCCAGTTCTCCCAGCACCATTTGTTAAAGAGGCTGTCTTTTTTCCATTGGATGTTCTTTCCTGCTTTGTCAAAGATGAGTTGGCCATACGTTTGTGGGTCTAGTTCTGGGGTTTCTATTCTATTCCATTGGTCTATGTGTCTGTTTTGGTGCCAATACCATGCTGTCTTGATGATGACAGCTTTGTAGTAGAGGCTAAAGTCTGGGATTGGGATGCCTCCTGCTTTGGTCTTCTTCTTCAAAATTACTTTGGCTATTCGGGGCCTTTTGTGGTTCCATATGAATTTTAGGATTGCTTGTTCTAGTTTTGAGAAGAATGCTGGTGCAATTTTGATTGGGATTGCATTGAATGTGTAGATAGCTTTGGGTAGTATTGACATTTTGACAATATTTATTTTTCCAATCCATGAGCAGGGAATGTCTTTCCATTTCCTTAAATCTTCTTCAATTTCCTTCATAAGCTTTCTATAGTTTTCAGCATACAGATCCTTTACATCTTTGGTTAGATTTATTCCTAGGTATTTTATGCTTCTTGGTGCAATTGTGAATGGGATCAGTTTCTTTATTTGTCTTTCTGTTGCCTCATTGTTAGTGTATAAGAATGCAACTGATTTCTGTACATTGATTTTGTATCCTGCAACTTTGCTGAATTCCTGTATCAGTTCTAGCAGACTTTTGGTGGAGTCTATCGGATTTTCCATGTATAATATCATGTCATCTGCAAAAAGCGAAAGCTTGACTTCATCTTTGCCAATGTTGATGCCTTTGATTTCCTTTTGTTGTCTGATTGCTGATGCTAGAACTTCCAGCACTATGTTAAACAGCAGCGGTGAGAGTGGGCATCCTTGTCGTGTTCCTGATCTCAGGGAAAAAGCTCTCAGTTTTTCCCCGTTGAGGATGATGTTAGCTGTGGGCTTTTCATAAATGGCTTTTATGATCTTTAAGTATGTTCCTTCTATCCCGACTTTCTCAAGGGTTTTTATTAAGAAAGGGTGCTGGATTTTGTCGAAGGCCTTTTCTGCATCGATTGACAGGATCATATGGTTCTTCTCTTTTTTTTTGTTAATGTGATGTATCACGTTGATTGATTTGCGAATGTTGAACCAGCCCTGCATCCCAGGAATGAATCCCACTTGATCATGGTGAATAATTCTTTTTATATGCCGTTGAATTCGATTTGCTAGTATCTTATTGAGAATTTTTACATCCATATTCATCAGGGATATTGGCCTGTAGTTCTCTTTTTTTACTGGGTCTCTGTCTGGTTTAGGAATCAAAGTAATACTGGCTTCATAGAATGAGTCTGGAAGTTTTCCTTCCCTTTCTATTTCTTGGAATAGCTTGAGAAGGATAGGTATTATCTCTGCTTTAAACGTCTGGTAGAACTCCCCTGGGAAGCCATCTGGTCCTGGACTCTTATTTGTTGGGAGATTTTTGATAACCGATTCAATTTCTTTGCTGGTTATGAGTCTGTTCAATCTTTCTATTTCCTCCTGATTGAGTTTTGGAAGAGTGTGGGTGTTCAGGAATTTGTCCATTTCTTCCAGGTTGTCCAATTTGTTGGCATATAATTTTTCATAGTATTCCCTGATAATTGTTTCTATCTCTGAGGGATTGGTTGTAATAATTCCATTTTCATTCATGATTTTATCTATTTGGGTCCTCTCCCTTTTCTTTTTGAGAAGCCTGGCTAGAGGTTTGTCAATTTTGTTTATTTTTTCAAAAAACCAACTCTTGGTTTCGTTGATCTGCTCTACAGTTTTTTTAGATTCTATATTGTTTATTTCTGCTCTGATCTTTATTATTTCTCTTCTTCTGCTGGGTTTAGGCTGCCTTTGCTGTTCTGCTTCTAGTTCCTTTAGGTGTGCTGTTAGATTTTGTATTTGGGATTTTTCTTGTTTCTTGAGATAGGCCTGGATTGCAATGTATTTTCCTCTCAGGACTGCCTTTGCTGCGTCCCAAAGCGTTTGGATTGTTGTATTTTCATTATCGTTTGTTTCCATATATTTTTTAATTTCTTCTCTAATTGCCTGGTTGACCCACTCATTCGTTAGTAGGGTGTTCTTTAACCTCCATGCTTTTGGAGGTTTTCCAGACTTTTTCCTGTGGTTGATTTCAAGCTTCATAGCATTGTGGTCTGAAAGTAAGCATGGTATAATTTCAATTCTTGTAAACTTATGAAGGGCTGTTTTGTGACCCAGTATATGATCTATCTTGGAGAATGTTCCATGTGCACTCGAGAAGAAAGTATATTCTGTTGCTTTGGGATGCAGAGTTCTAAATATATCTGTCAAGTCCAACTGATCCAATGTATCCTTCAGGGCCCTTGTTTCTTTATTGACCGTGTGTCTAGATGATCTATCCATTTCTGTAAGTGGGGTGTTAAAGTCCCCTGCAATTACCACATTCTTATCAATAAGGTTGCTTATGTTTATGAGTAATTGTTTTATATATTTGGGGGCTCCGGTATTCGGTGCATAGACATTTATAATTGTTAGCTCTTCCTGATGGATAGACCCTGTAACTATTATATAATGTCCTTCTTCATCTCTTGTTACAGCCTTTAATTTAAAGTCTAGTTTGTCTGATATAAGTATGGCTACTCCAGCTTTCTTTTGGCTTCCAGTCGCATGATAAATAGTTCTCCATCCCCTCACTCTCAATCTAAAGGTGTCCTCAGGTCTAAAATGAGTCTCTTGTAGACAGAAAATAGATGGGTCTTGTTTTTTTATCCATTCTGATACCCTATGTCTTTTGGTTGGCGCATTTAATCCATTTACATTCAGTGTTATTATAGAAAGATACGGGTTTAGAGTCATTGTGATGTCTGTATGTTTTATGCTTGTAGTGATGTCTCTGGGACTTTGTCTCACAGGGTCCCCCTTAGGATCTCTTGTAGGGCTGGTTTAGTGGTGACAAATTCCTTCAGTTTTTGTTTGTTTGGGAAGACCTTTATCTCTCCTTCTATTCTAAATGACAGACTTGCTGCATAAAGGATTCTTGGCTGCATATTTTTTCTGTCTAGCACCCTGAAAATCTCGTGCCAATTCTTTCTGGCCTGCCAGGTTTCAAAAGAGAGATCAGTCATGAGTCTTATAGGTCTCCCTTTATATGTGAGGGCACGTTTACCCCTCGCTGCTTTCAGAATTTTCTCTTTATCCTTGTATTTTGCCAGTTTCACTATGATATGTCGTGCAGAAGATCGATTCAAGTTACCTCTGAAGGGGAGTTCTCTGTGCCTCTTGGATTTCAATGCCTTTTTCCTTCCCCAGTTCAGGGAAGTTCTCAGCTATGATTTCTTCAAGTACCCCTTCAGCACCTTTCCCTCTCTCTTCCTCCTCTGGGATACCAATTATGCGTATATTATTTCTTTTTAGTTTATCACTTAGTTCTCTAATTTTCCCCTCATACTCCTGGATTTTTTTATCTCTCTTTTTCTCAGCTTCCTCTTTTTCCATAACTTTATCTTCTAGTTCACCTATTCTCTCCTCTGCCTCTTGAAGCCGAGCTGTGGTGGTTTCCATTTTGTTATGCATTTCGTTTAAAGCGTTTTTCAGCTCCTCGTGACTGTTCCTTAGTCCCTTGATCTCTGTAGCAAGAGATTCTCTGCTGTCCTGTATACTGTTTTCAAGCCCAGCGATTAATTTTATGACTATTATTCTAAATTCACTTTCTGTTATATTATTTAAATCCTTTTTGATCAGCTCATTAGCTGTTGTTATTTCCTGGAGATTCTTCTGAGGGGAGTTCTTCCGCTTGGTCATTTTGGATAGTCCCTGGCGTGGTGAGGCCCTGCAGGGCACTTCCCCTGTGCTGTGGTGTATAACTGGAGTTGGTGGGCGGGGCCGCAGTCAGACCTGATGTCTGCCCCCAGCCCACCGCTGGGGCCACAGTCAGACTGGTGTGTGCCTTCTCTTCCCCTCTCCTAGGGGCGGGATTCACTGTGGGGTGGCGTGGCTCGTCTGGGCTACTTGCACCCTGCCAGGCTTGTGATGCTGGGGATCTGGCGTATTAGCTGGGGTGGGTAGGCAAGGTGCACGGGGGCAGGAGGGGCAGGCTTAGCTCACTTCTCCTTAGGTGATCCACTTCAGGAGGGGCCCTGTGGCAGCGGGAGGGAGTCAGATCCGCTGCCGGAGGTTTGGCTCTGCAGACCACAGAGTTGGGTGTTTGCGTGGAGCGAGCAAGTTCCCTGGCAGGAACTGGTTCTCTTTGGGATTTTGGTTGGGGGATGGGCGGGGGAGATGGCGCTGGCGAGCGCCTTTGTTCCCCACCAAACTGAGCTCTGTTGTCAGGGGGCTCAGCAGCTCTCCCTCCCTTTGTCCTCCAGCCTTCCCGCTTTCCGAGCAGAGCTGTTAACTTATGACCTCCCAGACGCTAAGTCGCGCTTGTTGTGGGAACACAGTCCGTCAGGCCCCTCAGCCTTTGCTAGCCAGACTCGGGGGCTCTGCTTGGCCGGCGAGCCGCCCCTCCGCCCCGGCTCCCTCCCGCCAGTCCGTGGAGCGCGCACCGCCTCGCCGCCCTTCCTACCCTCTTCCGTGGGCCTCTCGTCTGCGTTTGGCTCCGGCGACTCTGTTCTGCTAATCCTCTGGCGGTTTTCTGGGTTATTTAGACAGGTGTAGATGGAATCTAAGTGATCAGCAGGACGTGCGGTGAGCCCAGAGTCCTCCTAAGCCGCCATCTTACCGAAAATCCCTAGAGTTTAAAACTCCATAAACAACACGATGGAATTGTTATGTGAATACATGAGAATTCACATCTCAGTTTAGTGTGCATATGTAATCAGTCAAAACGCTGAGGAATGAAAGCTGCCAAAGGGAAGACATATTGATTGACTTTGTTATAGTTGATTGGAAATTTGTGATTGCATTATATACCATTGTCTAGCAATTGATCAAAATGGTCATTTCTTGAAAGTGATTCAGCTGTTGAGAAAGCAGAAATAACCACATCGGCTCTGCTGTGGTATGGCTCATTGTGCTTATCCAGATAAAGTTTAATCATCACTTTCTACTCTTTAACAATAAATACTGCTATTTGTACATTACTTTAATTCCATATACAAAATTATGTAAAATGAGTCATATGTTGTTTATTCCCTAGATTTCATAGTGTTTGTATCGATTTTATTTTTATTGTAAATATCAGTGTTAAAAAGGAAAATAAAAAAGTAAAATCCATTTTTTTAAACTAAGGAGTATTTGTCCTTACATAATCTAATGGCTATCAGTGGGTTTTTTTTCTTGACCTATTCTGTAGATGAGGAAAAAATAAAAAAGTTCTGAATTAATATTATTATATTCTTTATAGTATTAATATGTTGAATTTTTGAATTTTCTAAAAACATAAAACTTGGGATTCTCTTTTTAAAAATCCTTGCTGAGAAGCAGCATATTATAATATTTAAGCAAATTAGTAGGAAAGAAAGTTGGTCTTCTGCTGGTCTTCCTTGGCATGAAATCTTGCCCCACAATTTTTTTCCAATATGAACTGCGAAATTTCTTTAACCTTCCTCTGAGTCTTCTGATCTAAAAGAACTAGTGATAATGTCTATCTCAAAAAGATTTATTGACCTTGATGAAAGAAGGATGTGGAACACAGCAAATTTCTGTCACACGGTAAATGCTTAATTAAACCTTGTTATTATTTTCTTATTACATTTATTGAGACTTAGAAGGGTGGTTCAGTTTTAGAATTTAGGTTGTAAGTCAGTTCTTGCAAAATAAGAATCAATATCAAACATGGCAAAAAGCAATGTAAGATGTACAATTGATAGATCCAATGACATCTGATTATTTTGTTTTATATATTTTATCTCCATTAACATTAAAAAAATTTAAATTCAGAGTAGTCAACATAATGTTATATTAGCCTCAGGTGTACAATACAGTGATTCAACTGAGTGATTACTCAGTGCCCATCATGATTAGTGTACTCTTAATGGCCTTCACCTCTCACATCCATTCCCCCTACCCACTTCCCCTCTGGTAATCATCAGTTTGTTCTCTATAGTTAAGAGTCTGTTTTGTTGTTTCTCTCTTTTTTTTTCTTTTTTGTTTGTTTTGTTTCTTAAATTCACATATGAGTGAAATCATATGCTATTTGTCTTTCTCTGGATGGCTTACTTTACTTAGCATTATACTCTCTTGATCCATCCATGTTGTTGCAAACGGCAAGAATTTGTTCTTTAAATGGCTGAGTAACATTCCATTGCATGTGTGGATGTATGTATATATGATATATCACTTTATATACATATAAATATATGTATATATCTATGTAACTATATATAATCTCACATCTTCTTCATTTATTTATGTATCAGTAGACACTTGAGCTGCTTCCATAGTTTGGTTATTAACGCTGCAATAAACACAGGGGTGCATATATCTCTTCAAATTAGTGTTATGTATTTGGTGATAAATAAATACCCAGTAGTATGATTCCTGGATCATATGGTAGTTCTAGTTTTAATTTTTGAGAAACCTCCATACTGTCTTCCACAGTGGCTGCACCATTTTGCATTCACAGCCACAGTGCATGAGGGTTCCTTTTTCTCCACATCCTCACCAATACTTGTTGTTTCCTGTGTTTTTGATTTAGCCATTCTGACATGTGTAAAGTGATATCTTATTGTGGTTTTGATTTGCATTTCCCTGATGATGAGTGATGTTGAGCATCTGTTCATGTGTCTGTTGGCCATCTGTATATCTTCTTAGGAGAAATGACCATTTCTTCTGCCATTTTTAATTGGATTATTTGGGGTTTTTTGGTGTTGAGTTATAGAAATTCTTCATATATTTTGGATATTAACTCATTATCAGATGTCATTTGCAAATACCTTCTCCCATTCAGTAGGTTGTCTTTTAATCTTACTGGTTGTTTCCTTTGCTGTGCAGATTTTTATTGTGATACAGTCCCAATAGTTTATTTTCATTTTTATTTCTCTTGCCTCAGGAGACATATCTAGAAAGATATTGCAATCACCAGAGTTAGTGAAATTACTGCCTGTGTTCTCTTCTAGAATTTTTATGGTTTCAGGTCTTAGATTTAGGTCTTTAGTTCATTTTGAGTTTATTTTTGTGTATGGTGTAAGAAAATGATCCAGTTCATTATTTTGCAGATAGCCCTCTGGTTTTCCCAGCATACTTTTTTGAAGAGACTTTTTCCAATTGCATATTCTTTTCGCCTCTGTTAAATCTATCTGGTCCAGTGAGTCATTCAAAGCCACTGTTTCCTTGTTGATTTTCTGTTTGGATGATCTGTTTACTGACATAAGTGGAATGTTAAGTCCTTTACTATTATTGTATTACTGTTAATTTTTTTATGTTTGCTATTAACTGTTTTATGTATTTGACTGCTCCCATGTTGAGTGTATAAATATTTTTAATTGTTATATCTTCTTGTTGGATTGTCCTCTTTATTATAATAGTGTCCTTCTTTGTCTTTCGTTACAGTCCTTGTTTTAAAGTCTATTTTGTTCAATATAAGTACTGCTACTCTGGCTTTCTTTTGTCATTCCTTTGAATGATAAATGTTTCTCTGCCTCTTACTTTCAATCTATATGTGCCTTTAGGTCTGAAATGATTCTTTTGGTAGCATATACATGGGTATTATGTTTTTGTTGTTTTTTAAGCCATTCCATCACCTATGTGTTTTGATGAAGATTTGAATCTAGTTACATTCAAAGTAATTATTGGCAGATATGTATTTATTGCAATTTTCTTACTTGTTTGTGGTTTGCTATCTTTCATGTTTTTCTGGCTTTTGTAGTGATATACGTGGACTCCTTTCTCTTTATTTCTGCATATATATTACTGGTTTTGATTTGTGGTTACCATTAGATATGTGTATAACATCTTCTATATATAACAATCATGTTATTGTATTATTATATAGACTGCTATTTACAGTTGATGATCATTTTAGTTTGAACCTATTCTTTACTCCTCTTCCCTGACCATGTTTTAGGTATATGGTGTAATCTTTTACATCCTTTTGTTTTGTGAATTCCTTGACTGACTTTCACAGATATACTTGTTTTTACTGATTTTGTGTTTCCTACTTTTCATACTCTTACTTATGGTCTTTCCTTTCCACTCAAATGTTGCCTTTAACATTTCTTATAGGGCTGGTTTAGTGGTCATGAACTCCTTCAGCTTTTGTTTGTCTGAAAACCTCTTTATCTCTCCTTCTATTCTGAATGATAGCCTTGCTGCAAAGGGTATTCCTTGCTGTGTATTTTCTTTCACATCTTTGAATTTGTTATGACACTCCTTTCTGGCCTGCAAAATTTCCACTGAAAAATCAGCTGATAGCCTTATGAGGCTTCCCTTTTATGTAATTTTCTTCTTTTACTACTTTTATAATTCTTTCTTTATCACTACTTCTTGCCATTTTAGCTACTGTTTGTCTTGGTATGGACCACCTTTCATTGACTTTTTGGAAGATCTCTGTGCCTCCTGGATCTGGGTATGTGTTTACTTCCCCAAATTTGGGAATGTTTCAACTATCATTTCTTCAAATACATTTTCTTTTTATTTTTAAGTCTATTTATTTATTTTGAGAGAGAGAGAAAGAGCACACACAGCAGGGGAGGGACAGAGAGAGAGGGAGAGAGAATCCCAAGCAGGTTTTGTGCTGGCAGCATGGAACCTGATGCAGGGCTCAAGCCCATGAACCATGAGATCATGACCTAAGCCAAAACCAAGAGATGCTTAACCAACTGAGCCACAAGGACACCCCTCTTCAAATACATATGCTTCCCCCATTTCTTTCTCTTCTTCTTCTGGGATTCCTATAATGCAAATGTAATTATGCTTGATGGAGTCACTGAGTTCTCCAAGTCTATTCTCATTTTGCATATTTTTTTCTCTCACCTGCTCGGCTTTATTACTTTCCATTACTTTGTCTTCCAGATCACTAACTCTTCCTCTCATTTCTCTAGCCTACTATCTCTTACATTTAGTGTATTTTTTAATTTCATTTATTGTGTTCTTCATCTCTGATTGCTTCTTTTTAGTCTCTTTGTTAAAGGTCTCACTGACATTCTCTACTCTTTTTCTCAAGTCCAAGAGTATCTTTGTGATAATTACTTTAAATTCTCTATCAGTCATATTACTTACATCTGTTTTACTTGGGTCTCTTGTTTTTCTTTCTTTCTTTTTTTTCCTGTTCTTTCTTTTGGGATTTATTCCTCTGTATCTTTGTGTCTAACTCTCTGTGTGTGCTTCTCTATGTTAGGAAAGTCAGCTACATCTCCTGCTCTTGAAAGTAATGGCCTTATGAAGAAGAGTTCCTATAGTGTCCTGCAGTGAGTATCCCCTATTTACCAGAACATGGCATTTCAGGGGGTGTCTTCTATGTGTGTTGTGTGTGCATTGCTATTGTGTCTTGGCTGCTTTTTTCCTTGTCTAGTTGTTTACAGAGTCTTTGCTTGTTGGGAGCTTTGTCTAGCAGGGTGGGGTGCACAGTTTCAACAAGATGTTCATGGGTCTATTTGTGAAGTAAGACCTGCATCTGCCACCACTGGGACCAGGGCTGCATGAGTGGGACACACAATTTTAGCAAGATGAGCCTTGGGCTCATGTAGGGCCTCCTATACTACTGCTTCTGTTACCTCCACCAGGTCAGAGATCATGCAAAATGCATGGTTTGGGAGATGTGGTGTTGGCAAGTTTTGCACAGTCTTTTGGAAGAGGGGATCTGCAGCACTGGGGCTGAGGCCAACATACCTAAAAAGGGTGGATTTGTCAAAGTGTACACGGGGGAGAACAGGGCACTTGGTGTAAGCAAGTTAAGTAGTGAATGTAGGCACTGAGGTGGTTTCTATAGATGACCTTGTATTTGTGCTGAGAAGCAGTGAAGGGTAATGGTGACTCCCAGCTACTTTGTTCCCTGAGGGATCTTCTGGCATCTCTAGCCCCACCCCAGGACATGCTCTGAGATGAGTAAATAGCTCTCCTTCCTGTATGTCACAGGTGTTTTTCAAACTGCTGTTTCTATACTGTATTTCTGTGGTGCTCTCTCTCTGAGGGCGTGGATTCAGCTGGGCTCCCAGAACAGAGCCCACTGATTTTTAAAAGTCTATGCTTTAAATCCCTGGTTGTAAGAACTTGTGAAATTTGGCCCCTCTTGCTTTGAAAGTCAAATGTTATGGGGATTTATCTTTCCTGTGCTGGCTCCCTAGTGTGATAGTTTGTTTCTTGCTCTTCTCCATTCTTGGCTCCCCCACCCATGGCCGTGGTACATTTTGGTCCCCATTGTGCCCCCACTCTTCCTACCATCTTTGATGTAGCCACTTCTCTACCTTTAGGTGTAGACTTTGTTATGCCAGTCTTTGAGTCATTTTGGGGGTTATTTATGCTGATGTGTTATTTAGCTGAATTCTTAGGGTCCTCTTATTTCACCATCTTTCCCAAGAGACCTCCATTAACTGAAAAATTATCGTTCCTGCCATCATATTCTTAGAATGATAATTTGCCATTTAAATATGTGTTTGTTAAAAATATCTAAAAACAGGAGTGCCTGGATGGCTTGGTCGGTTAAGCGTCTGGCTTCGGCTCAGGTCATGATCTTATGATTTGTGAGTTGGAGCCCCACATTGGGCTCTGTGCCAACAGCTTGGAGCCTGGAGCTTGCTTCAGATTCTGTGTCTACCTCTCTCTCTGCCTCTTCCCTGCTCATGCTCTCTCTCTCTCTCCCCCCCCTCTTAAAAATAAATAAACATTAAAAAATAAAAAAAATCTAAAAACTTTTCTATTCCTCCTATCCAGTTATTACTTTCTTTTTTTTTTTTTTAACGTTTATTTATTTTTGGGACAGAGAGAGACAGAGCATGAACGGGGGAGGGGCAGAGAGAGAGGGAGACACAGAATCGGAAACAGGCTCCAGGCTCTGAGCCATCAGCCCAGAGCCCGACGCGGGGCTCGAACTCACGGACTGCGAGATCGTGACCTGGCTGAAGTCGGACGCTTAACCGACTGCGCCACCCAGGCGCCCCTCCAGTTATTACTTTCAATATGCCTGTTTACCTTTGTCTATCATTTATTTATTTATTTTCATTAAAAAATATGTTTATTTTGAGAGAGAGAGAGAGAAAGAGCATGTGCCTGAGTTGGGGAGGGGCAGAGAGAGAGAGAGAGAGAATCCAAAGCAGGCTCTGTGCTGTCATTGCACAGAGCTTGCACAGAGCTTGATTTCATGAATGATGAGATCATGACCTGAGCCGAAATCAAGAGTCAGACACTTAACCAACTGAGCCACCCAGGCATCCCTCCTTTGCCTAGCATTTAAAATCAAGTGTATCGAATTTGTCTGAAGTGCATTTTGGAATATTTTCTATTATAACCTCTGTTCATTATTTTTCCAATGGTATTTTATTGTTCAGAATGTTTAACTTTCTTGAGAGTGTGAGGGATATAAATATTGACATATTCATCTTAAATTTCATTGTGATAAATGCTCTACAGAAGCATTCAATGCATTTGTTTTAAAAAGACTATTTTTTGAATCATCATGAACTTAATTTGCATATTATGTAAATCCATAGCCGAGGTTCTGATTTGTACCCTTAACCTCAGTGGGTACTATAAAGCATTCAAATTTCATGGGTACCACCTAACTTGCAAGACTACTTGCTGTCATTTTTTTGACCTCATTTGCTTCATCAATTAGAGGAGTACCCTAGCTTTCTGCCTACTATCCTGTCTTGTGTTTATGGTGATTCTGTTTCTCTACTGTGGCTACAGAACCTCAGGATGTTTTGGGCAAGGCATTGTCTGCTTTATCCAGATCTGAATGACAACTGCTTTTATTAGTTTTTTTTTTTTTCTTTCCTTCCCTCTCCTTTTCACTCCTTCTTTTCCTTTCTTTCCTCTTCTTCATTCTCCCTTCTCCTCTCCTTTTTATTTTTGGTAAACTGTAATAATAAATGTACAGTATGAAGAATAATTTAATTTTTGTTTTATTTTTTAGTGTTTATTTTTTTTAAATTTTTTTTTCAACGTTTATTTATTTATTTTTGGGACAGAGAGAGACAGAGCATGAACAGGGGAGGGGCAGAGAGAGAGGGAGACACAGAATCGGAAACAGGCTCCAGGCTCCGAGCCATCAGCCCAGAGCCTGACGCGGGGCTCAAACTCACGGACCGCGAGATTGTGACCTGGCTGAAGTCGGAGGCTTAACCGACTGCGCCACCCAGGTGCCCCTTTAGTGTTTATTTTTAAGAGAGAGTGTGAGCAGGGGAGGGGCAGAGAGTGAGGGGACAGAGGATCCAAAGCAGGTTCTGCACTTACAGCAAAGAGCCTAATGTGGGGCAGGAAACCATGAACAGTGAGATCAAGACTCGAACTGAAGTCAGATGATTAACTGACTGAGCCACCCATGTACCCCTGAAGAATAATTTAAAAGAAATCAGTAGTGAAGTCACCATCCAAGCCAAGAAATATAACATTACTAGCACCCTAGATTCTCTAGATTCTAGATTATCTTGTTTTTTCCTGATCATAACCTCCTCCCTTTCCCAGAAATAATGGCTATCTGTATTTTTGTGATAGTTTTCTTTTCTGCTTTACTTTCTAAATATGAATCCCTCAACAATATAGTTTATCTGTTCTCAAGTCTTATATACGTATGTAAAATTGTCCTAAAATACTCCTGTCTTACTTCTTTTCCTCAATATTATGTTTTGAGGGTCATTCATGGTGTTTTATTTATTGTTGTATTTTATTTTTTTTGTGTGGAAATATACCACCATTTATTTGCCTGTTTTACTCTTGGTGTACTGTACCTTTGCAAGTTTCTCTGGGGTATATACTTAGTGAGGGAACTATTGGGCTAAAATTTTTGAATATCTTGTAATTTAATAATACCAAACTTTTATGCAATAGTTGGAAAAATTTCCATTCCCACTAGTGGGGTATGAAGTTCCTCCCTGCTCATGTACTCACTGATAGTGTTGTCAGTTTTTTATTTTTGCCAATCTTGTATGTGTGTGCTTGTATAAGCTGTTTGTTCTTTTTGTAGCTTCTTTAGGTGTAAGGTTAGGTTTGAGATTTTTCTTCTTCCTTGAGGTAGACCTGTCTTGTTATAATCCCTTTTAGAACAGCTTTTGCTGCATGCCAAATATTTTGAACTATTGTGTTTTCTTTTATTTGTCTCTATGTATTATTTTTTAATTTGCCTTTTGATTTCTTAGTTGGCCCATCATTGTTTAGCAACATGTTACTTAGCCACCATGTATTTCTTTTTTTAAAGAAATATTTCTTTCTTTCTAAAGAATATTTATTTTGAGAGAGAGGAAGAGAGAGAGAGACAGAGAGACAGAGAGAGAGAGAGAGAGAGAGAGAGAGAGAGAGACAGGCAGACAGAGAGGGAGAGAGAGAATCCAAGCAGGTTCCACATTGTCATCATGGAGCCTGATGTAGGACTCGAGCTCACAAATTGTGAGATCATGACCTGAGCTGTAATCAAGAGTCAGACATTTAACCCACTGAGCCACCTAGGCACCCGAAGCCTCCATGTATTTCTGTTCCTTCAGATTTTTTTCTTGTGATTAATGTCTAGTTTCATACCATTATGATCAGAAAAAAATATAATATGATTTCAATATTTTTAAATTTATTGCAACTTGTTTTGCGATCTATTCTGGAGAACGTTTCATGTGCACTTGAAAATAATGTGCCTTCTGCTGTTTTTGAATGGAATGTTCTAAATTTATCTGTTGGGTCTATCTGGTCTATGTCTTATTGAAAACCACTCTCTCCTTTTTGATTTTCTGTCTGGATGATCTATCTACTGATTTAAGTGAAGTGTTAAAGTCAACTACAACTATTGTATTACTGTCTATTTTGATATCTTTCTCAGTTTTTGAATATAATAGAGAACTAAGTTATAGAATAAATGCCACTGTTTTCTGCTCTTTGAATGTCCCATTTTATGCTGAATCATTTCTTCATATCCTTCTATCACTTCAACTTCTCTTATATTATTAGAAGAAAACCTCCTTTCCCTTCCAAAACAACCATCCTTTCCCCCAGTTCTCTCAACTCATATATTCAGGAAGGGGTCTGATAAAGTGATTGAATTCTACTGCTACCTCATGATTATATATTCATTCATCATCATCACTAAAAACCTTCTCTCTTGAGTACTATTCTTTCCTCTTCCTTAACATAATTGTTTTTAACTCTAGACTAACAGATTTCCATAACTTATTACCTGGTCTACAGTCTTTATTCTGAATAATATTTAAGGAATGAGAATTGAAAAGTGGAGAAGAGAAAAAAAGAGGTTAAGTTAATAGATGTTTTCAAAACACATAACTGGAAAAACAATTTTAATTTCTTTTTTTGCAAGGAAGAAGGAATTGAAAGTGTATAAAATACTTTGATGGTGCCAAGTCAGAGTGCACTGTCATGTTCTGACATGTGCTAGTATGAAGTTTCCATGAATTGAGAATGGTCCTTCCAGTGTTTGCAGTTTCTCCTCTTTGCTAGTGTAAGCAAATTTTTTAATTATAACAAAGCTTATTTTAAACTTCCAAGTTACACAACTCAATGAATTCTGAAGCCAAGAGTCAACTATTTCTACCCTCCTTTAATTCTCTTCTGTGATTTAAGTGATTTAAGTGATTTTGTTGTCCATGTTAAAAACCCTACCAATCTGACATCCTGTACTATCCTCAACATTTGAGTACCCATTTCTCCTCTATATCAGCCACCTACAAACATGGCCACCTCAAGTGGATCTCACTGTAACTTCAGATCACTGTGTATCTTATACTTTATATCCTTTCTCTTTAATCACAGTCTCATGTTCCTCTGTTTCCTCCACTACCTACTTGTACTTAGTTATTCTTCTATCATGATCTACGTTGCATGACTGATGCACTGTCAGTTGATTTTCCCCTTTCTGATCTTTCCCGATTCTTTTATGTTCCTAGAATGCCTACATTTCTTGACTTTATGATATAACTTATTTACTTTAAACCTAAAAAATTGGCTTTATCAAGCCCAATTCTTAGTATATGGTAATAATTATACAACAGCATTTAACCGTAGATGGAGTCTCTACTGCTACTGCTGCTCAACAATTCATTTGATTATATCTTATTGCCACTCTATTCCATGTTTACTTTTTGCTTGAACTTTCTATAACAATCTCTCAACCAAATTTGGTTTATCAGAGGGATTAGATTTTTGCTCTAGAATCAAGTCTCCTTAGGTTAGGTAGGGCCTGAGACTCTGCTTGGCTTTAGTGAACTGGGATGGAGTAGTGTGTTTTATGCCAATAATTTCTTCAGAAATTTCTTTATGCTCCTTACATTGTGAAATGATTTTTTTTCTTTACAGAAAACACATATTTTTCCTCTCCATTTCCTAGTGGAAATGCTATGCAAAGTTCTTTTTTCCTCTCAATATGAGGTCTTTGCTGTTTCATCCACTAACATAATTTCATTTCTTCTCAGTGAGAATAGCTCCAAGTACATGTTCTTAGCCTTAACTGCATTACAGAAATCTAGATTTAAGTTTTATATTGGTAATATGGCATCTCTACTAGAATGCAGTAAATCTGTAAAAAAATAAATAAGTAAATAAAACTCACCATTTACCAGGAACTAACCTATCAAAATTATTGTTAACTTTTCCTTATGTATCTAATACTCTCTCCCATAATACCTAACAAATAATAAGTCACGTTGATTCTTCCTTTGTAGGAAGTTGTGATACCCACACTTTTATGACCACGCAGACAAACACACATACCTATCATCCTAATCTTTCATTTCTTCTGAAATCACAATGTGTCATCCCTGGCCACCTTCCACCTGGATTATTTGCAGCAGTAGCCTCAGTTTTCAGTTGACTTAGTAAGTGCCTGAATGAACAAATACACATAGTTCTATGAATAAGACATAATTCCAATGATTTTACTCTCTTATAGATAAACCTTTCTTGGTTTTTACTGATATATTTTTCCACTTTATCTTTCACTACTCTGCTTCACTCATACTTTTGTGCAGACTCCTTATTTCTTTTCATTCCACATTTCCTAACATCATGTTTTCCCTCTGTGTCTTTCTATAACAGGCTCCATTGTTATTCAAGGGCACCCCCAAAAATTTTCAATAATGCATTTTTCATAAACAAAAAGTTAAAATCCAATTCCCTAAACAAATCAGAATTAATCTTTACTTCCTTTGAATTTCTTTACCATTTACCACCACTCTTCCAGAAATTGTCATATTCTATATTACTGTGGATATTCAGGCAGATTTTTCTCCTATATATAATATTAGTCTAAAGTTGAAGAAGTGATTTCTACTTGATTTTCATTTCATTCAAAAGAGCATCCATAACACTTGGAATAAATTCACTAATATTTTCTAGTGATACTGACAAGTTCCACACAGACACACAAATTACATAAAACAAAACATTCAGCCAATTTAATTAAACTGGACAATTTAACTAAATTGTCATACATGCTAATATTTTGGAATCATGTCAAAAAAAAAGCAAGTGGTAAATTGATGGAATGGTGTCACTCTTAGCACTGATTTGACACTATAAAGAGATGGAAATTATAAGGAAAATAAAGGCTATAACCTGTTAAATTCAGAATTTTTGCTGCTATCATGTTTTATACATGTAATAGTGACTTCAAGAAAACAGGCCACTTTTATTGGATTATATTTAATACTGTTTGAAAATAAAACCAAGACCACATTTTTAAGTATCTTGGAAGCATAATTCTAATTTTGTTGCCAACATTCTGGTATCCCATTTGTTATCAGTATCTATTATCATCTGTCATTTTAATGGATATGAAACATGTCAGAAACACAGCTCTAATGACAGCAGTGAAATTGTCTAATTAGAAATGATTTTCATTAAAATGCATTTATTTTTGTGAGTCAACAGTGGCACTTTATATTATAGAAATTTTAAGGATTCTTTTTTTCCTTCATTTTTACATTCAAATTATCTTTTTATTTAAATTTTATCTCTATCAATTATCCATTGTGTGCCATTGGTTCAGGTATCTATTTTCTTTTGAGCCTTTCTTCATCCATAAAGTGAGGGTCACAATTTTAACTATTTGTAAGGATTAATTGTTTCAGGCGTGTAAAGCTTTTCAAATGGTCCTTGGAATATAGTAAGCATTCATTAAGCAATAATAAATATAACTATGCCTTTTAATAATGGTACTCTTTGGTTGTTTTGGCTACTCTTATTCATATCAGTTATTATTCTCTTTAGTTTTTGCCTATAATCAAAATTGGGCACACATTATTTTTTATCTTGAACCATGATACAATCAAAGGTAAATTTTGCAATAGTTACAACACTGGGTGGAGCTTTACCATTTGAATATCTGAACTGTTATAACTTTTTCAATAAATAGAAAACAAAATATGTTTAAGGGCTTCTTAAAATAAATATTTGACTGTAACCAGATATGTGACTTCATTTTCTTTACTTTTAGAGAAGTAGTTAATGACATCTACACATTGTTTTTATTTACTCTGAAGTATTAGAATTATAAAAGTATCAGTTACTTTTAATAAATTAGAAGTCAATTTAATGTGTTTATTTTTTGAATTTTACTTTGGAGGGGAAAGAAAAAATGACCAAACAAATGTAAATAACAACAAAATTATCTACTAAATCTTAAGAAACATGATTAGTTGGAAAATGAGGTTGGGCGTTAGGAGGCCTGTGTCCTAGTCCAGCATTTGCTGTTAAGTAACTTTGTATTCTTGAGAAAGTCATTTAATCTCTTTAAACCTTATTTTTCTTGTGTGAAAAAGTATAGATTGCCTATGGTCCCCAGGCAACTTTTCAAGCAAGTTCAACTATTCACATTTTTACCCATCTCTCTTTCTAGAAAAGGTCTATAGGAGAAGCTTTTAGGATAGGATAGCACCCATATAGTGGGGATCTTGTCTTATGGCACTCAGAACCGGTGGTTAGACTGCCATAAAGATGCCCTTTGGAGAGGAAAATCCAGTACTGCCATGTTGGCATGCTTTGTTTCTTTTCTATGTCTTTCTGAGTCCTCTGGTGCCAAATGTTCCTCATGGTGGTCTTGGGAATGTAAAGATTTAAGAGAGCCTACAAACAGCCCCAGTATTCACAGTAGTATAGAAGTGGGATAGAATTTAAGACTATGAGATTTAAAAGGATGGAAGGGGAGATATAGGCAGGAAGTGATAACTACATGGAAGGGCCAATATACCTAAGGCTTGATGGAATGCTTTGTGACCTATGGATAACTCTTCCTCCTGTGGGTGAGCAAAGCTTGGAGAGAAAACATGAGGAAGTACCAAGAAAAACTACTAACTCCCTTAACCTTCATGAAATTGATCTGAAGTTCAATGAATAGTGTCTTTAGTATGCATGGATTTCTTTTTCACATATAAAATTCTGAGGTTGTTTACATGGGCTCATCCACTCCATGCTATTTTCAAGGTCCTAAGACCTTTCTATCTTTCCAATATGTCATGCTTAACATATTGATGCTCTGTCCTTAAGCAAGCACTTCAAGGTTGCAACATAGCTCATTCAGATACAGTATCTTATGCATATTCAGGAAGGAAAGAATGAGAGTGACATTAACATTGAGCCTATTGTAAGGAAGCACATATTTCCCAGAAGTTCTTAGTAGACTTTTGCTTATATCTCATTGCCCAGTGTGGCTGAGAATGTTCACGTTTAATCATAAAATTGAGTGGGAAAATGGATATTTAGATTTTCTAGTTTCCGTAGTAGAAGCAGACAAGGAAAACAGTGTTGGGATGGGTTGCTGTAGCTAACAAAAAGGAGTTGCTACAGGGAGGGATGTGCAAGTCATGTCACAAATGGTTACAAGTGCCTAGTATATTTAACCAGAAAGGGAAGATTTAGAGAAGACATAAAAATATTTTCAGTGTGTTTTATGAAATAAAGATCATCTATACTTTCTGTAGAAATCAGTTCTCTATCAGAAAAAAAAACTTTATAAGAAGAGCTATTCCACATGGAATGGATTCTTTTATAAGGAAGAAAACTCTGATGTTTGAAGTTCAAACAGAAAATGTTTTAGGAGTAATCCACAATACATATTTAAGAGGGGAATTCTTATATTAGCTCAAGGAGAGACAAATTTACTCCCAAATGTCTTTCCAACATATTTATGATATGATTCTAGTGTCCATTACATCTCTTCACCCTATTTAAATATCATTTGTGGTCTCTGGGAAGAGTTGCTATTCTTACATAGTAGCAAGTTTATGTGAGATTCTTAAAATTACCATTAACAAGGATTTTCATTCGATTCAAAGGAAAGGCCAATTATTTATCTGATTTTAATCAATTAAGTGTTGAATAAGTTTTGCTTTATATAAAGTCACCACATTTTATAAATGTGTGAAGTTATAAATAGACAAGGTGACATATTAGAAATGTCCATTGTTTTAGAAGACTTCTCATTATAATATGACCATTGGATGTACTCCAGAGTTATACTGTTGCTCTCATAACTCATGGAATAGAGTTTGTAATAACAATCATCTTCTCAAATTGGTCATTACCAAAGTTAATGACCTGTTTATTAGAACATCAACCTTGGCTTTGCCTCAGTCTCTTAATTAACACATCTGTCATTTACTACTAGTGGCTAAGAATTTCTGTGTAGAGGACAGCTCTAATAATGATGGCACCATTAAAGCGACATCTCTATATATTTGGATGGATCATCAAATTTGCATTGGCCTATCACAAACAGGATCCTGTGAGGCTTTAAATAGTTTTGGCAGTCCAAAATGGTGAAATCTAAACAGGAAATAGAACAGCATTAGCCTCCTTTGCGGAGCATTTGCATTGAAAATTATTTATTATCACTGTTGAGAAGGATAATCCGGCAAAACAATTTGCTGTACATTCACGTGCAGAGAGCCATTTTTACCCACATTGGTAAACAAACCCGCCCAAAGTACAAGCCCTTCCAGATACACACATTTTCTCTTGCCATCTCCATTCATTTAATTATTCAACAAATATTGTCATATTGCATCTATGTAGATGCCTTTAGCAAGCTAATAACATACTGACATTTCCAATTGAACATCTGTAAAATGTATTGGCATTGAAATGTTGGTGTTTTATATTGTTCCTAAAATGAGCTTGTACCCGCTTCTTAAATCTTTATTTGAAAATTAGACTGGAAGATGATGACACATTGACAATCCGAATAAAACAAAAATAAAAAAAAATTCAGTCCCATATATTATTAATTTTTGTTCTTAAAATGTACTAAAAATTAAATAGATGCTTATTAAAATTCTTAAAATGTTATAAAACTTTGATATAATATTTATTTTCTCAAATAACCATGTAGGAAACATAAATCACCAGCAAGTTATGTTTTGCTCTCTCTTTTTAGAAATTAATGCATTTTATAATCCTGAAGGATACATGTTTAATTATCATGGAAATTCTAATGCAATAAAGTGGTTTTACAAAATAAAAGCATCTTGGTTTCACATGTACCTCATGAATCTATGATTCCTTAGGGTTTGGGAAGGAGACTGGTCCATAAAATGATACTATAAGCTTCAAATGAGAAGTTTAAAAATATGGAAATAAGGCAACAAGCCACAATAACCATTTCTCTGTCCTGCCCTTTTTCTCTGACTTGAAATTCGTATTAGCAAAAGATTACTAGTGGCGACTGGGTGGCTCGGTCAGTTGAGCAGCCAACTCTTGATTTTGCCTCAGGTCAGGATCTCATATTTCTTGGGATTGAGCACCACATTGGGCTCAGTGCTGACAGTACAGAGTCTGATTGGGATTCTTTCTTTCCTTCTCTCTCTGTCCCTCCCCTGCTCACACATGTGAGTGTTCTCTCTCACTCTCTCTTTCTCTTGCCCTCTCAAAATAAATAAAATAAACTTTTTTAAAAATAAAAAGGTTACTAGTTTTATGTCAGTATACATTTCTTTGGGGAAAGAATTTATAATATATTTCCAGGAATCATGAGATAGAAATTTGTCCATTTATAAATATGAGGGCAGAAGAGATAAAAACTATACTTAAAACTCACTAACGTGTAGACTCCTGGTTATAATTCACTAAATTATAAACCCATATCCAGCCCTACATTATTTGACACCTTCTCATATCTCCAACCTCATTTTCTTCCATCCCTTTTGTCCTAATCAGTATACTTTTTATTCCTTAGAAATACTACATGTGTCACTGTATCCACGTGCTCTACTCTTTCAAGGTTGGGAATGCTCCTCTCTACTGCTCTTTATTAAGCTCTTTACTCAAATGTCACCTCTTCAGGGATATTCTCCATAGAAATAATTACTATATGATATTATCTTATTATTTATTTCCTTTGTGTTTATTTTCTTTTTTATCTCATTAGAATATAAGTTCTTTGATGCAAGGCCTTTGACTCCCAAGTCTCTCCTGTATCCCCAGTGCCGAGAATAAATTCTGGTACAGAGATCAAAACATATACAGATCCCAAAACATTTGTTAGCAATTAACTGATGTAAGTCTATGCAGGGTAGCAGAAGTTTTTTAATGAGGCATAATTGTAGACAGCCAAAGTGACAATCTTAATTTTATAGTTTGAAAGATTGGTAAATTTTATTTATGTTTATATTTATATTTATTTTATTTATATTTATTATATCCATGCAGCCAACACACCAATTAAGATTTAGAACAAGTCAAATGACTTTTTCAACTTATATAAAAACTATTTCCGGGGCGCCTGGGTGGCTCAGTCGGTTAAGTGTCTGACTTCGGCTCGGGTCATGATCTCACTGTCCGTGAGTTCGAGCCCCGCGTCGGGCTCTGTGCTGACCGCTCAGAGCCTGGAGCCTGTTTCAGATTCTGTGTATCCCTCTCTCTCTGATCCTCCCCTGTTCATGCTCTGTCTCTCTCTGTCTCAAAAATAAATAAACGTTAAAAAAAATTAAAAAAAATACTATTTCCTTTTAAACATACTTGTGGGTCAGATATTTTGCTTCTTATGGAAAGTTCTCAGTGGTAAAAGTTGGTATCTTATCCAGTTGGTTGACTTGAACTTTGATTTAAAATGTTCCTATCTTTGGTATACTTCTTGCAAATCCAAATAAAACAACTTTTTAAAAATAAAAATTGATGCATTGATGGTAAGTTTAAAAAAAGAAGAAGAAAAAGAAAGGGGAAATCCCCATAAAATTAAGTTCATCTTTCTAAGTTATTTGCTTTGATTGTTTTTGGGTGTGATTGGATTGAAACTTCTAAAATTACTAAAAGCAGTATGTTCCAATGTGGTTTCCTTGGACAAGTTTCAGGAGGTCCATTAAGTTCAAAGTTTTAACTGAAAGACCAATCTGAAACTTCTAATGGTTGTCGAACTGCAAAGAAGAGAATACTATCTTTTAAATTTGTTTAGCAAAGGGTAACACCATATATCTCAATTTGTCAGAGCCCCGTTTGCACATAGTTACTCCAACGTAACTGTTAGGGGTACTCCCTTTTACTCTAAAAAGTGCCCTTGGATGATAAATTATTTGGTCACCCAACTTTTGTACCCCTTTTTTTGAGATAGATGTATACTGGTCTTTTGGTACAATGAAGCTCTCTTTGGTACAAAGAGACTCTCTGTCTCTTTTTAACCTAGATGATAGATTTTGACTTAAGAAAAGAAGTTGTACTTTCAAGAAATAAGAGACAGCACAGCAGACATTGATTGCTGCCTTGACCTCATTATGTTGATAAGGGCATTTGTGAATATTGTCTAAGTTAAGGTAATAAACACCCAGGTAGAAGGTTAATGACACATTTAGCATCAGTGGGGTGCCGGACAGTTTTTCACAGAAAAACCAGTTCAAGCTGGTAAACCTTCTGTCCTGTCCGTGTAGAACAAAAACGCATCATGTTTCCACAAACTGAATATAATTCAAAAAGAGGCTAACAGCGTGCAGAGAATTCAGCAATTGGCTGACAACACTGTTTTGTTGAAAAAATAACAAACTTAAAATGTTTTCAAGTCATTTTTAACAGCAATTTTCTATAATCTTTTGGGCCTCCGGCTAGGACTCTGCTAATCTGGGCCTGACTGCTGGCTGACGCTAAAGACAAGCATTATGACAAATTTATGAACTGATGAGTCATTTTCCACATTCATTCAGCTAATGAGCAAAACAAGTCATTATTTTTTAAGCCTGATTATCACTCCCTTATTTAATACAAGAAGCACATACAAATGTTGTTAAGCTGCTTTCCTATGAAATAATGTTCTGCTAGGACTAACAATACCTATAGGCTAAAATGCCTCATGTAATCAAAGCTAGAAAGAACTGGTTCAAAATTTCTCAATGATGTCTATTAAATCCTTACATTTTGTCATTAGGACATACTGCCATTATTACAAATTAGGATCTCAATGGTTTGAATTGTATGAATTATCAGTAGCTTTCACATGCATGGGCTTTCAATTAGTCAAAAATCCATTGAACACTCACTACAGAAATGAACAACATGGGGTTTACTAGCAGGGACATCATAATAGAGGGGGAATGTGTACAGCAAAGTAGAAGACATCAATGGAAAGAATAGCTAAAATTGAGGCAGTGAAGAATAAGAACTGAATAAATGAAAAGGGCAGGATATTTAGAGGAAGTCAGAGGAGAGAGTGTTCTCAGTGAATTTAGAGGAAGTGTGAGCTGAAAGCTGGTAACAGCGAAATTGACTTTAACTTTCAACCATGCGTAAATTTCCACAGCTAAGGAAAATGTGACATGTGCAATGTTTTATTTCATTTTTGACTGGTCATGAGTTCCCCATCCCCTGCATTTGAGCTTGATAGAAACGTTTGTGAGGAAGTCTGGTTTCAGTGTCAAAAAATAATTTCTGGTCCCAGCATTCTATTAGATTACCACTTGATTCTTAAATGCACTATTAAGACAAACAGAAAGGGAAATTTTAATAAGTATTATGAATAGTATAAAAGGCAATCAGAAAGGAGATAAAGACACCTTGAATGACTAATTCAAATTTTAGGTCTCTGTGATGATAGATCTTAAAACTGCAGTGAAAGGAATGATTTGAAACTGTCTGATTTTCGGATACCTCAGTGGCTCAGTCCACTCTTGATCTCGGCTCAGGTCATGATCCCACACTTTGTGGGATTGAGTCCTGTATCAGAATCTACACTGACAGCACAGAGCCTGCTTGGGATTCTCTCTTTCTCCCTCTCTTCCCCTCCCCCACTCATTCTCTCTTCCTCCTTCTCAAAATAAATAAATAAACTTTTAAAATAAAGAAACCGTCAGATTCTAAGTTTAAATAGAAGAATCTTGACATCCCTGGACTTTAAGCAAGATGGCGGCTTAGGAGGATGCTGGGCTCACCGCATGTCCTGCTGATCACTTAGATTCCATCTACACCTGCCTAAATAACCCAGAAAACCGCCAGAGGATTAGCAGAACGGAGTCGCCGGAGCCAAACGCAGACGAGAGGCCCACGGAAGAGGGTAGGAAGGGCGGCGAGGCGGTGCGCGCTCCACGGACTGGCGGGAGGGAGCCGGGGCGGAGGGGCGGCTCGCCGGCCAAGCAGAGCCCCCGAGTCTGGCTTGCAAAAGCGGAGGGGCCTGACGGACTGTGTTCCCACAACAAGCGCGACTTAGCGTCTGGGAGGTCATAAGTTAACAGATCTGCTCAGAAAGTGGGAAGGCTGGAGGACAAAGGGAGGGATAGCTGCTGAGCCCCCTGACAACAGAGCTCAGTTTGGTGGGGAACAAAGGCGCTCGCCAGAGCCATCTCCCCCGCTCATCCCCCAACCAAAATCCCAAAGAGAACCAGTTCCTGCCAGGGAACTTGCTCGCTCCACGCAAACACCCAACTCTGCGGTCTGCGGAGCCAAACCTCCGGCAGCGGATCTGACTCCCTCCCGCTGCCACAGGGCCCCTCCTGAAGTGGATCACCTAAGGAGAAGCGATCTAAGCCTGCCCCTCCTGCCCCTGGGCACCTTGCCTACCCACCCCAGCTAATACGCCAGATCCCCAGCATCACAAGCCTGGCAGGGTGCAAGTAGCCCAGACGAGCCACACTACCCCACAGTGAATCCCGCCCCTAGGAGAGGGGAAGAGAAGGCACACACCAGTCTGACTGTGGCCCCAGCGGTGGGCTGGGGGCAGACATCAGGTCTGACTGCGGCCCCGCCCACCAACTCCAGTTATACACCACAGCACAGGGGAAGTGCCCTGCAGGTCCTCACCATGCCAGGGACTATCCAAAATGACCAAGCGGAAGAATTCCCCTCAGAAGAATCTCCAGGAAATAACAACAGCTAATGAACTGATCAAAAAGGATTTAAATAATATAACAGAAAGTGAATTTAGAATAATAGTCATAAAATTAATCGCTGGGCTTGAAAACAGTATACAGGACAGCAGAGAATCTCTTGCTACAGAGATCAAGGGACTAAGGAACAGTCACGAGGAGCTGAAAAACGCTTTAAATGAAATGCATAACAAAATGGAAACCACCACAGCTCGGCTTGAAGAGGCAGAGGAGAGAATAGGTGAACTAGAAGATGAAGTTATGGAAAAAGAGGAAGCTGAGAAAAAGAGAGATAAAAAAATCCAGGAGTATGAGGGGAAAATTAGAGAACTAAATGATACACTAAAAAGAAATAATATACGCATAATTGGTATCCCAGAGGAGGAAGAGAGAGGGAAAGGTGCTGAAGGGGTACTTGAAGAAATCATAGCTGAGAACTTCCCTGAACTGGGGAAGGAAAAAGGCATTGAAATCCAAGAGGCACAGAGAACTCCCTTCAGACGTAACTTGAATCGATCTTCTGCACGACATATCATAGTGAAACTGGCAAAATACAAGGATAAAGAGAAAATTCTGAAAGCAGCAAGGGGTAAACGTGCCCTCACATATAAAGGGAGACCTATAAGACTCGTGACTGACTCTCTTTTGAAACTTGGCAGGCCAGAAACAATTGGCACGAGATTTTCAGGGTGCTAGACAGAAAAAATATGCAGCCAAGAATCCTTTATGCAGCAAGTCTGTCATTTAGAATAGAAGGAGAGATAAAGGTCTTCCCAAACAAACAAAAACTGAAGGAATTTGTCACCACTAAACCAGCCCTACAAGAGATCCTAAGGGGGACCCTGTGAGACAAAGTCCCAGAGACATCACTACAAGCATAAAACATACAGACATCACAATGACTCTAAACCCGTATCTTTCTATAATAACACTGAATGTAAATGGATTAAATGCGCCAACCAAAAGACATAGGGTATCAGAATGGATAAAAAAACAAGACCCATCTATTTGCTGTCTACAAGAGACTCATTTTAGACCTGAGGACACCTTTAGATTGAGAGTGAGGGGATGGAGAACTATTTATCATGCGACTGGAAGCCAAAAGAAAGCTGGAGTAGCCATACTTATATCAGACAAACTAGACTTTAAATTAAAGGCTGTAACAAGAGATGAAGAAGGACATTATATAATAGTTACAGGGTCTATCCATCAGGAAGAGCTAACAATTATAAATGTCTATGCACCGAATACCGGAGCCCCCAAATATATAAAACAATTACTCATAAACATAAGCAACCTTATTGATAAGAATGTGGTAATTGCAGGGGACTTTAACACCCCACTTACAGAAATGGATAGATCATCTAGACACACGGTCAATAAAGAAACAAGGGCCCTGAAGGATACATTGGATCAGATGGACTTGACAGATATATTTAGAACTCTGCATCCCAAAGCAACAGAATATACTTTCTTCTCGAGTGCACATGGAACATTCTCCAAGATAGATCATATACTGGGTCACAAAACAGCCCTTCATAAGTTTACAAGAATTGAAATTATACCATGCTTACTTTCAGACCACAATGCTATGAAGCTTGAAATCAACCACAGAAAAAAGTCTGGAAAACCTCCAAAAAGCATGGAGGTTAAAGAACACCCTACTAACGAATGAGTGGGTCAACCAGGCAATTAGAGAAGAAATTAAAAAATATATGGAAACAAACGAAAATGAAAATACAACAATCCAAACGCTTTGGGACGCAGCGAAAGGCAGTCCTGAGAGGAAAATACATTGCAATCCAGGCCTATCTCAAGAAACAAGAAAAATCCCAAATACAAAATCTAACAGCACACCTAAAGGAACTAGAAGCAGAACAGCAAAGGCAGCCTAAACCCAGCAGAAGAAGAGAAATAATAAATATCAGAGCAGAAATAAACAATATAGAATCTAAAAAAACTGTAGAGCAGATCAACGAAACCAAGAGTTGGTTTTTTGAAAAAATAAACAAAATTGACAAACCTCTAGCCAGGCTTCTCAAAAAGAAAAGGGAGAGGACCCAAATAGATAAAATCATGAATGAAAATGGAATTATTACAACCAATCCCTCAGAGATACAAACAATTATCAGGGAATACTATGAAAAATTATATGCCAACAAATTGGACAACCTGGAAGAAATGGACAAATTCCTGAACACCCACACTCTTCCAAAACTCAATCAGGAGGAAATAGAAAGCTTGAACAGACCCATAACCAGCGAAGAAATTGAATCGGTTATCAAAAATCTCCCAACAAATAAGAGTCCAGGACCAGATGGCTTCCCAGGGGAGTTCTACCAGACGTTTAAAGCAGAGATAATACCTATCCTTCTCAAGCTATTCCAAGAAATAGAAAGGGAAGGAAAACTTCCAGACTCATTCTATGAAGCCAGTATTACTTTGATTCCTAAACCAGACAGAGACCCAGTAAAAAAAGAGAACTACAGGCCAATAGCCCTGATGAATATGGATGCAAAAATTCTCAATAAGATACTAGCAAATCGAATTCAACGGCATATAAAAAGAATTATTCACCATGATCAAGTGGGATTCATTCCTGGGATGCAGGGCTGGTTCAACATTCGCAAATCAATCAACGTGATACATCACATTAACAAAAAAAGAGAGAAGAACCATATGATCCTGTCAATCGATGCAGAAAAGGCCTTCGACAAAATCCAGCACCCTTTCTTAATAAAAACCCTTGAGAAAGTCGGGATAGAAGGAACATACTTAAAGATCATAAAAGCCATTTATGAAAAGCCCACAGCTAACATCATCCTCAATGGGGAAAAACTGAAAGCTTTTTCCCTGAGATCAGGAACACGACAAGGATGCCCACTCTCACCGCTGCTGTTTAACATAGTGCTGGAAGTTCTAGCATCAGCAATCAGACAACAAAAGGAAATCAAAGGCATCAACATTGGCAAAGATGAAGTCAAGCTTTCGCTTTTTGCAGATGACATGATATTATACATGGAAAATCCGATAGACTCCACCAAAAGTCTGCTAGAACTGATACAGGAATTCAGCAAAGTTGCAGGATACAAAATCAATGTACAGAAATCAGTTGCATTCTTATACACTAACAATGAAGCAACAGAAAGACAAATAAAGAAACTGATCCCATTCACAATTGCACCAAGAAGCATAAAATACCTAGGAATAAATCTAACCAAAGATGTAAAGGATCTGTATGCTGAAAACTATAGAAAGCTTATGGAGGAAATTGAAGAAGATTTAAAGAAATGGAAAGACATTCCCTGCTCATGGATTGGAAAAATAAATATTGTCAAAATGTCAATACTACCCAAAGCTATCTACACATTCAATGCAATCCCAATCAAAATTGCACCAGCATTCTTCTCAAAACTAGAACAAGCAATCCTAAAATTCATATGGAACCACAAAAGGCCCCGAATAGCCAAAGTAATTTTGAAGAAGAAGACCAAAGCAGGAGGCATCACAATCCCAGACTTTAGCCTCTACTACAAAGCTGTCATCATCAAGACAGCATGGTATTGGCACCAAAACAGACACATAGACCAATGGAATAGAATAGAAACCCCAGAACTAGACCCACAAACGTATGGCCAACTCATCTTTGACAAAGCAGGAAAGAACATCCAATGGAAAAAAGACAGCCTCTTTAACAAATGGTGCTGGGAGAACTGGACAGCAACATGCAGAAGGTTGAAACTAGACCACTTTCTCACACCATTCACAAAAATAAACTCAAAATGGATAAAGGACCTAAATGTGAGACAGGAAACCATCAAAACCTTAGAGGAGAAAGCAGGAAAAGACCTCTCTGACCTCAGCCATAGCAATCTCTTCCTCGACACATCCCCAAAGGCAAGGGAATTAAAAGCAAAAGTGAATTCCTGGGACCTTATGAAGATAAAAAGCTTCTGCACAGCAAAGGAAACAACCAACAAAACTAAAAGGCAACCAACGGAATGGGAAAAGATATTCGCAAATGACATATCGGACAAAGGGCTAGTATCCAAAATCTATAAAGAGCTCACCAAACTCCACACCCAAAAAACAAATAACCCAGTGAAGAAATGGGCAGAAAACATGAATAGACACTTCTCTAAAGAAGACATCCGGATGGCCAACAGGCACATGAAAAGATGTTCAGCGTCGCTCCTTATCAGGGAAATACAAATCAAAACCACACTCAGGTATCACCTCACGCCAGTCAGAGTGGCCAAAATGAACAAATCAGGAGACTATAGATGCTGGAGAGGATGTGGAGAAACGGGAACCCTCTTGCACTGTTGGTGGGAATGCAAATTGGTGCAGCCGCTCTGGAAAGCAGTGTGGAGGTTCCTCAGAAAATTAAAAATAGACCTACCCTATGACCCAGCAATAGCACTGCTAGGAATTTACCCAAAGGATACAGGAGTACTGATGCATAGGGCCACTTGTACCCCAATGTTCATAGCAGCACTCTCAACAATAGCCAAATTATGGAAAGAGCCTAAATGTCCATCAACTGATGAATGGATAAAGAAATTGTGGTTTATATACACAATAGAATTCTATGTGGCAATGAGAAAAAATGAAATATGGCCTTTTGTAGCAACGTGGATGGAACTGGAGAGTGTGATGCTAAGTGAAATAAGCCATACAGAGAAAGACAGATACCATATGGTTTCACTCTTATGTGGATCCTGAGAAACTTAACGGGAACCCATGGGGGAGGGGAAGGAAAAAAAAAAAAGAGGTTAGAATGGGAGAGAGCCAAAGCATAAGAGACTGTTAAAAACTGAGAACAAACTGAGGGTTGATGGGGGGTGGGAGGGAGGAGAGGGTGGGTGATGGGTATTGAGGAGGGCACCTTTTGGGATGAGCACTGGGTGTTGTATGGAAACCAATTTGTCAATAAATTTCATAAAAAAAAAAAAAAGAAAAGAATAAAAATAAATAAATAAATAAATAACACATCCCAGAAAAAAAAAATAAATAAATAGAAGAATCTTTGGAGGGACGATATGAACATATAAGCAATGATGCTTGAAGAATGGGTACTCTAGGTATTCTTATTAACTCAGAAATTTATTAATGCTTAATAAGATTTAAAATCTTTCTAAAATATGAATACTTTTGTGTTGGTAATGAATCAAACAATTTGGTAATAAACATAATGCAATTTCACTTATGACTCAAGATCTTGGGATACAACATCATTTTTGGTAGGTAAAACAACACCCACCCTGCTTCCGCTCAAAAAAATCTGCATCCCAATCCCTGGAATCTGTGAGTGTGTTAATGACATTACACAATGGAATTTGCAATGTGCTTAAGTTAAGGGCCTTGAGATGAAGGGCCCCTGGATCAATGGGTTGGGCTGATTCTGATGCCATGGATCTTTAAAATCAGAGAACCTTTCCCACTTGTGTTCAGAAAGAGAAGATGATGTGACTAAAAAAGAATGACCAGTGAAATGCAAAGTTGCTGGCTTTGAAGATAGAGGAAGAAGGCCAGAGCCAAGGAATGGAGGGGATGGTCTTGAGAATCTGGAAAAGGAAAGGGAATGGATGCTCCCCTAGAGCCTCCCGGAGAGGTGGTAACACTGCAAACACTGTGATGTTAGCCCAGAAAGACACATGTCAGACTTCTGATCTACAGAACTGCAAGATAATAAATTTGTGCTGTTGTAAGACACTAAACTTGTGGTAATTTGTTGTGGCAGTGATGGAAAACTAACAGCACATCATTTCTCATGGCAGAAAATTTGTAGCAGAAAGAATTCTAAGAATGATGTCCCCGTCGAAAAAGTTCCCTCCCTGATCCCTGGAACATGACATACGATGAATCATCATGTCTTTGAATATGTTAGTGTTCATAGCAAAGGGGTGACGTGATTAATGTTACTAATCAGTTGACCTTAAAGAATAGGGAGATTATACTGGATTATCCAGATGGACCTAATCTAATCATCCTAGGTCTTTAAATGCAGAGAGCTTTTTCTTTCCAGTGGTAGAAAAGGAAGTCAGAGAGATTGGAAACAAGAGAAGAACTTGACTACCTGTTGCTGATTAGGTTAGGAGCACCTGGGTGAATCAGTAGGTTAAGTGTCTGACTCTTGTTTTTGACTCAGGTCAATATCTTGTGGTTCGTGGTTCCTGCTCTACATTGGGCTCTATGCTGATAGCATGAAGTCCGTTTGGGATTGTCTTTCCTCCTCTCTCTCTGCCCCTCCTCTGCTCATGCTCTTTCTCAAAATAAATAAACTTAAGAAAAAAAGAAAATAGAGGTAGGTCATATGAGAAGAAATTTGGGTCACCTGTAGAATCGAGGACAGTCCCTAGCTGACAGCCAGCAAAGAAATGGGACTTGAATCCTAGAGCTCCAGGGAACTGAATTTTGGCACAACTCTGTGAACTTGGAAACAAGTTCTTTCCCAGAGCCTCTAGATAAGAGCTTATCCCAAGTGACACCTTGTGATACTTGGAACAAAGAACTTGGCTGAATCTACCCAGACTTCTGACCTACAAAACTGTGAGCTAATAAATGAATGTTGTTTTAAATTACTGATTTTGTGGTAATTTGTTACACAGCAATAGCAAGTAAATATGGAGCCCTAAAATTTATTGACCACTCTTTAAATTTTTTTTTTTCAACGTTTATTTATTTTTGGGACAGAGAGAGACAGAGCATAAACGGGCGAGGGGCAGAGAGAGAGGGAGACACAGAATCAGAAACAGGCTCCAGGCTCTGAGCCATCAGCCCAGAGCCTGACGCGGGGCTCGAACTCACGGACCGCGAGATCGTGACCTGGCTGAAGTCGGACGCTTAACCGACTGCGCCACCCAGGCGCCCCTGACCACTCTTTAATACCAAGCATTACACAGGGCCATCCATATGTTGTAAAATACAGTGAGGCAAGAAAGCCAAAGTGGGCTTTGAAGTTAAGCCCAGGTTAAATCTACTTCTGTCAGTTATTCACTTTATTACCTTGGACAGATGAGTTAACTCCGATAAACCTCATTTCTACATTTTTAAAATGAAGCTAAATGTGCCTTCCTGCTAGTGTCAATGGGAGAATGAAATGAATCTCTGAAACACATCCCTGATAATGGCAGGTGAGTATTGGGTGATCAACAAATAAAAAATGGCTAAGCTGATATTCAGGAAGACCTCCAATGAATAGGACTCCTCTTTCATTCTTGGGCTTCTAAGTGGAGAAGTAAAGCAAAAAGTAAAGATGAAAGCCAATGTACACAACCTTTTTTATTGGTTGGAGCACATGCCTTTAGGTCTAGTCTCCAAGTGGATTTGTGAGTACTGAACCCTAGAATTAGGAAGAATTAATCATCTAGTCATGGAACAGGCCAAGGAGACTCATCACATGCCTAGCCTGGAAGAAAAGCAACAGTTGTGGTCCCTGCAGGCAGTTTCATTTCAAGAGAAAGAAAGGGCTGAGTTATGGGTGCAAATTATCCAGAGAGAAGGACAATGCTCACAGAAGGCAAAGGTTTGCTTAGAGAAAATTCTCCTTTATTGAAATGGGAGTTAAGGGGCAGAAATGGGCACTAAGATTTTTACTTTTCCATGCTTGCCTAGCAAAGACATAGTAGAGTCAGGACTTAAATCCATGTCTATCAGACTAGCGCTTTTGATATTTCTATCACACTTTGCCTACACTCTGCAGATGTAGAGAGGAAGCAATAAGGCAGAATCTGAATAGAAGGTCTATTTAAATTCAAGTTTTTCTGCCAATGTTTATATCTGCCTTAAAAGAAAAAAAAATGCTGGTAAACAGAGGGTTTTCATTTAAATAAACAACTGAGCACTGAAGACAAACTTTTCTAAAAGAAATAGATAATTCTAAAAGGAACTACAATACCAGAGTATGTCATAGAAAATAAGTATAATGATAATGATATTTACTGCACATTTTAATTAGCATTCAGCTATTAATAATGAGAGTCTTCAACCTATGGAAAATTTTTATTTCTCAAGTTTGACTTTAAATGGTGCACGGGTTGAATTACAGAAGTTATTAAATGGATTTGGAAGCAATTTTATTGTCAGGAGCTCAAAATTAATAAATATATTCAGCTGTAATATAATAGTGCCCTGGGCTGGGCCTTCATTTTTCACTCAGGTTTCTCTGCAGTTAATTAAATACCACCATGATGCATACCAATCTGTACCAAAGTCACTAAAAAATAATCTTAAATCAATTTAGTCCAGTTATGATACTAATTTAAATTTTTATTGGTCACATTTCACAAATTGCCAAAAGTCATATTAATTTTTAAAAACAAAATCAGAATAAACATTAAAACAAGGGGGGGGTGCCTGGGTGACTGAGTCAGTTAAGCACCCAACTTAAGCTCAGGTCATCTATGGTTTGTGAGACTGAGCTCCACGTCAGGCTCTCTGCTGTTAGCATAGAGCTCACTTCTGATCCTCTGTCCCCCTCTCTTTCTGCTCCTCCCCTGATCATGCTCTCTCTCTCTCAAAAATAAATAAACATTTAAAAAATCAAAAATATACAAATCCCACAATTACAAACTATTTTCTACTTCTAGCATTTTTCTGGTACAGTTTTTAGAACTTACTATGTGCAGTGACAACAGTTGAATATATAGAGTGACTTAAAGACATCATTTCATTGGATGAATTGGAAGAAATGAATTTTTATAGATAATAATAACTTGCAAGACTGTTTATAACAAAAGTGTATATGACACTTTATGATAATTTAGTAAATATTATTTTCTGATATTTCTGAGATAGTTACCAGATTCACTCTGCAATCCTGTAACATATTGAGAATATATTATAAGGTCGTGGTATAACTCCTAAAATAATTTTTTCTTAATAATACTGTCATATTTCATGGAGAGAGCAAAGAAACTGAAACTTTTGCATGAGTGCCTCCTAGCCCATGGATCAAAGCCTTCTGAAAGATTTTTTTCTAAGATGTGTTGCTCAGAAGCCTAGCATTTTAGAGATAATCCTTGGAGCAGGAAGATGTCAACTGATATATAATTCACCCTGGGACCAGAGGCAAAGGCCGACTTCAAATGCTTGATTTTACATTCACCATTCCCAAGCAAAACATCACCACCATGAAATAATCTGTGCCTCAAACACCTATTTTAGTGTCATGTGACATGTGGCTGTTCAATAAACACAAATTGATGTTAAAACATATGGGCTGTGAATACCATGAAAAACATAGAAGGGATTTCAAAATGATTACAGGATTCATGTGTTTTGATGTTACTGGGTTTCATATTGCCAGTGTTTTATTTTTAAATTATTCCTTATTATGGCACCAAATTTATCATATTTTAGGACTCATTTTGACACACCATATGGCTACAATATTATATTTATTTTCTGTGGATTTTAGTTTGGTTATTCCTATTAAGAATAAGAGCCTCTTACATGGATTCAAATTCTCTTGATTCATGAATCCTTGTACTAGTCTGACCCTCCTTACCTTACTGATTCCTTTGCAATAATTGTTTTCAACAGCCTGAAGAAATTCAGGTTCAGTATTAACAGAGAAATTTAAAGGGCTAACTAACATTTTCTCTTATTTACCACATACGATCACTTCCTTTTTGAATAGTCTATTTGTATGGTTACTTTTAACTTTAAAAAATTCTCATATATTTATTTCAAGTTTTATTTTACATGACCTGAAATAGAACAGTTTCCTCGTGGCAAGATTTGTTATCACTATAGATATATCTGTTTGGTGAAAAATATGCCAACAAACTTTTATGAGATGTGGTAGATGGAAGATATTTAGAGAGATACATGTATTCCAAATAAATTGTACAACCAGTTATTGGGAAATATATATCCTTTTCTTTACTTCTATTGGAGCCCTGAGCAAGTACAGGAAATCATTTAGAATTTAATAAGTTGATTTTCATCTTATGATGAAATGACAGAATGACATTCTGTCATTCATTTAAATTTGCATTCATAATATATTTATTGAACATCTATTATATGTTAGGCATTGTGTAAGGTGCTGGGGATATAGCCAGGAATAATCCACAGGAAGTGTGATTCATTTTGCTTGGCAACACATTTCCATTTCCCTTTTCCCGTCGTTGCTCAATGTACATCTATTGCCAGAGCCTCCCAGGCCATTACATACTTACTACATTTATTGCATTACTACATACATTAACACATAATAAACATTATTACAACAATACTCAGTTAATTGATAAAGGAACTAGGACTGAAGAATCCAAAAGTTCAGCATCTCAACAGCAAGCCTACATGTTCATTATACTCAACTTCTTTTTCTCCAAAGCTCCCCTTTATTAAACCATTTCTTCCTCTCCTCACATACACAAACTCCTCTGGGCTTTTTCCATTTCTTTATTTTGAATACAGTTTGCTATTGTTTTATATAACATTTCCTTTCCCCTAGTTGTACATAATTAAGAAAACTTCCTCCCTCCCTTCCTTCTCCCTTCCCGTTCCTCCTTTTATAAATATAACGAGTAACTTTTGTGAACTAAACATTACATAATTTGACGCTCCTCCCTCTGCAGTAGATATTATTATTAACTTCATCAGGAGATAAAGACCCAAGACTCAGAAAAATTAAGTGAGTTGCAGAAGAATACAGAACTAGCAAAAGACAATATAAAATTTTACAAAAATATCCTAGAAAAGCATTCCACTTAAATTATTTTGCTGCATGGAATCATGTGGACTTTGGTGAAGTAGTAAGGTTTCCCAAGGTTTCCCATCACAATAAATTTTTATTATCTTAGAAGTTTATGAAAATGTGTTTTTATTATTAAAAATAATGTAGAAATTTACTATCTAATCCATTTATAGAAATAATACATGCCAGTATAATTTATTTGATCTGTAAACAATTTATTGATCATTTCAAGGAATCTCACCTGGTTTTAGCCTGTAATTCCAACTATTTTTCCTGATATTACTTGACTATGACATTAACATGGTCCATAGAAAATAAATCCCGGGTGCCTGATTGGCTCAGTCAGTTAAGCATCCAACTCTTGATTTTGTCTCAGTGAGATCAAGCACCCAGTCAGGCTCTGCACTGAGAGTGTGGGGCCTTCTTGGGATTCTCTTTTCCCTCTCTCTCTGCCTGTCCCCTGCTTGCACACATATACACACTCTCTCTCAAATAAAAAATAAAAAGGCTTTAAGAAAATAAATCCAACATGATAATTTTCCTCTTAAAAGAAGAAAGAATAAAACAGAATGCAGCATTCAAATATAAGATTTTTTGTTCTTATGGCAACTAATATTTCTCAAGACTCTTTTTTATTAGACATTGACTCATTATTTATTTCAAAATGTTCACTAGATTTCTACATTGCCTAAAATATCTTTATACATTGCCTAAAAATATCTTTATACATTAAATATCTTTATACATTGCCTAAAAATAATTTTTAGAGCTTAAACATGTAGCTATTTATTTCACATAGAATCACAGAAATTAATAAAATTTATCATCTTAGTTCTCTTTTCTAAGTAAAAACAATTTACATATTTTTCATATTTTTTTTCCATTTTTGTCTCTATCAGTGAGAGATCAATCACTTTTTTCTAATAATCTGAAGTGTATTCTGCTCCTGAGAGTGCATTTAAATAATTTATAATAATTACTGCAAAATTAATTATGAGTAAGTTAATTGTAGGTATAAAGCCTAGATTTCCCTGTAAGGTATTATCCTTCCAATAGTATATATTATTAAATACAAGTAATCGTGGTCTGAATGGGGTTTTTACAATATACTCTGAGTAATTGAAATTCCACTTCAAAGGACTAAGCTTCTGTGATTATATAATAAAGCATTTTGTTTTTGTAGTTGGTAATAAATAAAAAGTGTTTTATAAAGAAGAGTTTCCAACACTTAACTGCAAAGATAAAATCACAAGGTATCTCAAGTCATAGATAAGGCAGGGTTCATGATAGGAATTGGGAGATCTTCCAAAATCATACTTGTGACAAACTTTAAAAGATTGAAAGGTTTAAGACAGGTATCTGGATTAGTCAATGTGAAAAAGTGATTTTGCTCTTTTAGGGACATTTCCCTTAAGGTGGTGTTATTTAAAGATTCAGGGATTTGGAATAGTGGTGGTGGAAATATCACACCCATAGGCAGAATTCTTTGTTGTAATAGAGTTTTAACAACTGGTCAGCACTTTTTCCATAATTCATTGAGCATTGGCTATTTGTGGCCAGGAAGATTAGGAATAAGGAACTTCAAGTAGAACCACAAATACATTTTCAGAGAACAAGTAAGATGTATTACTATAACTTATGTCACTGCTAAACTCTTTTAATATAGAGAATTTCAATATCTATCTTACATTTAGAGTGCCATTGAGTGTCTGGCTAATTTTATCAAAAGAGGAGCAAATGATTAGTGGTGGAAAAAATGTATTAAATGAAAATGATTTCTAAAGTTCCATTGATCTCTAAAATTCCTTGGCTCACATACGTTCCACTTCTAAAATGACTTTCAACCTTGAGAACTTAGGTCCTTATTGCAATATTATTTTGAAAAAGCAATGTTAAAAACAAAGTTATTCTGTTACACTGTCAAATAAATCCATGCTGTCAATACCAGGTACTATCTGAGAGTTATTGTGCTGTAGCAGAGGATTATTTATTTATTGATATAATCAAGGGCAATTGAAAGTAGAAGTTGTGTTCCCCAGAAGGTGCCCTGATCCATGAATGAACAGCTAAAGTTTGATACAACTGGAATTTATGCGAGTAACACAGAGCCCAGAATGTAAGAAACATTGAAGGAATTGTAGTTACTGTGTTGTTAAATCCCCCTGGAGGATTCTAAGACACCTTCCCCAGTAATGAACTTCTCATGGAAAGTGTATCACATAAAAATAAGTGAGGTTGGATGACTGAGTGGAATGAAAAAGACATTCGTATTATACAATAGAGAGAGAAAATAGCTCTCTTGCCAAATCAAGTGAAGTGAGAGAGAGAAGTTAAGGAGTGTGAGGGTAAATGCTGAGAAAGAATTATTTCATTTTCTTTGTGTCAAAGGGGAACATTTTTCTTGATTTGTATGCTACTCCCTTCTGTAGCCTCCTGAAGGTAAGAAGTGGAAGTACTACAGGTGGCCACAGACGGGATCCGATGCCCATGAGAAGGGTCAGGAGTGTTCAACTGACATAACCCTGAGATGTAATTTGGAGAAATTTCCTGTATTCATTTCCTAGTGCTGCTGTAACAAACCACCACAAACTGGATGATTTAAAATAATAGAAATTTATACTTTTGCCGTTGTGGAGGCCAGAGTCGAAAATCAGGGTGTTGATAGAGTCGGTTCTTTCTGAAGGCTCTGCTCCTTGCCTTTCCCAGCTTCTGGTGGTTGCAGGTATTTTGGCATCCCTTGCCTTGTAGGTCTGCCATTCTAATCTCTACCTCCCTTGTCACATGACTTTCTTCCCTCTGTGCATCTTCACATGACCTTCTCTGTGTTGGCCTGTGTGTCCTCTCGTCTTAATAAGGACACCAATCATTGGATTTAGGGCTCACCCTAATCCATTGTGATCTCATCTTAAATTAGCTAATTATATCTGCGAAGACCCTATTTCCAAATAAGGTCACATTCTGAGGTTCCAGGTGGACATAAGCTTGGGAGAGGGGAAACTATTCAACTCAATAAATTCCCTATGCTCAGCACAGAGAGTAAAGTTGTTTTTGAAAGAATGCCAGATCAGTCACATTCCTTCCAATCTTGTGTGGAATTTTGGGATAGGAATAAATGTCAGTGGCTGTGGAAGTAGGTCTTCCAGACTGAGATTGTCCAGAGATTCAGTTTGTATTACTAGTGACCTCTTATAACACTGGCTCTATGTGTTACGCAGTATGTTTCTAATAATTAAATATCTTCATATACCTATATGTGTACTCTATATTTTAGAGATTTCTCAGAATGATGAAAAGAGGGAGGAATCCATGGCTTTAATAATGTGGGAGAAAATTTGTGAAAAATTTCACAGGTATAAATTTTATACTTCAAAACTTATTATACTTCAAAACTTCTATATTTTGTGTTATGACAGGATACTTTCCTGATGATATAAGGGACAAAAACAACTTTTTGTTTCACTGGGTTGGATATATAATATTTAGCAACAGAATAAAAACTTTTAACCTTTGCTTTTTGTGTGTGTGTGAGACATTGTGCATGCGTGTGCTCTCCCCCCAGCCCCTATGCCCTTTTATGTAATCCAGAGCTTAGCTGAGAAGGCACTGTCCAGTCAAGGATAACAAGGACTTCCCAGTATTCTATTCATCTTTGTGGGAACATATGATTAGTTCTCACTAATGCAATGAAATGACGTGGTCTAAAAGTGTATATTTTTTTTTTTCTCCATGTGCTCTTTCCCTTTCCACTGGCTTAAGGCAGAAAATCATGGTGACCATTCAAGTCAGGAGTTAAACACAGCTGACATATAATATTGGAAGGAGCCCAGATCCCAGACTTACCATTTTGAAGAGAACTACCCATCAAACAGGAGGAAATGCTGTTGGCTTTGCATCATTAGGAAATAAACTCTTATTGTGATTGAGGCGTTATATGTACACCCTAATTTTACAACAGTGTAACATAAAGATATTTTCACAATGAGTGATCACTTTATTTTATAATTTAATTAGGAGCTTTATTATAAATAGAAAAAGTCATCCTTGTTGGAATACATATGATCTTTAGATTTGCATAAAGCAAGAGGAAAAAGTCTCAAAAATCTTTGGGAGTGGACTTGTTAAAAATACTGTACATCACTTTATTGGCAAAAGTTCCAGCCATTCTGGAGCAGCCACATCACACAATTCCATAAAATTCTAATTTCAATTCTAATTCATTGTTTTATTATGTGAAATGATTATTCATGTTAAACTATGATTTGTTTAATGTTTATTTATTTTAGGAGAGACAGAGACAGAATGTAAGTGGGTTTGGGGCAGAGAGGGAGACACAGAATCCAAAGCAGGTTCCAGGCTCTGAGCTGTCAGCACAGAGCCTGATGCGGGGCTTAAGATCAAGAAGCATGACATCATGACCTGAGCTGAAGTCAGCTACTCAGTGGACTGAGCCACCCAGGAGACCCAAATTATGATTTTCTGGCTCTTTCACCTTCTACGTGACAGATACAATTAGCTGCTTTGCTCTTTAATCCCTATGAACAATGGTATACTTGTTTGTTAGTGCTCCTTGTTATTCAAAACAGAAAGACAACAATTTAAGTTAACAGATTCAAAGGCAGCAGACACAGTCTTGTACAGTGATGATTTTTGTTCTCAGAGTCTGTGATGTCAATGTAAAGTGAGTGTAATTCAGCAGAATGGTATAGTACATCCTCTGTCAGGTGAATAGCACAGTATGCTATTGAATGGTAAAGTCTTATTAAATTGATGAGATACTCAAATATCAATTTCTCTTTTTAGTACGAAATCAAGAATGACTTCCAGTATTATTTTCTGAGTTTTGGTACCTTGTAGGAAGTAATAGAAGAATATAGGGTATATGTTATAAATTGATCTGGAATAATAATATATTCTGACAGTTGTCTCACTAATAACATAATATCAGTTAATTTTTTATTTTTCCATTTTGCTGTTTTGAAAAGTTATAGTTATAACACATACACATGTAAAGATTAAGGGAATGGACTCTGTTCAGTGTATTGCATTCTCTATTGAAGATTTTAGTGTAACATTACAAAAACATCACTTTAGTGGAAGTCAGATTGAATTTCAGCCAGCTGTTTTCCATCAATTTGAAAATGTCTGTTTTAGATCTAGAAAACTGGGAAATAGTCTCATTAATTAGCATTGCGTTTCTAATTAAGGAGAGTCTTGAAATTTGCTCTCCAGACTTTCCACAAACACATTTAACCATTGTCCACATGTCTCTACCTGTCACTTAAAATAACTGACCAGGTTTGAACATAGATATGCATCCTCCTTGTCCTGACGTAAGCATGGAAGGAAGCTTATTTGGCAGCAGAGGTAAAGTTATAGAGGTTTGTTTTGGAAGCTATATAACTTCCTATGTTCTAGAACACCTGAATCTCTCCCTGAGGTTGACAGAAGAGAAAATAAGAGGTAGGGGAATAGCAACAACTATTATTGCTTACATAAAGGCCAGACATATATGCTCCTATTGGTGAGATTTAGGCTATTTCTATAAAAAGGGCAACATGATGTTACATTTCAAAATGACTTTGTTCTTAATGTTCTTAGCAATATATTTGTGTGATAGGTAGATAAGAAAAAAATTCAGATAAACTAAGCCTCAATTTATACACATAAGCCACTTTTCAAAATATAAATTCATAGTATTTTAGAACTGGAAATGTCCTTAGAGCCCTTCTTCCTCATTTAATGGAGCAAATACAATACTTGAAATGACTTCCTCAGATCACACAACTAGTCACTGTGAAAGTTGAGACCAGAATCCAAATATCTTGTATCTGTTTTTGTCTCCATCTTTTCAGTTGTTCATCTAAATAGTTTATTCTAATGAGAATTTTTAGTTTAGATTTTTAATTTTTTTTCAACCACACGTTTAGCATAGGAATGTTCATGCTTTCTCTAACTTGCTGCCTTTAGGAACCCTTATCAGAGGAAAGAGCAATACAACATTTTGACTTGCTGTTGTGACTTGAGTTTCTACCTTTTATAACTACTGTTTAAGACATGTAATAAAAATTGTGTTTTTTTTTTCAAAATAAAAACATTTCTTTCAGAGATATTGGGGGAGATTCTCCCACTGGAAAATGTCTAAGGCTGCTAGCATGGAATTCAATGAAGCCATTTCATATTTCAGCAAAAATTTGGCCTACTCTAGGCCCTATTCTATAAATATGTAACAAAAAACAAAACAAAACAAAACAAAACAATTTGAAAGAACCCTCTAATACCATCTGCTTCTCTCTCTTATTCTAAAATCTGTATGTAACTCAAAATGCTTACTTATTTTCTTTTACTTCTGTAGCAAAATATCTGAGTTAAAGAAAGAAAGGTAGTTTTAACATTGAATTATTTGGTCTTTGTCATGTTGTCACAATAATGATGTTACCTAAATATAATGGTTTTGCTTATAAGTTTGAATTAAACATGAATTCTGTTCATTACCAGCACATGCCTAGTGGCCAGTTTCTAAATTATATTGCTGTTGGGTTGAATTATTGTAAATAAGACTGTGCCAAATGTCAATTGATTATCCTAGGGTAATCAATATATTTAAAAGAAGGAATCTTCAGTTGACTAGTGGCAAATGATTTTTATATCCATGTTGTAGTAGTAGATGATTTTTAAAATATACATCAATATGAAAATGTATGATTTTCAAATTAACACAGAAGTGTGGATTGAATAAAAGTTATCTTGGTCTTATTTACAAAAGCCATTAGACTGAATATCTGAAATTATATGTAACCAGGAGTGCTATAAATTATTTTCCTTGTGATAAAAGTCTGATCCATCACTGGCTGTTTCACCTGTGAAAAATACATACACACATACATACATACACACATAAATCTAACCAAGCATTGATTATTATATTTAATCACGTTTTGTTATTTCACTGGATAACTTTTCACAAGTGGAAGGAAAAATGCAGACCTTAAAAAAAAGTTAAAAACTGTCATTCTTCTATAGTATGAGAAATAGTTGGGAATTGCTATGAATTATAAAGGTAAAAAAAAATTCTAAGTCTCTATCTGGGCTTAACATTTCATCAAAGATCTCCAGCTTAACAATTGTTAGGTTTCTAGTTCTTATGTGAGGAATATAATAAGTAAATATGTCACATATCACACAGATCACTCATATAACATGCATACATATTATCTGTCTGTCCATCTATTATTTTTCTATCTACCTATCTCTACATGTTTTTATCTTCCTTGCTATACATTGAGAATGTCAGAATTTTTTCTTTTTTCTGCTCAACCATATAATCTTTTAGAGGGACTTGAAAGAATTTCAAACTCAGCCATAAATTCGTCCTTAAAGATGTTGTGCTGCCTCTTGAGACTATGGAAAGGTATCCTAATGTGGTGAATTTCTGAGAATCTGAAAACAAAGATTTTGTGGGGTACCTTTTGCTTCTTGGTATCAAGCATGTGGGAAACCAAGACATCATTTAGTTCTTCTAGGTATTACATAAAAGTGTCTATTTCAAGACACTTTGGCTGAGAAAGGCATGCATATACATGGGGAAATGTCACAGATTCACTTACTTATCTTACTTTTTTTTTTTACAAGGTTTTCAATGCCTTATTATCTGAACTTGAATCCAGATGGGAGAAACTCATGAGTTACATACAGTACTACACTGATTATGGTAATCGCACACTTAATAGCAATTGTTGTGCTGTTTTTTCAGAATTTGAAAAATCTTGTAAAGCTGTACCCCTTTTCTTCACTGCCCTTTTGTCACTAGGTACAGAGAAAAATTTCAACCCACAAAAGATAGAAAGGAAAATGAGTTTAAATAGCAGGAGTGAAGAGTTTCTTTTCATGGGTAAACAAATATTCACAAGTTCAAATACAACACAATAGTCATAAATCCTCTCATTCTGCCTTCTGCCTTCTGGCTTCTACTAACTGAAAACTGAAAAGTAATCCCAGAAAAAATGTAAATAGAGCATAATAAAACATTTATAAACATTTAAATACATTTTTCTGTCCTCTCTCACTGTTTTTCCCATGTCCTTTTTCTAATGTAGAAAAAGCTCTCCCAATTTCTGTCTTTCCCCACTTCAAAAAAATTCGGATGAATTTGGGGCACCTGGGTGGTGGCTCAGTTGGTTAAGCATCTGACTTCAGCTCAGGTCATGATCTCACGGTTCATGGGTTCGAGCCCCATGTCAGGCTCTGTACTGACAGCTTGGAGCATGGAGCCTGCTTGGGATTTTGTGTCTCCTTCTCTCTCTGCCCCTCCCCTGCTTGTGCTCTGTCTCTCTCTGTCTCAAAAATAAATAAACGTTAAGAAATTTTAAAAATTAGTGTGAATTAACATGTACACATTGGAAAATGATAAGGAAGCAGAGAATATGCGATTGCTATTCTGGAAGGTTTCTACTGCCCATGTACAGGGACAAGGCCATTCCAGTGCTGGGCCAGGTAAAATGCCTGTGGGGCCTGCTAATAACCACAGTATATTAGTATATGGTATATACGTATTGTATAAAATACATAGCACAAAATGTGTACTATATAATATATAGTGTATAATGAGTAAGGTATAGTAAAGAATATAAGCTCAGTTTCTGCTTGAATATTATAAAAGAGGTCTCAAAGATTCTTCAAAAATCTTGACATTCTCCTCTGTAGTTCTAATACTTCCCATCTTGATGTGTCTTGATGTGTCTAGGCTTGTGATTCAAAGAGCACAAGGTACTGCAAACATTTTCCCCTTGTTACTGCTTCCAGAGAGGACCAACCCCCATGTCTCTCAGTTAGTGCTAAACTGAGAGCCTATAATGATAATTCAGCCAATGACCCAAGGTACAACTGACAACAGGTCTTCAGGGGTTTTTGGATTGTTGGTTCACCTGTTTTCTAGAACTGCATAACAAAGTAGCATGAACTGCGGAGCTTTAAACAGCAGAAAGTTATTGTCTGAACTCTTGGAGTATTAACTCATGGTATCAGCAGGGTAGTTTTTCTGGAAGCTCCTAGGAATATTCTATTCTGTAGTTTCTGATGATTTCCAGAAAACCCTATTTGGTTTGTAGCTCTATCACTCCAATCTCTGCCTCTATTCTCATCTGGCTTTCTTGCCTCTGTGTATCTCTACAAATTTCCTTATTCTTATAAATCATTGGATTCAGACCCATCCTAATCCAGTGTAACTTCATCTTAACTTGACTACATCTGCAAAGACCCTACTTCCAAATTTCTATGAATATGGGTACTATGGGTTAGATCTTCAGTATATCTTTTGGGGGGACAAATTTCAACCTACAATAGTCCACCATTGCACATATCTAGCTACATTTTTTAGGGACTCTTGTGACATTTGTGTGGCTGGTCCAATATAGCATTCAGGATTTACTGCAAACTGTACTGGGAATGGCACATACCTCTTATGTCTGATACTTTAAAGTTGATTCTACTTCTCAGGAAGAGGGTATAGACCTGTCTTCTCCTTTAGAACAAACATTAAATATTTCATACAATAAAGTCCCTATCTGAGTCTCTGTGTTTTTTCTATAATCCAGAATTTTCTGATCTGTTTCACATCTTGGCACATTTATCAACTAGCAGTGGTTATGTGGCACACTGAGGTATGAGGACTCAGTGGAGCATCTGTTCCCTGCGGAGTCCATGGATCCAGCAGCTTTCCTTCCCATCCAGCCCTCTGCATATACCTCTGCATAACACAGAGTTGTCTGGAAATATTCAGACACTATTTTTATATTCTCTTTTCTCAATATGAGGGATCAGGGCTTGGGTTTTTTGTTTGTTTATCTAGGAAGTTTCTGTATCCTTCTGTAACTTTGCAAAAGAAAATTGACCTAAAGAGCTTGGGATACAGCAAGTACCCAGGGCAACAGAAATACGGCTCCAAAGGCAAAAAACTTGTGTATAGAGCATAGGATCTGGGGACTGGATGCCTGATGGTTGCTAGTCACCAGTGGAATAATGGGTACCAGGTTTTAGTCCAACCAAACTGTTCCACTACAGAAAGATGAGAAAAGAGAACCTGAGAGCACTTCAGTGGTAAATCAGTACTATAAAACAAACCATAGATTTCAGAAGGAAACCAGGTCTTCTAACTCTGCTTAAGGAAAGGGAGGTTCTCTAGACTTTCAGAATAAGACTCTGTGGTGGGGCCGAAGAATCTCCATTTTTATCAGGCAGGTCAGGTGATTTGGAAACAGATGGTCTTTCCTAAGCTACCTTTGAAGCTACCTTATGCTTTGAATTGTTTCTTCAGAAATATATTTAAAGAAAGTCTCATTTTTTTCCATTGCTGAGAGCATTTCTTTTTTATTGTTCATTGAGTTTCACAGCAAATTTCAAAGCCCATTTATAAATTAAGTAATATTTTATTACCTCTTTTTACTATTACAACAATACTTAAGTGTATTTGACTTGGGAAAAATTCAAAATTTCATAAATAAAATATAATTAATAATAATTCTGCCATTTAGTGCCTACCACTAAATTAAGATTTTGATGTGTTTTCTTTCCACCTTTATTTCCATTTTAATATATGCATGTGTATCCTTTAAAATATTCACATATGTTAACTCAATCTTTCATGAATATTTCCTGGTATTATTAAATAATTCTGGATTTTTTGGATAGAATTTTTACTGCTTGCATGTTTTCTATCCTATTAGTATGCACTAGTATAATTAAGATTTTTTTATTACAATAAATTTGGGTTATTCCTAATATTTTGTTTTACCATCTTCGGGCATATATTTGAATGAATCTGTTATTCTTTAGTACAGATAATTTTAAGTGCTGAGAAATATAAGGTATAATACATTGTCCAAAAGTACAAAAGTCAAAAAATATAATGCAAAGTAAAATACTTAAAGCTTTTTATATATATCATTATTTTGGCTTTTGGAAAAGCTATATAAATTCATACTCCCTGCAGTAATGTGTGATTTCCTTTTTTTTCTTTTTTCATCTGATCAAAGACTGGGATGTATACTTCATGCAAAGGTAGAATGTAAGGCACAGTTTAGCACTGTGGGGCTTTTGTTAAGAATTTTATATAAATATTATGTGACCACAATTCTATAACTGTTCCATGAGATGATAGACAAAAGGGTTTTGTGGTCCAAAAGTTTGAAAATCACTAAATATTAGATGTTCCTTTTGGAGATTCAAAATGTACAATAATTTAATAAAGACTAAATCATCTATAGTAAATAAATACATTGGAACAAAGCCAAACTTAGTGTTTCCAAGTCTCAATGGAACACAAAATCTTTTCCTAATGTAATGTATCACAAAATATCTCACAGAATAGGGCTGGAATATGAAATCCTTGCCAGGTCTATCTTAGAAATAACTATATAGTATAGTTGAGGAGTTTAGAATTATTTATTTTACTACTGCACATTGATAAGAAAATTGATCTGTGTAATGATGTCCTAAAAAATAAGTTAGCTTACATTCTGAATGAATGTATTAAGTGTTTGGCTATTAATGACATTTGACTATACATGTATTGAAAATAACTGCATTTGATCATTCATGAAAACCATGTAGATTTTTTTATAAATTGGCTATATTTTTTTGCTTTTCTACGTATAAAAACTGATATCTTAGTTTGTTTTTTAATTCCTCAAAACTAGTTCGACATCTTAAAAGAAAGTGTATTTTACTTGAAATATTATCAGAATATCAAATGTTGGTGAGGAGGAGAGCAGATGGAACTTTTACACAATAGTTTTAAGAACACATATTTGTATAATCACCATGGAAAACATTAAGTCATTATCAGGACAAGGTGAAAATATGTACAATGTATAACCAACAATTCAGCTCCCAGAAATATACCCTTGAAAAACATTTGCACCTATACCCCTGAGAAACTATCACACAAGGAAACAGAAACAGATAAAAGGGAATTTCTAACAGGATTGTTTGTAATTTAAGAAAACAAGCAAACAAAAAAACCTTGAAACAATGCAAATGCCATGAGCAGGGGGTGGGATATATAAATTGTGTTGTGTTCATACAATGGAGTACCACAGAGCAGTGGCGATGAATGATAATGATGAATGTAACAACACAATGGAGAACATTTGAAGTAAATACTACAAAAAATATATAGACTTTACAATTTCGATCATATAAAGGTTAAAAGCAGGCAAAACAAAGCCATCTTTTCAAGAGAGATACAAATATATGTGGCACAACTATAAATATAATAGCAGATCTAGATATGATGTCCTCTGGGCCGCAGAAGGAAAAGAGGAGGGAATTTTGGAGAAGCACATATGAAACTTCAAATGTTTTTCTAATGATCTACTTCTTAAGCTGGTGGTGAGTTATGGATGTTTAATTTTTATTCTTTAAACTTTATACATCTTTGTAATTTATATAGATTATAAATATTGTTTTATTGTTACAATTCAGTACATTTTTTTTTAAAATACAAAAGTTTATTACGTGAATCTTTAAGAAAAAAAAATTATTACAAGTCAGTTTCATGACCTTGGAGAAATCTGACTTCATATGGCCTGGCAAGAATCTTTCAGAACAGACTCAGACATAATATATAATTAAGGATTTCAAAATTATAGTACACAGAAAACACACTCCCATTCCTATTTTAAAGGAAACACAGTGGTGATATTCATATGTATCTATATATCTATACCTATAAATAGAGGTATATAGATAGGCATCTGTTATATTTTCAACACATTTGTATTAAGTACCTATAATGCCAGGTGCTGTTCTAGACATTTGAAATACATCAATGAATCCTTCCCATTCGAGTTTACATTCTAGTAGGAAGACAATAGAATATTAATATAACATATAAATATAGTTATGGTAGACTAGGAAAAATATGGTCTGCAGGAAGGAAGATAGAGCAAGGTAAAACGTGCTAAGAGGATGTGTTGTGATTTTTAAAAGCAGTCACAGTAGGCTTTTATTTGGTTCAAAGCAGCTCCTCACCCCAAGAATTTTATGTGCTAGTAGGAATATTCCTAAAAGGTAAGTTATCAATTATCACTATAGCTGGGATTAGTTAGCTATTAGTTTAAGCCAAGGAGGGCTTACTATGAGTGGGGCAGAGAAAGAGAGGATTATGAGGGTGAAAACATAGATAGGGGGAAAAGGGCGAAAAGCTTCAGCTACATTGATTTTTTTTTTTTTTTTAGGGCAGGTCATTTATGCCAAACATTGCCAGATATGGTTGAGGACAATCGTTTAAAACACAGGGAGTCTAACTGGCACAACATCTGAATCCTGCAACTGAAAAGACCAATACAAAAGATTATTTGTTTGGTGACCTGCTTACTCCTAAGAAAATTAGCTATTTATTTTTAAAAGGCAGTACTTTTCTTTCAGAAAAGTCTGATCTCAAGCTTTAGAAGAAGCTTCTCTTGCTTTTTCAATAAAACGACCAATACCACCTGAAGCTACACTAGAGGTTGTGTACAGACTAGAAGAGAAAATGAATTCCATGTTAAAAAGGGAGGAAAATCAGCTTTTACTTTACTGACCACCCAACCCCTTTGAACACAAAGCAAAGAAGTGTTTTGTTAAGGGAGTGGAGGAGAAACCTATACAGGAAAGAAGAGAGTTTAGCAGTCTGGATGGTGAGAATGCTGGATGGGGAATTTGGGACACGTTTTCTACTCGGTCTTGTATTTGTATTTAAAGCTCTAAGGCTGTATTTTGCGGCCTTTTTCTTTTAAAATAAAGGAACTAGGTGAACCTTGAGGATTTTTCCAACTCTAGAGTGCTATAATTTTAATATAAATGAGCTTAATAAATAATGTGTAGTTGTCAACTATGTCTTTCATCTGTGACCAAACAGATCATCTACCCCAGTTAAGGACCCTAATTATTCCGGGAATGAAAAGCAAGAGTTAAACTTTCTTGACTATTTACTGAGGGATGGAGGGTGCATTCTGGATAATTATTGAAATCTGTCTTCTAATAATCATTTGTGAAAAATTTTTTTAAATTTTTTTAAAATTTTTTTTTCAACGTTTATTTTTTTTATTTTTTTTGGGACAGAGAGAGACAGAGCATGAACGGGGGAGGGGCAGAGAGAGAGGGAGACACAGAATCGGAAACAGGCTCCAGGCTCTGAGCCATCAGCCCAGAGCCCGACGTGGGGCTCGAACTCACTGACCACAAGATCGTGACCTGGCTGAAGTCGGACGCTTAACCGACTGCGCCACCCAGGCGCCCCTGAGTAATTAAAATGTCTGCTTGTTTCTTAATTCAGCAACTATTTATGGGTACCTACTATGTGCCAGATATAAAGTACAGAGGATATATGGGTACAAATCAGCCCAAGATTTTGTCTTATCTTTGATTGATTTTTGGGGGGGTTTGGCATACAGAAGTCATTTCTTTTCCCAGCAGCCTGAGCCCATGGATTTGAAAGGTTTCAACATGATAAATTCATTTACGTGTAACCTATAGAGGTAGGCAGATTTGAAGAATGTGAAAGTTGCTCTATTTGAATTATTGTGCTATATCACCTATAGAAATGTTTTATGGGTGATCATATTTCAATATTTACTATAGAAAATCTATGAAAAAGCAAGACCTGTCAATTGCTGGTATTTATGATAAACTTTAAGAAAAGAAAATAAGAGCAATCGTACCAATTTAAAGAACACCTTATTTCCCAGCCTAGGCAACAATAGTGATTTACATCTGTTATTATCTAAAGTCAAACAGCTACTAGAATCTTATACTGATTGAGTGTCATCATTGAAGACAACGTAGAAACAAATGCCCAGATCAAATCGTTAAGTGCTGTCAGAGACACTAAAGGTCTTTGACAGATCACTGTATATGAGCTAAGCACACATATATTTAACTCCACTTAAAGTACCATGGTGCCTGTCAACAGACCAGTTTGAAAAATGAAATATTTAGAGAAGATATGAGCATTTCAAAATGTGTTTTACACATTTGAAAAGTTCTATTGAAATAACTTAAAATTTCTTATGCAGTCCATAGTTTAAAGATATGAGTTAGAATTGGTTGGCTTGAAATGCACTAGAATAATTCAGGAGAATTGGGGCTTTTAGAACTGACATAAATCAATGAGCATACTTACTCAGGATTATCTATGGGCAGGAAACAATCAATGAGTTGAGTGGAATACTTTCTGAAAGCACAGCACCTTTCTTAGTTTACAGTCTAATATTAGTTTCTTTGAAAAAGGAGATTTTTAGACAAAGCATTTTGGCCTCTTTTTTTTTTTTTTTTTTTTTTTTTTGGTCTAGCTGAGAGGAGAGAAAATAGCTTTTCCCAGGATAACTAGCAAATGCTTATTACATTTCTAGGCCCAAAATGTGTAAAGTGCAGAGAGGTTTCAATAAAACCCTTGTCAAATCTTTCTTTCCTTTTCTTAAGTCTTTCCTTGTTGGTTGATTTTTAACTGAGAATTGATTTTAACTGACCTAGCTGTGGGGTTGGTCACTGAAGGTAGGTCACTGGGGCTAAAGGATTCCCACAGAGGTGAAGAGGATTTTTTAAAATGACCCTTTGAGATAAAGCACTACAAATATCAGAATGAGCTCCATTTGACAAATCAGTGCTGAGTAGGAGAATTTTCCTCTCTCCTCACATTTCATTTTCAACTGCCTTTTCTTTTAAAGCTTGCTGTGTGTGTGTGTGTGTGTGTGTGTGTGTGTGTGTTATTGGAAGCATTTGGTTTAAAATGTCATTAATCATTAGATATCCATGTGAGACTCAGTGTTCACTAGTATCTTCAACACCATTTGACATGTCATTTTAAAAATGGCCAATAACAGTATGTGACTTTTGCTATTCTTGGGTGTTCCAATTACATATTACTACTCAACAATTTACCCTAAAACACAGAAACTCAAAACAACTATTGATTTTGATTATAATTTGGGGAGTCAGGAATTGGGGAAGGACTCAGCCAGGCACTGTATGCCTGATGTTCCTGGCATCAGTTGGGGTGGCTGGGGCTGGAAAATTCACTTGCAGAATGTTTCTTCACACACACACACACACACACACACACACGTCTGGACCCCTGCTACCATGTGGACTTCCTCTCTCTACACATGCATCTTGTTCTGCAGGATCCTCTAAGTGACTTGGGGATCTTGAAACATGGTGGTCTCAGGAAAGTCAAGTTTTTTAGATGGTGGCTCACTTCCCCCCAGAGTGAGTGTTCCAAGAGACTTGGCAGAAGCCCCAAGGCTTATGACCTACCCTTGGAGGATATGCAATGTCATTTCTGTCACATACCATTGGCCCAAAGGAGTCATGGACCCAGTACGGATTCCAGGGGAGGTAAAAGTAGGCTCCACATCTCTATGGGGAGTGTGGCCAAGAACTCATGACACTCTCAATGTACAACATTGATACTCAAACTTGCTTTCCCATAAAGCCTTCTAATTAGCTTCTTTGAAGTAGGTGCTTCCAGAATGTAACTTTGTTGTAGAAGAAATAGTATGTTCTTTAAAGTGGGAGTTAAATCCTGTCTAAAAAAGAAAACCACAGGCCCCAAATGATGTCATTTAGGCCAAGGCTGACTACCGAATCTAACTGCAGTTTCAGCCTCCCCCAGAAGTGTAGTCTTCGTTAGTCAGTCAGGAATGTTCTGGTCAATGCCAATGAAGTAATCAACCACCAGGGCCCTCGCCATTTTCCAAAAGAAGATGAGGTAATCTGCAGGATAAGACCTCCTGCTTTCCCCCTAAGAGAAAGCAACCTTGTCTGGAACAATCCTTTTCTTCTGCTAATAACTTTCTTGCTTCACCCTTGTTCCTATGAAAACCTTCCATTTTGTACAACTCCTGAGAGCTCCCCTCTACTTGCTAGATGGAATGCTAAATGATTCATGGATTGTTTAATAAAGGCAGTTGGATTGTCAAATTTAATCAACTGACTTTTATTTTTTAACATTTGCTTCTTCTTGCTCTCTATGTAACTTTCATTATTCAACATGTCTGAACCTCAGAACTCTCATGTAGAAATGTGGATGAAAACATTTTTGAGAAAGAGAAGGAAATCAGAAAGTGTTCCCAATGTGTGTAATGTAGTGTCTGACATTAAAAAAAAAAAAAAGTAAATTTCAGTTTTCTAGTCCTTCTCTTCTGTTTTTTTTCCCCCTCAGATGAGTGGTTTTCCCTGATAGAAATGACAGCTATGGCTTAAAAACTCGTACTCCAATCTGTCCTGAATGCAATCTGTCCTGAATGTAGCTATTGAAGATATCTTTCTGAAGTATTTCTTTAAAATGTGACTCATGTTTCAAAAATGTTTTATGATGCTATATTGAAATCTAGTAAAATCTAATCTGTCTGTATAGTCAAGATCCCTATAGTCTATCTCCAAATTGTCTTTTACAGGTTTACATCCACTGCTATCTAGTGTGAGCTGAGGACTATACACTGTATACTCAGTCCTCAGTCAATATCATCTTTCAAGCTCATGCTAAGGTCCTAAAAGTACTGTAGGTGCCAGAGCTATAAACATGACTAAGATAGAACTTTCCCTATGCTACATTTTTACATCTTACATTCTTAGCTGAAATTCTAGCTACCTTTTGAACCTAATGTGGTTACCACCCACATTATAATCATGAATAACTCTAAAAACTGAGTACCTTTGTAGCTCCTCCTTACTTTCAACTATCTTGATTATAGTTATTTGCATGCATATCTCCTATAATTTACATTCAAATCTAGATTGTTTATGTATATTTGAATCCCTTGTAGTAAAAGGGATATTAATATGTCCAATTAATATTTAGAAAGAAAATGAATAAGCCATTTTCACCAGTATAAAATAAGGTAAGTGAATCATTTAACAAATTATTTTTATATCAGTTTTAAGTTCTACTATTTTCATTTACATATGACTTATGGACAATCAAAAATGATTCTTATCAATTTACATGATATAACAAAAGCTAGTAATAAATTAAAAACACTTAGTAATTAGAAGAGACAATTACTTTTTCTTTCCATTGACTTTTGGCTATAGGGATTAGAGTTTTTTTTAAGATCTATGAAAAAATATTTTATAAAATATTAAAGCCTTTTTCATTAATTTTAAATCTTTAATCTCCTTTTTAGTAGAAAAAACTTTATATATATATTTTTAGTAAGTTTTTTAGTATTATTTTAGTAAGTTTTTATCAACTTACTAAATCACTTACCTCTGTCTTCAACATTTCATATTATCCTCAATCTCTATTGCACCCAAGAATGCTTTCATGTTTAAGGTTATCTCTGTAGAAGAGAAAATATCTAAGGCCATCTCACACTCAGGAAGTTTTCTATCTTGATTAAATAAAGGATTAAATATCCTTTCCTAAGTGGTATGTGCTGTGTGTGTGTGTGTGTATGTGTATTTGGGCTTGAATATAATGCTAAGGTTAAGTGGATACTTTATTTATGAGGGATGGAATGTTTCTCTCAAGAATACTTCCATTTAAAAATTGTCATGGACAGGGACAAAGATAATTCTTAGCAACTATGGTCAATATATTTCAAGTATAGCTAGACTTAGTAATAATTTTTTAGTATGAAGGGCTCTGTGCCTCTCCAATCATACCATCTAGGAGACTTTGTATTCTGCTTCACAGATTCTAGCTTTACAGGTTTGTAATAACCTGAAAAGTTGAGTGACTTGGAGAAGTAGGATATGTTATGATCGAATCACTGCCATAAATAAATAAATCCCCTGTCATCTATTCTTTCAAAACAGACTATAATGCCTAGGAAACATACAATCAAGAGTTGTCATTTAGCTCTTCTGTTACACAATAATTTGTTCATTAAATATTCTTTGAAAGCGTATTTTGTATAAGGTACTATGTTAACTCTCGTGAGTATAGAAAAATGTATCCAACTTTTACAAAAGCTTACAGGTAGGTAGTAAAGAATTCTATGCCATATAGTCTATATTTGTTTTGAATTATAAGATTTTAATGAGCTTATATCTATTGCCATTCGTTAACATATATTAATGATAATTCCTATTTATGCTTCAGAGTCTAGCATAAACACTTATAGTACATTCTTTTATTTTCTGAAGTGTGCCAGTTTGGAGGCTGAATTATGCAAGTGGCTCTCAGAGTGTTGCCTGGGATCCTTGGAAGTTTATCTAAGATGCATTCATGGGGTCAACAAGATCAAAATTATTTTCATAATATACTATAAAATTCTTTTACTTTTTCGCTTTCATTTTCTTACAAGTGGAGTTTTCCAGAGACTACATGATGTGTGATATTGCAGCAGATTAAATGCAGAAACAGATCTGAGAATTCAGCTGTCTTTTTTAAGCCAAATATTAAAGAGATTACATGAACATAAAACAATGTCATTTCTCTCACTAGTTGTTGTGTTTGGGAAGATAACTTTTTTTTTTTTTTAGTAAAGTATATTATTTATGGTAACATGTCCTAGGTTTATTTTACTTGTATTATTTTTGACATATATTTTCATTCTCAGTTTTTAAACATTTTTTTAAACATTTACTCATTTTTTAGAGACACAGAGAGACAGAGCATGAGTGGGGGAGGGGGAGAGAGAGGGAGGCACAGAATCTGAAGCAGGCTCTAGGCTCTGAGCTGTCAGCACAGAGCCCGATGCGGGTCTCGAACCCACAGGCTGTGAGATCATGACCTGAGCTGAAGTTGGACACTTAACTGAGCCCCCATTCTCAGTTTTAATGTCTCACATGGTAAATATTCATGAATATAACCCACATAAACATAAGCCCTTTTGGGCTCTCAATAGCATTTAAGAGTGTAAAAGCTTCCTGAGACTGAAAAGTCTGAGAATTATGTTACTATAATTTTATTTTTCCTCTACATTTCAATTACCAGTTTGGGTTTACCTCAGTTTCTTTTAGAATCATATAATTTTGTTTCTCCAGATACAAACCGACTTTCTCTCATTAATTCATGCATTCAAGGAATACTGTGCTGAAAGCTGAAGATACTAAAGTAAATTAAATAAATAAATTTTTTGTTATATAGGAAATGATTTTTAATCAAGTAAGTGTTTAGAAAGTACAATTCATCTGTGGCAAGATACAAAAGAAAGCTACATGGGTTATGTTTTCCTATAATATTCTGATTTTACCTTAGGGGGAAGGACAGGAAACCTTCATTTGAGCTGAAATATAAAGGATGCATAAGCATCTATAGGATGCTGAGTGCAAAGAGGACCACAGAAGGATAAATTAGAATATGTGAAAGTCCTATGGAAGGAGGAAGCATGAAGAAGCAGAATGGATAAGAAAGACCTGGAAGATAAATCTGGCACAAACATAGGTATAGTAGAGTGGATGGAACCAGGATAACAGATTCAAGTAAAGAGGATTGTATAGAACAAACTATAAAAGGTTACATACAAATGTTAAGGAGTTTTTCCCTTAATCCTAAGAGAAGAAAAAAAAAGTTAAATCAAGAAAGGGGTCACCAAGTTGTCTTTTGGTTTCATGATTTGGGAGTAAAATTGATGTAGTTTGTTTATGGATAAGATGTGGGGAAGGATGATAGGACTATAAACAGACTTTCTTTCATTAATCCATGCATTTAAGAAACATTTAAGAATTTAAGACATTGCACTTAGAGATTTCTGGACTATGCGACTAGCTGGATGGTGAAACATTTGAAAAGAGGCAAGCACTGATGAGTAAAGGCCTAGAAGTTCCCTGGGCTATCACACGTGGGCCTACAACTCTATAAGGAAGAATAAAGATGATGAATGGTAAACTTCAGGCTAAATGAGACTAACAGGCCAATAACATCACTCTCACTGAAAAGTGTTGTTTTATCCTCCTGAAATAGATACATAAATCAAGTTCAGTGGTTTTGACATCCATTGTTTTTAATAGTCCTGGATTTCCGTTTTTCCCCATTCTCTGTGGCCAAACACGCCAAGGATCAGAAATTATAAGTTTTCTCCTTCAAATCAGTTTTTTACTGACTTTATTTACTTAGTCAACAAGAATGAGCATTTATAATATATTATGTTACGTGAAGATCTTTCATTTTTTCCAGTATTGTGTTTATGTAGACTTACAGTAAATCCCCATCAAGTGTCCCTGAAGAGTTGTGTGACAATGGGGAAAGTCAGGTCCCAGGCCAGGCCAACTGATTCATATCTCTGGAAAAAGAGTCACTCAAATCTGGGAAGACATCTAAATCAACCCTCAGGAAAATACTCTGCACACTAAAGTTGGAGAAAACTGAAAGAACCTTTGGAGAAATGTTGGAATCTAGGTTTTGTGGATTATGAAATCCTCAGTGAGATGGTTACTCACCCCAGAAACTTGGAGATGAAGTTGCCTTTGGAAGCCTTCAGAATTCTGTTTTTTGTTATGACATTTCATGGGTTGAGTTGTGGTGCACAGATGTGAAAGCAGCAGCTACTCTACAACTGATTGGATTTCTTGATTGAGAAGTTGATTATGATTGACTTTCTTAGAATCCTTGGATTAGAACTTGCCCTCTTCTTGTTTTTAAGAGATTTTTTTTTTTACTTGATGGCCCCATCTGTTTAATATTATAATAGTAATTTCCTTTTATTACTTTGTCACATGTGTACCAACCTGGTATTGCACTTCTCTGCTTGAGGAGAAAATTTACCTGTTATCAGTTAGAATGATTATTCCAGGTTCATCTGTGACTAGTAATACTTGAGACACTTAATTCATTTGTGTTAAGGAATTTTCATTGATTGCATGTTGATAGTTTTCCAAGTATATAAATCTTAGATTCTGGGGCACACATTGTTAACATTTACCCTATCCCCAGTCTTTTCAACTGAATGTTTAATATTTGAATCAAATACCTGTATCTTTTTGCCCCGCTTTGAGCTTTATCATAAATCAACAAAAACACATTAAATTAGACTACATGGGATTGGAATGTAAAGCAATTAATATAGTTATTGATCTGAAAATATGAAATGATGGGCCTTTTAAATTGAAATACATTATGAGTGATGTAAGTCTATTACAAATTAGATTCCTTAAAATTAACTTACCTGTTTACTTGTTAGAACTGATTTATGTCTTAGTTTTTGATGAGGCCAGTACTAGAGAGATATAATATCACTTGTCTTAATAATATTTCATAATTAGAACTCTTTAGTCATTCTGTCAGGAGTTTCACACTATCCCCTCTTATTCTGAGTAGTGTTTATGATACCTTAGGTGATTTTTTCCACCTGAATGGTATGAATTTTAATATCACAAAAGCAAAAGAGGCAAGTGACTTAGTGATCTTATTAAGGAAGTTTTTGAATCCACATTTTCCTCATTTAATTGGAGGTATATTCTACCTTATAGTCCCTTGATGTTATATAACAACACATAATTTAATAACATTCATTCTATAAATATCAGTTTGAAACTATGCCGAGCTTTATGTCTTCAGTCTTCTAGCTATTCCTACAGATGGGTTCACTTATTAAAAAAACAATTACCATATTGAAAATTGTATATGCCAATTCTTTTTCTAGCTGTAAATTGATGGAAGTAAGAGTGTTCTCAAAAGAAATGCACACACACACACACACACCAAAAACAAAACAAAACAATACAATTATTAGTTGGCTTTTCCTTTTCAGTAAATGAAGCAAAGCATTATTTTAAAGGGGAGATGGAAGTGACTGCAAAGACCATTTAGACTTGAACTCCTCTGCGTGAAGGCCATCCACCCCAAGCCTATCAATCACATATGACTACCAGCCAATCTTCACAGGCTGTAATTTCTCTAGCAAAAGATAAGGCAATGCAGCCATCCCAGCTTTGATGAAACTTTTATGAAGGAAAATTTATACTAGTTGTACCTGATGCTCAGTTGGGAGCTGATTAAGTGATTTATATTTTGCCTGATCGGAAAGCCAGGCAGATTAAAAATTGTGGCAATCCCCTTGCAGAGTGCACATTGTTGTCTTCAGGTCATTGCTGAGAGAGATTGTGAATGTGGTTCAGGGACAGCTCAGCACTTTGTACTTTCTGGAGGCAAGTCATTACTTAAGTGGTTGGATGTATATTTTTAAGAACAATTCTTTGAAAGCTTACTTTCCCCTGCAATTACAGACCTGCCAAGTAAGATGTTAATTTGAAATTGTTGGGAGTTCTAAGAAACAGGGCACACATTGGATTTACTTACATATCTTTCAGAAGTCTTAGCTTCCAATTTGCAGACACACATAGTTTCAATTTAGGATTTTAAGGATGCCAGTAATTTGCTGGGGAACTGGAAAAGAACTGAAACACACCAGCAGAGCAAATCTGGCCAAAGGAAGGCAGAACTAGGAAGGAGAGGCTAGTTAGGCAGGAACAATCTGATATGTATAATGCACCAGGAAGGCAATGACTGAGTCTAGGAGAGCAGAAAGGCCTGAACAAGTTTTTCAGGTATTGCCTGTTTCTTATTCTGACACATTTCTTTATTCATCAACCATGTGTAAATAAGTCATTTAAATGAACATAAGTAACTGTGAATCTTTATTGGGCATTCATCTTATATAAAATTCAATACATTTGGAGATTTAAGGAAATAAATTGCAATAGGCTACTTAGCAGTGTCAAGAGGGTGCTTTTACTAGAGACAAATTTGGGAAACTGGCATTAAAATGAACAGAATAAAAAAGTAGTTCACACATAGTTCATCCCTTTCTTCAGTGATGGTGCTGCCATTGTTCTTTGCATGTCTAACTCTATCCTTAGCTCTTTGCGTGATGATGATGATGATGATGACATCTCTACCTCATGAGATGATTGGTTTTACTCAAATCTATTCCCAGTGTTTACAACACTGTCTGTGATGAAGTAGATTCTCCATAAACATTTGCCATGTGATGAGACGAACGAATAAATAAAAGAAGTAAGTCATCAAAGGTCTTGGTAATCAAAGGTCATAGATTTTCTAGGGGATTTAAGTCTAAGCAGAAAAAATAAATATATTTTGAATGAAGCAAGATAGGAATTCATAAAAAAAGGCAGCTTCCTTGTTGGGCCTACTGTAACAGGATACCATAGATTGGGTGGCTTATAAACAGCAGACATTTTATTTCTCACAGTTTGGGAAACTGGAAGTCCAAGATCAAAGTGCCAGAAGATTCCGTGTCTTTTGAGAGCCTACTTCTTGGTTCACAAAGTTTTTTTTTTTTTTTTTTTTCTCACTGTAAATTCACGTGACAGAAGGGGCAAGGGAACCCTCTAAGGTCTCTTATAAAAGCAATAAAAAGGGTACCACTTTCTTAATCTAAGCACCTCCCAAAGGCCCCACTTCCAAATACCTTTTCCTTGGAGATTGGTTTTCACATATGAATTTTAAGTCACACAAACATTCAGTCTCTAACAACTGGTGAAAGACCTCACAGTATGTCACCTATCAGAATGTTATATAGTTGTACTTTTCAAATTGGTGTAGTTGAGCACTTAAGGGTATATAGTAGTGTAGATGCATTTATTTGACATGTCAGGGGTATTTGATGGCACTTCCCAAACCACTAATTTTACCCAATAGTCAGTGTTAAAATATACTCAAAGTTGAGCACACATGTTAAACAGACCAAAATGAAAAAAAAAAATGAACTTTTAAGATAAAATGAGAATTTAAATTTCTCACAATTGCCTTTTTGCGTTGTACTACTACTCCTCTTATGGGAAGAAGCTCATTCTTCTCAAACATTAGGTATATTTAATCCATCAAATATTTATGTATGTAACAATTACAGTGAAAATATTGGCAAGGACTACTATACTATGATTCTGATACAGACTCAAGGTCGTGGTAGCTTTTTGTACTCTCTGTAGATTGAAGTATGGAGTTAGTTAATGCTGTCAACTAAGTGACAACTAAGTGTCCCAAGTGACTGGTTTGGGAGTCATGAAAAGCGTTTTTGGAAATTGAAGGCAGAGTCTGATAATCTCCTGTTCTTTCTTTCATGCATTTTAGGAAGTTTGGGGGTTTAATTTAATATTGGATTTTGTTTATTTGCTGGTTTTCCTCAATTCCCTTGGACTACTTGAGGCATATTTAGGTTTTATACCTCGTCTCTGCCTACTCTATATTGTGCTCTAGTAATAGTTAAATTAATAATGGTGGTCTTGTAATCATATTAGACAATATCTGAAGAATTTACATCTGGTGGTCATTTATATTTTACCTGCTATACCTCAATTACCCCTGACAGAAGAAAGTGAAGGACAAAATTGATTATATTTTTAGGAATAATTACTCTTCAGAATTACTTGTAGAATTGAGTAGGAGCAGATTCAGTGATTTAGAAAAAAACATGTCTGTTTTGGCATTGGACAACTGAGAAGAAACTCTGATACTTTTGTTCACTTATAATATAGACCTTATATATGTCTGAGTGGAGGAGTATATATATGTTTATATATTCAGGTTTAGCAGAAACCTATTTGTTTCAAGAAAGGGAGAACATAAATGGGTTATCATGGTACAGGTTTCTGGCTCAGTATGGCATGTCAACTTTAAGAGTGCTGTAAGAGCTAAAAGAGATTTGGAGCATCTGGAAATGGGACGATAGGAGAGCTGCCTGGATTCCTGAAATGTGGTGCCAGTTACATTGTATACTGGTATTTTTTTTATGAGCACCATCAACATATTTAGACATAAAATTGAAATGGTGTAAATGTTATGCAAGAGTCCTAGAGGATGCCATACTGAACCAACAGATGGATAAGATGTATTTAAGAGGCTCAAAGAAGTGACTTCTAAAATATTACATTTGGGAACTTTTTAGAGTTTTTACATTTGTCATACCAATACTTTTTTTTTTGTAAATTTGTATTTCTTTTGGAAATAAGTGTAATGAGCAACATGACATTAATAAATGTTATTTTTATTTCTTATTTTCCCACACAGTATATAGTAGAGGTATAGAGGTATAATCGGGAAAAGTTTGGAAAAGAATTCAGATAGATTATATTTTAAGATGCCCATCTATTTTTTTAATTGAAAGTATATTTATCAAAAGGAATATGGTGTCCAGATACACAGTGGGATAAGTTGACTCTAATATTTTCCATATTAATTAAAGTTAGTCATGGTCAATTAAATAATTTCTTTCCTCCTCTCTCCTTCCCCAGTCCCTTTGGAAGCCTGTGAGTTAATGCAATGTAAATGGCATGTACCTTTTGTGATTTGAGTGATGAACATGGTCATAGAGGCATGTTTGGATAGTACAGTAGAGAATGCTGCAAATTTTAATATCCATGCATCAATTTTCAGAGAATTGTTGAAGGTAACATGTAAACACTTCTCATCCAGGGGATGCCTGGCTGGCTCAGTTGCCCAGGTAGTAAGTTTGAACACCACATTGGGTGTTGAGATTACTTAAAAATAAAATCTTTAACATATTAAACATACACATAATAAGAATAATAAAGTAAATAAATAATAAGCAACTAAACACTTCTCATACAACTTTAAAAACTTAAGAATTGGATTTGTTCCTGTTGTTTAGAAGTTACTGAACCAATTACTACCACTTATAACAGCTTATAATAAATAAGGGTACTCTAGAGACAACTTTTACACATTGAAAATTTTTCATTCCATGTTGTAAAAATCAAGCCTAAGTAAGTACAGAAAGAATCCTGTTAAATATACAAGATTTGACTGTGAATTTATGAAGTTTGTGATTTACAACTTCCCTGCTTTTTTACATTGAAAATGTTTATGACAAAACTTCCAATCAGCTCGGTTAAGGCTATTATTTGGCATCTTGTCTGTGTTTGTCTCTTTTGATTCTTTAGTTTAATTTTTAGTTCAATTTGTTATGCGTATATACCACTGTAATGAAAACTGACATAATGGGTTTATTCAAAATTAAATGATTCAGGAACTTAATATAACCATGTAGGAAAATAAACTTCTAAATGATACAGCAGAGAAAAGACAAATTGCTTATGACTTAATTTATTTTGAAAAAAAAAAATGGATGCCACATCTTGGGAAGAAGAAATTATTTCTTCTATATTTGCAGACAGTTTTTTTAAAAAAACAACCATAGCTCTAGCTTTCTTACTAATCTTATTCTTCCCATCTTTCATCCTCCTCATGTCCTCCTAGCTCTCTTTACCTTTTATTCCTTCTCCTGTGAAAAATACTAAGTTTGTGTAACATGAAATGATAAATCAAACATGAACCAAGGTTGAGATTCAGTATAATCACCTATGTAACATTTAAATGTGTAAATTGGCCATCGCATGAGTCCAAATGACACCGTCAATGACTCCTCTTAAACCAGCTTTGGTTTAGGCATCTTATAGCCCTAGTGATAGAGTGACTCAGGAATAATAATGTAACCAAAAGAATGTTAGTTCACTCCTTGCTGAGTCACAGATACACCAGGTAGACTTGATACACAAAGTAAACTTTATTTGCAGCAAATAAGGAGATCATGAAGAATAAATTCCAAAGTCGTGACTTCTCGAGCAAAAGTGAATGGGTTCCTTTTATTTAGGGTTGGGATGAATATTTAGATAGGGAAGCCTTGTCACTGTATATCGAGGTGGACGTAAGGCTACACATGTGCCTTAGGGAAACATGCCTATATGTCCATTGCATATTATGTAAATGAGGCTTGTGCTCCTCCTTGGGGGGAAACTTTAGTCTTATAATGAGGGAAAGATAATTGTCAGTGATTCTAGAGGTCAGTCCACGGTCCATCTGCACAGGCACATGTCAAATGTTATGTTTAAACTGGTCTGGGCCAGGGGCGCCTGGGTGGCTCAGTCGGTTAAGCGGCCGACTTCAGCTCAGGTCACGATCTTGCGGTCCGTGAGTTTGAGCCCCGCGTCAGGCTCTGGGCTGATGGCTCGGAGCCTGGAGCCTGCTTCCGGTTCTGTGTCTCCCTCTCTCTCTGCCCCTCCCCCGTTCATGCTCTGTCTCTCTCTGTCTCAAAAAAATAATAAATAAAAAACGTTTAAAAAAATAAAAAAAAAACTGGTCTGGGCCAGCTGGAGGTCTTCTGAGGGCAGTTGCTATCACTTGAGGGGTGGTTTCGCCTTCCATTTTCCTGAGTTAAGAGGTAAGCTGGAAAGAAGAGCTTAAGAAAAAATGTGGGACAGAGGTCAGTGAATACAAGAAGGTGGGCAATTAAAGTTCAGGTCTTGGGCTCTAGCTGGTGACAACAGAGGAGGGTATATAACAGCAAGTCCTGAGTGGTATATAGAGTATATGGGGGGAATCTATCCAACATTAGCTCCCTCAAGCATTCGTAGTGAGACTGGTTTGCTGACATGTTTGAGGAAGGTGGTCACTGCCGGTGATAGCAGCCATTTCTTCATGTTTCAAAGAGGATAGTCACTGCCAGTATTTTTTCTACCTAAGGAGAAGAAAGTGGAGAAAAGGAAGGAAGGAAGGAAGGAAGGAAGAAAAGAAGGAAGGAAGGTGGGAGGGAGGGAGGAAGAGAGGAAGGGAGGGAGGGGAGAAAAGAAAAATCTAGGTCCATCTCTAAGTCAGAGCTTCCTAATACGAATGAAGGATTTATAGTAGATTCAGAATTCAATGCTGTAAACAGTAGTGAGTACCTACTATGTATTAGAGGCTGGCCTACGAGCAAACTTAACTGTTAAGAGCCAGATGGCAAATGTTTTGCCTTTGTAGGGTATATGGTCTCGGTGTCAACTAGTCAGTTGGGCCCTTGTAGTGCAAAAATAGTCATGAACAAATGAGTGTGTGTGTTCAAATAAAACTTTTTTTTACAAAAACAGGGGTGGGCAGGATTTGTCTTGCAGGACAGTTTGCCTACCCCTGGTTGTTCTAAGTGATACTAATTTGAATAACTGTAATGCCCCTGGATAAAAGATACTGCATTACTTATATTCAAATTGTATGTCAATTATGGGTTTTAGATTTTGTTTTGTTTGGTAGAGTATAAGTTAGATTTTAATTATATGATGTCTAATGAATTTTATGATGAGGGACTACTATGATTTCTTCCTTGGTCTAGTCACTTATTTGTTACATGAATCTGTGGGTTCATTATACTCAAGGAATAGTACCAGCTAGGAAGCAAGGGTGTCGTTAATTTCTTCCGGGCAGAGCTTCATGAACCTGGATTTGATGCACATGTCACAGCCCAAAGGGAGAAGAGTGACTCTGCATCCCCTTACGTCCAAGTCTGTTTATCTTCTCACCGGCCATATGATAAATGAAAGTGAAAGGAATTATCAGGTTTAGGTACAACTAAGCAGACCCAGCTCTGTGAACCTATCTGCTAGTAAAGGTGGACCAGTGTTCTTTAATATTACCAACCAGGGGCACCTGGGTGGCTCAGTCAGTTAAGCGACTGACTTCAGCTCAGGTCATGATCTAACGGCTCGTGGGTTTGAGCCCCGTGTCAGGCTCTGTGCTGACAGCTCAGAGCCTGGAGCCCATTTCAGATTCTGTGTCTCCCTCTCCCTGCCCCTCACCCACTCATGCTCTGTCTCTCTCTCTTAAAAATGAACATTAAAAACATTTTTTAAAAAATATTACCAACCAGAACAGTATTCTCCCTTTTGGCAAGAACAAACAAGACTGGGAGGAGAAAGACTAACTTTCTTGGTGCAGAAGGGGTAGCAAGAGCTATCCTCTTTTCAAAAGCCTGCAGTTTGTTTGTTTGTTTGTTTGTTTATTCATTTATTTATTTAGCTTAAATGACAGAAATATATTTTCTCATTCCTCAGTTTTGAAGTCTAAAGTCCAAGATGAAGGCGCCAACAGTCCTGGTTTCCTCTGAAAGCTCTTTCTCTGGTTGTAGATGGTGGCCCTCTTCCTGTCTCTTCACATGGTCATCCCTCAGTGTGCACACATGCCCCTGTTGTCAAATATATTGGAATAGGGCCCTACCCTACAGGCCTCATTTTAACCGAATTACCTCTTTAAAGACCATTATCTCTAAATACAGTCACATTCTGAGGTTCTAGGATTTGAGACTTCAACATACAAATTTTGAGGGGACGCAGTTCAGCTCATGACATCTCGAATTAGGGTAAAATGCCCCCTGATGGCAGAGGTCTGAAATGCTAGCCATCTGGTCTCTCTTTTGTTTTGTTTGTTTGTTTCAGACTTTTTGAGGTATTATTGAGGTATAATTGATACATTTATATATATTTGAGATGTGCAATGATTTCCTATTATAAAGAGATAAACCTAAGTCCTGAAAATTGACTACTAAATATGTTTACCAGGATACAATGGGACCTTATCCAAGTTATTACGAATGTAAAATGTTGAAGCTTGTAAGAGACTACGTGGTGCACGGCAGTATCGTGAATTTGAATGCTATGTCTTCCGGAAGACAAACAGAAATAAATGGTTTCACCCAGAAAATGTCTGACTTCCAAAGGAGATTGAGTGAAGGTGCCTTTGTAGGAGAGCACTAATGTTGCTCCGATTTGATTGTAAGATACAGGTCGTGAAGTTCATGCCACCGACTAGTCGTATTAATAATAACCAAAAGAAAGGGAGCGGCATTGATCGCTGAACTAATTGGACATGGCTTGGAACCTGCCAGTGCCAGCCTGGTTCCTCTCAGGGAAAGAGACCAAGCACTAGCATAATAGGTTTACTATTCCCTTTGGGTTGTTATAAGCAGAATCAATATGTACTAATGACTGCAGCAATAAATTTGGTCATACTTCATAGGGTAACATTCTGCACTTACCCAGTTGTTGGTTTGACATAGAGTAATAGAGTTTACCCTTTTTAAGTTGTAAATTACTATGAAAATGCTGAGCCTCACAGTAAAATGCATTTGGGATGTTTTTAAGCTTAGGAAATATTGGTAATACTTCCACTAAGCATACTATTAAAATAAATAAATAGTATTTATTGCCTGGTTCCCAGCTGCAGCTGGATGAAAAGCAGTGGGAAAGGAGAAATAAGACATACATATTTATCAAATACACAGGGCTCATGTTTACTTAATTCACTTCTGTAAAGTTGCTTACACCAGAGAACAAAAAGAGAACTTTTTTTTTTAATTTCTGAGGTTTATTTCAACGAAGATGACATGGCAAGATGGCCCTGATAGTTGGAATGGTTATGTTAATTAAAAAACTAACTGTTACAGGGGCACCTGGGTGGCTCAGTCGGTTGAGCGACCGACTTCGGCTCAGGTCATGATCTCACGGTCTTTGAGTTCGAGCCCCATGTCAGGCCCTGTGCTGACAGCTCAGGGCCTGGAGCCTGTTTCAGTTTCTGTGTCTCCCTCTCTCTGACCTTCCCCAGTTCATGCTCTGTCTCTCTCTGTCTCAAAAATAAATGTTAAAAAAAAAACCAAACTAATTGTTACAAAATATTAATATACCCATTATTAATTTACTACTAATTTGTTATGCTTTTTGTTTTAAGCATCATCAAGATTTCTAGATAACGTTTTGGTCTCTAAAGTTAAGTGAAGAATTATTATCTCAGAATAAACTAACATACCCACACATATCCATATACCCAGATATGCATATAAGATATGCATATGAATATAAATAAAATTAGTTTTATACATATTGCATATATAAAATGGTGTATTACGTGTGTGTGTGTGCACGTACACACACAGAGACACCATGAAATAATTTTCAGCCTACATTTCATTATAATTAAAAATTATCTCTCATACACACTATTTAGGAAACTTGTGTTATCTTTGGTAAATACAGGCATTGATTTGCGTGGATTTAATATACTACACAAATGATCACTCAGTCATACATATATGATTGTAGTATGGTGTGTGTTGTGTGTAGACAAACTAATCTGTTAACTTTTTGCAACTTATCAAAAAAGCTTTAAATCCTTTACTTTCCTTGAATGCATAATATGGGTAGCAAAACATAGAAAGTTTGCATAGAAAATAGGACATAGTAAAGAGAAGTCCATTTGGAAATAAACTCAGATTTCACTGTTCTCCATCTCTTCCCCCTGAGTAATTTTCATTGCACTTACTCTTTTTCTCACAAAATTGCAATGTGACCACATTCTTTCTAGTGCTACATGATGGACATATGTCTTCTTAAAATAATCTTGTGAGCTTCTTGAAAGCCCAGAAAAAGTCCTATTTCTTTTTTAATTCTCAGAAAACTAGAACAGTGTTAAGTCTATAAGAATGTTTGATAAATACTTGTTGAATTCGAAATTATAGAACACATAAGCAAATTATTTGGGTCTGCCCTTAGGCATAATTAGAAGAGGTAAAGAGATTTTGGAGGGCAGTTAAAATGAAAATGAATGGGATATGTATATTTGGCTTCTTCCTAATAGAAATTCTGCAATTTTCTTTTACATTTTTGAGAGATATATTTACTTTATATAATAGGTTAATGTTTTATTTAACATATTACACTTGATTATGTCTTGATGATAAGAAAAGGAATATCACAGTTATGTGTTATATAAGAAGGCTGTGGGATTAAAAAAAAAAAAAAAAGGAAAACGGAATGGTTTCTGCCCCCTGATGAACCTATTTTGAAACTTGTTCCAGTTGCCTCTTTTGAAAATGAAGTCATTCTCGTGAAATTCTAACCAAGCTATACGTTTTTATTAGCGACTAGAATGTCTATTGATACCCTAAGCATCTGGTTATCTTGAGATATGGCTTAACTGGGCAGAACAAGTATTTTTTTTTTTTCTATCCAATCCACTGATTATCTACAAAAGAATTATTTCATCATTCCAGTCACCCTGAATCCTAAACGAGGTTTTGCATTCAAGTGTTGATCCTTCCTCATTAATATGGAGTCATTTGAGACTGAAATTGCAGGTGGAGTGGTGTCTGTGTGTGGCATTAAATGTTGACAGATAGTCTCCCCGTAATGGGAGAGTGGAGTGAAGACAGTGTGCTGCCAATTGAATTGGAAATGCACATACTGAATCATTAATGGTTTTAGAGTGTAAAGCATCTGATCTGTTTAATTTTAGGAAATGGACGCTTTTATGGGTATCAGACTCTCATGCTTGCTCTATGAAAACATTTTAGTCAACTCTGTATCCCATCTAACATAAAAACTGTTTTGTTTTGTTGATTTGGTTTTTTTAGTCTGAAAAGTAGAAACATTCCAAATTAGTAACTGAAATGTCTGAGTACATTAGCTAAACATGTTCCCAATCCTCTCAGACCTTAATGTATGGAAGAGATCTAAAATCTCTCACATAGATTGTGTGTCCTACCTGTAAGCAACTTAGTATGTATTTAGTAACAAGGGATTGAACACAGCAATCTCCATTAGTATTCAGGATTAAGATCTGGTTTCTAGTTATTTCAAGCTATTGACGGAAATCTGCTCATGGGTTATTTTAAGACAGCAGAATCTCTGCTAAGACTTGATGAATAACAGAGACGCTAGATATGCTACAAGAAAGTAGTGATACTTGAGGCCTATAGTCATTTTTCCTCCTACAGTTGTTTGTATGCATACTTTACTCACAACTTAGAACATAATATACTCCATAATATACTTCATTTATCCTAACTCCATTTCAGAATACCTAACACAGTGCTATGGAAAGAATATTGACATTAGAGTCAGGATATCTGTATTTGAATTCTGGGTTTATCACTTTATGGTTCTACAAACTTGAGAAACTCATTTAACTTCTCATATTCAGTGCTATTATCCCTAAATCTAAGATAATAGTATGTATTTCACAAACTTATAAAAAAAGAACTAGAGAGTCTAAAGACAAGAATATCAACATTGTAACGACATTATGCAGCACAAATTAAAGATACCAGTATTATTATTGACAAACAGAAGACAGTAACTACCTGATAAATTGCATGTGGCTCTCAAGGGTCAGCAGAGTTCTGCAGATAGTAAGTCCGCTGACTTAACCATTTTCAACATTGAGGCTAAAATATGTAATGTCACTGCAACTTGATTATAGTGTTATATGGGCCCGACTTATTTGACACTGTGGTAAATGGCATTTCTATTTAATCCGGGGGAGACTGTCAGAGAACAAAGCGAGTTCTATGCCTACAGCAGCCCCCGACAATGAATTAATGGTATATCTCATAGTACTAGCACGCAGTCTATTTAAATCGGATGGATGGCTGCTTTTCCTGCAACCCATCCGCAGCAGTCTATAAAGGAATGTAATTCAGCTGAATAACATAAATCTCCCTCTCCTGAGATCCTTTGTTCAAGTCAGTTGGTTTTTCTGCTTGAGGCTGGCTGTTAGACAACTCAATCTATCACTCATGTTTATTCATATCTTAATGCTATCTCTATGCTTACTTTAAAATCTCAAAGTAAAAATGGGTACTTGGTATCATACATTTCTGTTGTAAGAGAAATAATTTATTTTGCCTTGGTCATTTCTACCATGATGTGCAATTTATAAAGGCTTCTAGAAAAGCCTTGCAAGGATTATGGGGTTGTCATGGCAGCGCCACTCAATTAAGACTATACACATTTTTGGTTTGTTTGTACATTTTCAAACAAACGTACGATTTCCTAACAACACAGAACAAAACTTCCTACCTGCACCATGAAAGAATCCACTGGTACACTTTTTCCAAACTGGATTTCTTAGAACTCTCTACATGGAATAAGAAGTTACATAGAAACTTAGTTACTGTATATTAAAAATCTACCTATTTCCTTCTTAGTTTATGACTTTCTGTATCTTGAGCATCCATCCATAAAACAGGATAGCTCAGGAAGTTTGCATGAAAGTACCAAGGTATGGCAGAATAACTCAATTTTCAATCTTAGATAAGGTGTTTACTAGGTGCGAGCCAGATTCAAGTCACCCAATATTTGTTTCTTACTTTCTTCATCAATAAGCTAATGGGTGGTAGAGCCTAGATGAACTAAATAATGTACTATGTACTAGTACATTGTAGGTCAAGTAGAGTAATAAAATTTATTTTTACAAACTTAGCCTATGGACATCACCATGTGGGAAAGAAGTTTGGAGTGATTTTGGGTGTCAGAGAGAAGGCAATTGTTTTAGGAGGAAATTACATTAGAGGCAGTTAATAGAAATGAAAGATATAATTATCTAAAGTAGAATTTGTTCTAAAGAATTATTTTACATAAGAATCTTGCTATGAAGTTTAACATTTAAGCTTGCACCTTAATTTGATAATCTAAAAAATGGCTATATTTAGCATTGTAAATATCTAAATGTGCTATTTCTCTAAATTAAGTTCACTAGATAATCGCTAGACTTTCCTTATGATTTGGTAACACATATCCTTTAACCATGGGCTTACCAGGTGGGGCTTTCTATGGATATTCATGAATAAACTGGGTGGATTATAAATCAAGAATATTTTTCTTCACATATACAATTACTTTATAATTTTTATTTGTATCTGAAATCATATGCCTCTATCATCATTTGGTTTTCTAGAAGGAGAGTACATTGGCTCAAATGGGAAGACCACTGAAAGCCGGAGAGCAATGCAAATATAATGAATATGCTCCATTTACCCAACAGAAAACAAACAGAAGATATGATTGTCAACCATCAAACCGGAAAGTTGCAGACATTCTGAAAATTGTTTCTAGCTGTACTGGGACTATCTCTTAGGAATCACTAAGTGACTTTTTAGTTAACTTAAATCTCTCACTGAAGTGGGGGTTATGTGACTCACCTACCAGTTTACTTCTTTGCTAATTATTCCAAACTTATCACATCCATCAACTCCAAGCATTACGAAACCACAGAGAGTAGAATTAATTCCAATTAAATATGTACTGAAAAGTATCATCCGTGGACCATTTTGCCCACTATCTTTTCAACTTCTCAACCTTTCTGGATTGTTTATATTTGTGTGGCTTAGCAAAGACAAGTAGATTGAAACCATTGGGAAAGATTTATCAGAAAGCACTCCAGGGAAATAGACTAGTTGACTTGGATCTTAATGCAAGAAGCACAAAATAACAGAACTATCCTTTAATTGTCCAGGACAACATAATGAATTATGATGACAGAGTTCACTAGAATAGTTCTTCTTCTCTAACCCATCTCCTAGAATATGCTACTTTCAATGAGCTTACTGCACCAGTCATGTATCATATTAATGCCTTTGCATTTCCAATGATTGTGTTGGCCAGACATCAGTTTCAAAACTAATTTTGTATTCACTCATCTCAATAAGAAACAATTTTAGCAACTGAAAGATTCAGGAGTAACAGGAATTGACTGGCATCTCTCTGTCTCTGTCTCTGCCTCTCTCTCTCTTTCTGTCTTTAATACTGAATGATGTGAGGAAAGAAAAATTGGGATAAAAAGAAATAAACACAAATTAAGAGTTTCTCTTTATTCAGTGACCTGTTAGTGGTTTGTATGTTGCAAAAGTAAAGTTTTATAATTACTCAAAGAATTAAATTGCAAGTGATGATTCCATCAGTGAAAGACAATTTACTCATGCCTTTACATATCAAATCATATAACAGTGGTAAATCCAGTGGTATGAACAGAATAGGGGTCCAACAAATAAAAACTAAACAAAGTGAAGATCTATGATTTTTTGAACTCCTAAAAGACTGAGTTCACAAGGAAAACTTCCACAACAAAAATCTAAAGAGACAGGTACATCCAGGGAGATAATGTACCTGAAATCTGTTTAGGAAGAACAAAAGCCACTGTAAGCCATGGAGGTAAGACCAATTCACTGGTAATTTTATTAAATTGCCTCTGGAGGCTGAGCATGAACACCAAGGGTGAAAAAGTGGGGGCTAAAATCATGGGGGTCTCCATGTTTTCTCAGACTTTTTTATCAGGAACCCCATCAGGTTCTTATAATGAAGATCCAAGAAAAATGCCCTCAAGACCCTGGAGAGGGAAAGGAACAATTGCCAATGTGTAACTCTCCCAGATTCTTCTTCATAACAAAGGCTTCCTCACCAGAGAGAAAATCTTCCCATAGGGCAATGCTGAAACATTATTCTACCTGATTTCCTCTAATCTTCCTATCATACCTAAGGAGTGAGGAGAAACAAAAATAGTCAACAGGACATAGGGAAAGGAGCAAATTGTAAGAAAGGAAAACAAAACAACAGACACTGACATGGATTCAAGATGCTGAGAGACCACAGAAGAAGAAGAAGAGGAAGAAGAAGGAAAAGAGGAGGTGGAGAACATTAAACACTAAGAAAACAAAGCAAACAATTAAAAATAAAAAGCACCTAGGCATATCATATTCAAGCTACATAAAATCAAAGATAAAGAGAAAATCTGGAAGAAAACAGAAGGGGAAAAACACCTTACCTACAGAGGAACAAGGATAAGAATTTTGATTTTCATCATAAATCTTGCAAGCAGGAAGAGTGGAATGAATGGGATAGGAGAGCAACCAATGCCAATATAAGTAAATCCAAGACTTATTTGATGAAAAGGTCACATTGAATTTAATGTTTTTTTTTACCTTCTTTCTAAAAGATTGATATAATAGTATAATACAATAGTAGTAGAAAACTAAACATTTATGAACTGAAAAGTGGCAAGAAAATATCGATTCACTTTTTTAATTTTTTTTTTTTACATTTTATTTTTAAGAGACAGAGAGAGACAGAGCACAAGTGGGGTAGGGGTATAGAGAGAATGAGAAACAGAATTCTAAGTAGGCTCCAGGCTCTGAGCTGTCAGCACAGAGCCCGACATGGGAACTCACAAACTGTGAGATCATGACCTGAGTCAAAGTTGGATGCTTAACCAACTGAGCCACCCAGGTGCCCCTCGATTCACTTTTTTTGACATCAAATAAAGTTAATATTTTATTCACTAGCATATTATGTTCATAAAATATTTTTATTTAATTTTATTTATCTGGAGCATATTTATTAGGAAATTTGAAATAATTACCTTTGTCAGTCTTTATCCTCTTGTTTGATGCCATGCTACCCAAACCTGAGTATGAATGTGTTATGACTAGAAATAATAAAGGAATGAGCACGTTGTCATGTAAATTAGGTAATTTATAAAGCTTTCATATACAACATCTCATCAACACTTCTCAACAACTCCACAATGCAGCCATTATTACAGTCCTTCCTTTCTAAATTAAGATACATAGAGAATTTAAGTAACTTACTCAAAATCACAAGCATAATGGAGTAATGGAGTTAGAATTCAAATTTAAAATTTTGCCCAAAGAGTTGCTTAAGAAAGGAGTCCTGAACCCAAGACTCTATAAAGAATATTTTTTGAACTAAAGATTAATTGAAACAATTTTATCAAGATTTCCCACATGTACTAAATTGAAAAGTAAGCATCTGAGAACCATAGCATCAATGGTTGAGTCTCTAAGCTTGGAATGGCTTGCTTACTAAGGAAGTTTTTGTGAATACACAGCTGGCTATCTCCTTGTCATCTGCTTTTCATAGACTGCACTTCTCAGGAGATGGAAATGAGACATTGCCTGTGAAATGTTCCTTTGCAAAATATGAATTCAGAAGTTACCATCAGAGTGGAACTTTTGAACAAGAATATAATAATGCTTTAATCACTAATGACTACAGTTAGTTAAAAGGGGATGAGAAATTCAGGAGGAAAACAGATGGAGATGTTTAAATTCAATAATAGTTTTCAATGATGTATTTCTTAAAAAAAATGAATAGCATGTCTTAAGAAGCAGTAATAAAATCACTACCAAAGAAAACTGAGAAAGATTTAACTGGTTCAAAAAGTGTTTTTGTCGTGCTACACTTAGAAAATGTGTTTTAAGGAAGAATGGAAAGTTGACCAAATGACCATTATGTGACAGAAACCTAACTGTGGATAAGAAATAAGCCATATAATTGTAGTCCTGTTCTTTAAAAAAATAATATATTTCAGTTAACATTTTTCTGAGAAACTGTAATGATATGGTGAATATTCAGAGACAATGACATCTTTGAGAATATCTAGGGATTGCAATCATTAAAGACAAAAGCAGAGAATCACATCCAACTATTAATAGCCGTTCAAATCCCAACTGTTGCCAATTGGTTCAGGGCAGAGGAAAGCCTTATTGTGAGGAAGGGATAGAACTGGAGTTTGGGCCAAAGAATAGACATTTGTCATGTTCTCCAATAATCTTTTGTATGTACATCTAATGTTTTTAAAGCAGGCATTAGTTATTTCAGTCCACTCAGGAAAAAATAAAAATGAGTTGGCTGTATATATACATCAGTCTTTCATGTTTAAGTGTTTTCTTTCTAAATATGAAAATCAATATGTGAAATATAAAAGACTGTTTCTATTTCATGCCAAAAATCAGGATGATTGAGTAAACTAAGAAAAAGAAAGGTATCACTAAAGTTAGAAGGTACAGTGTAGCCATAGGTAGTTAGATTATATGGAACTGAAATTATTAGCTGGATTTTATGTGGTAAGAAAGAAAGTACTCTTAGAATATGTTATTCTTCAAGATAACAGAAAAAAAGAAACAATAATATTGAAAAAAGTTTTAAAAATTTATGAAAAGAATAGAAATGCATAAATGCATTCTATAATTTTAGCCTATGTTTAAGGGGGTGATGAAAATCTCAAAAAGCCATCATTTTTTTAATTAAAAATTCTATTCTCATGGTTTTTATGATCATACATAATTAACATTTGCATGGTGCTAAAGTGTTCACAAAATGCTTTTCTATATTCTATCTCATTTAATCCTCGCAATAATCCCAAAAGACAGAAATGAAGGATGCAATTGCTCAGAGATATTAGCTTCCTCAACGTAATAGCAACAAAGGATGGAGTTGAGATTTGACCTCAGTTTTTTTGTTTGATACTAATTCTGCTTCTTTTAGTCCAAACCTCTCATGCCCAGTGCCTTTGATGGAAATGAGACATTGCCTGTGAAATGCTCCTTTGCAAAATAGGAATTCAGCAGTTACCGTCAGAGTAGAACTTTTCCAAGTCTTTTCCATCTACTTTTCAACCTAATCCCCCATTTTTTAAATGTATGCACTCTGTTTCAGTCACTTTGTTTGCTTTTTACTATCTTACGATGATTCCCTACCACCGTTTTAAAATTAATTAATTAGTTGCAAACTTAAATTGGCTATTGACAGAAAAATGGGATAGCCAAGTTTAGTTTTTTCAGATTCTTCTCCAATATTACCCGAAGAGAAGGATCACATTTGTATGTTCTTATTTCTCTCCTTTTTGTTATATTTCAAGGTGTCCTGCACACAGAACCCCATGAGAACCAGCAATATATTTTAAGCATGGAAAAGTCTATTTCTATTTAGAAAAAAAAAACAGCAAAACTATTGTTGCATATGCCTACATTAAAAATCCTATTTATAGTCTTAAGTTATACTTTTCAAAAATATAAAATCATGATTCATAATGTTTTTATAAATTTATTTTATAAATTTTGTACTCTTATAAAAACTCCCATGAAATACAAAGTTACTGTGTGCCAAAGATTTTATTCAACTTACTAATTAATAGGGTAACCACTAAGATGTTAAAACCTGTTCATATTAGAATTTTAGTATAGATACTTATATTCTCTACTAGATTACATTTATTTGCATTGGCAATAATAAAACTCATTTGGATTGTTATAAACAGAATAATAATCTAGTCAACAAAAATTCAATCAATGGTGTACTCCTTTCAGAATCAGGTAATACCCCTATAGAGTCCACAAAAAGATGCCCAGCCCTCTGGTGAAAGGATGCTCAGTACATTCTCTTAATTATTCCAAGTCTTGAATAATGGTACAAAAAAGCCATTGCTCAACTTTTTATGTTTGAAAATCTGTATTCAAAGGTTTCCAAGGAGTGATAGGTACTTGATCTGTATTAGCATAACTATAAGACACAGCGTAGGTGATTTTCCAGAACAAAAAGGATACCATTGCAAAGGTAATTTCAAGATTAAATCATTTTAGGAAACAGATTTTGGTAATAATTTTACAGAATAGCTTTTTTCCCCCTGGTTTTAGAAATCTTATCTTCTATTCTTAGCCAAAACTATGGATTTTATATAGGTATACTCTAAGGGAAACAGAAAATTTTATTTTCTCTCTTTTTAAAAATCAGCAGCAGACCATAGGAGACGTATACTGCCAATGAAGGTAGAGCATAAAACATAAGCTGATTCACTGTAACCTTAGTTCCATTGTCTATCGTATCTATTATCAGTAATGTCAATTATAACAGTGGAAAAATTACATATATAAATACATGATAAAGACATCACTTATTCTGGTTATGTGGAAATAAAAATTGGAAACTATAATTTTTGTCAAATTAGAAACTAAATTAATTAGAGATTAATCTTTTACCTTTGCCTCATAAAATTTTAGTTTTTAAAAAGGTAATTATTTGGCAACTTGTTTAAAGCCATCATTTGTAAATTGTGTGATAGGCAATATATTTCTCTAGTATTCTTTCCACATTTTAGGAGGTACTTAATTTTGTTGTTTGTTTTTACATTTTTATTTCAGCAGAATGTTATTAACCACAAGTCTGTGATTTATTTTATCATCAGTGCATGATTTTTATTCTTTCCAAACACTAAATAATATAATCATTTCTAGCTCTACACACATAAGAGCATATTTTTATGACTATTGCTGATGAAATGCAATTTAAGAATATTTCAGGCCATGTTTCTAAGTATAATTCAGAGTCAAATTTTATAAATTTATATATATAATGTATATATATTTATGTATGTGTAAAAATGCATATATATTCATATGTGTAGATATGAAATCAGTTGAATCTCATTATTTGTGGTAGATATGTTCTATAAAGTTGCTGTGAACACTAAATTATTAAGTATTAAACCATTGCTCTTAGGGAAGTATGTGTGTGTGTTAGCTCATGTAGATTATGATGTCAAGTCCTAAAATAACTCATCCTGGTAGATTCAGTTTTCTTGATTTTACAAAGGAGAAAGTGAGGTTCAGAATTTCAAGTGGCTTATTTACCTGTAAGTAGGACTACCCCACTAACAGTTGCCAGAGTTGAGAATCACACCCTTACAAATGGCCCAGAGCCAGAGTTTCTTGCACTCCACTATACTGCCCCTACCCTCTCTATCCTCTGATCCTATCTGTATGAAAGCTGGAACAAGACAGAGGTTGCCTTATTGGACCTCAGCTGAGAACATGCGCATCAGGCAACTCAAAATTTTCAGTTCTGAGCATGGTTGGGAATAACCTGAAAGTACTAGGAATGTTGATTTTAGGTTTCCTAATAAATTTTAGCAAGTTGACAAATTTACAATAGAATCCACAATTATGAGAATTGACTGTATATATGCAAATTTGGCTTATTTAAATTATCAGTATTTCAAAATGGACATTTTCACGCAGTCACAGTCTCAGTTGGTCCACTTCTATATGTTCTGTCTGTAATAAATGTTCACAATTGTTTTATGAAGCATGAAGAAATCTGACTGCATCACTCCTGCTTCCATAGACTTGATTTCAGTTCTTTTCTTAATTACACTTTTAAAAAGACATTCATTTGTTAAATCTAGCGTCAGAATAATATACAAAGCACATTTAGTGAATCAGAATTTTAGTTACTTCTTTGCCCTCTCATTAATTTTTAACGCAGTATTTGATAATTCTTATTAAGTTATTCCATTACTTATATAAATTACCAGAATAAAAATAATTGCAAAGCACTTAGAAACATATTAAGTGAAAGTACTTGCTTCATACAATAATTTTATTTCATAGCATAAAATGTAGATCGGTTGTAAATGCTATTAAAATCAGGAAAAAGATGTTTTAAGCTTAACTTTGGACTTTCTGTCACATACCTTTTCTCGGGAATTTCAAAATAAGCAGGTGGATTCTCACATTTCTGTTATAAAATGTATAACAATATGGAAAATATGTACATATATACACATTTTTATATACCCAACAATTCATTATTATTTCCAGATAGGGGTCCAAAACATGAAATGGCCATTCCATTTTTATTAAAACTTACCATACTTTTGCCATATTTCATGTAGAAATAAAAGCAAAAGACCTAATATGTTTTAATAGCACATTTCAACCATGTCTACAAAAATTAATTTGAAAAATTTTGTTCTCCCAAAGCTGATGGATTGTTTTGTTGGGTTACTGAACTCTGAAATGAGAATTGACTAATTTTTTCTAGGTATTCTCCCTCTCTTTTGCCTTATATATCATTACCTTTTTTTTTTTTAGGTCTTTAATTTAGCTTTCAAAATTGTTGGTACTATAGACCACAGGGGCTAAATTGAGAAGAAAATGAATAAATCAGTAAAAAAAAAATTCTAGTTTGTCAACCATGTTAGATTTGTCTAAGATAATTATGATATACGTTTAGCATTATAGAACAAATATAAACAATAACCTTCACTGAAATTATGATCTATAGATACTAGTACTCCATTTTTAGTAGTGTTGCAGATAATCCCCTTACTTAACATCCCAATAAGAATGATTGTAATAATGCATAAAATATAAAATACATTGAGAAGTTGACCGGGAAGTAGAGGCTTTTTAGAAGCCAAGTCCAAGTAAAAACAGAAACTCTTTAGAAATCACTTATGTGGCTATAGATTGAGCTGAGGACTAGGCATTGGTAATATAGAGATGGATGATTTGGAGGATGGACCACCTCATGATGTAGCTTAATTATGTTTTTTTGCTTCTTTTTGGTCCTCAACATCTCTTCCATCTTACAGTGGATTGCTGTTGAGCCTACCCAACTTTTTGATTTCATGGTAGATCTGACAGAACACATTACATGATGGATAGCTCTGGACAGAGTCATGTGATATCCCATAACTAGATATTTCATTTCTTCCAGAGCCCAATAGCATGTAGGAGCTGTTATGTGAGTGATATGTAGTTCTCCACTGGAGAAGACATAACCTTGCTCCAAAAACCTAGAATTTACATTGTGATTCCCTTATCAAGGTGCTATAAACTCCACTGGGTGTCTTTTGCAACCATAGATACCACTAGTATCATAGACCCTGCTGGGTTCTTTGGTCTGAGTAGCAGAATGGTTTTCACCATAGCCTAGATGTGCTTCAAAGTCCTTTTCTACTCTGGTCCCACTCAAACATGCTGCCTTCCATGTCACCAGGTGAATGGATCAGAGTAATATTCCCATGTGTGGATTACAGTGCCTCCAAAACCCAAAGACTTTGACCAGGCAGTATGCTTCTTTCTTAACAGTAGAAGGTACAAGATGCAATGATTTGTCCTTTACTTCATCAAGCATGTCCTAGCATGCCTCTTACTACTGGACTCCTAAAACCCTTCATCAATGTGGCAAAACTCTGAATCTTCTTTGGTTTATCTTCCATTCTCTAGATAACATAGGTCTTATTATATGATTTCCAACATACTTTCCGTTTCCTGTTCATCTAGTCTGATCATCTAGTCTGTAACTGCATAGGTCACATGCCTATGATGTCAGTCCTGATTTTATTCATAATCAATAAAATGTTATAACTACCCAGATGTCTGTCAGCTGGTGAATGGATGAACAACCTGGAGTACATTATGTGCAAGGAAATACTACTCAACAATGAAAATAAATTAGCTACTTAAAAATATAGCATCATGAATGAATCTAAAATTCATTATGCTAAATGAAAAGATCCAGACTAATGTCTACATATTGTATGATTCCATTTATATGTCATTCTGGAAAAGGTAAAATTATGCAGACAAAAAAAATCAGTGGTTGCCAAGAGCTAGTTAAGGGGAGGGAATTGACTACAAAGGGGCATGAGGGGAATTTGGGGATTGAAGGAAATGAGATGATAGCTACATAGATATGCATTAGTCAGAATTTACTTTTAGAAAAGAGTGATTTTTACTATATATAAATTTTACCCCAATAGACTTCACCCTTAAAACACTACTTTTGTCCTTCTTGGTTCAGGTTTTTACATATTAATTTTGTTTCTCTATAATTTCTATTATTGTCTTAATTATTAATTATTCCATTCTAAAATGTTAGGGGTTTTGATTTGTTTTAATTTTTTAATCTTACTTGAGACTGATGTTTAAGTCATTGGTTTTGAGCCTTTCATCTTGTCTAATATATACATTTAGGCTATAATTCCCCCTCTCAGTATGGCTTTACCTGCATCTCATAACATTTGATATACCTATTTTCAATGTCATTAGGCTCTAAGTAATTTCTAATCAACATTGTGGTTTTCCTATAACAGGTTATTTAAGAGTGTATTTCTTAATTTATAAACATCTGATGGTTATTGTATAATGGATTTTTACCATAATTTCCCTGTGGTCAGAGAACACTCTATATGCTTTGGTCCCTTGAAATTGGTTGAGAATTCCTTCATGACCTAGAATATCATGAATTTTTATAAAAATATGAACTTTTAATGAATTATAGTCTGTAGTTGTTAGGTACATGGTTCTATATTATCCCATTTAGCAGACTTATTAGCTATTTGCTAAATTGTTTTACAACAGAAGTTCTCAAACATTTTGGATCTCTTTAAACTCTTCTTTTTAAAGTGTATTTATTTATTATTTGAGAGAGACAGAAACAGCATGAGTGGGAGAGGGGCAGAGAAAGAGACAGAGAATCCCAAGCAGCCTCTGCACTGCCAGTGCAGAACCTGACACAGGACTTGAGCTCACAAAACCATGAGATCATGACCTGAGCTAAAACTAAGAGTCAGATATTTAACTGACTGAGCCACCCAGGATGCCCAGGTCTCTTTAAACTCTTAAAAATTATTGAGGACCCAAAGAACTTTTATTTAGGTGAGCTTTATCTATTGATACCTATGTTATTATAAATTAAAACTCAAAAATGTATTATATCATTTAAAATAAGAATGTTAAACTATTATACATGAGTGCATATAACACATTTGGGAAAAATGTCTCTACTTTCCAAAATAAAGCAACTTAGAGAAAAGAGGGCATTGTTTTACATTTTTGCAGCTCTTTTTAATGTCTGGCTTAATGATGAAAAATAATTCTCATATCTGCATCTGCATTAGTCCTGTTGGGCTATGTTGTTTTTGGACGAAGTAGGGGGAAAAATCTAAATTCACATGAATATGTAGTTCAAAACTAGAGGGATAACTAAATTTGTTAGCATTTGCTTGGTGTAGTCTTTTTATCCTTTTACTTTCCTTCTTCTTGTATTCTTAAATTTTAGATTTCTCTCCTATATGCAGCATAAATTTTCTTTTAAGTTCAATCTTGTCATTTTTGTCTTTCTTTTTTCTTAGTTTTTAATTTTTTTTAATGCTTATTTATTTTTGAGAGAGACAGAGACAGGATGCGAGTGGGTTAGGGGCAGAGAGAGAGGGAGACACAGAATACAAAGCAGGCTCCAGGTTCTGAGCTGTGAGCACAGAGCCAGACACGGGGCTTGAACTCACAAGCTGTGAGATCATGACCTGAGCTGAAGTCGGATGCTCAACCCACTGAGCCACCCAGGTGCCCTTATTTTTGTCTTTCCATATGAGTATTTAGAACATATGGGAACCCTTCCAGACTTCTGTCTATGTATGTCTTCTTTGGATAGTTTGCTAATTTTGATTTTATTCTTTTTGATATTGTAATTTGATTCCTTTTGCTGTTATAAAGCTCTAATTGTAAATATAGTGCTTTTTGAGTTCTATGAATTGTTCTAATGACTAATTAAACATGAGAATGGTGTGGGATACCCCAAATTTGTAGCCAGCCAGTCAGAATTAAGTATGGCCTTGTGGACCCCCAACCTTGTGGCTGGTGTTTGAAGTGAGGGCAATCTTTTGGACAACTGTGCCCGTAATTTTGAGTTTGACTGACTCTGGGCAAGTGGTACCAGGCAGGTCTTGACTTGTAAGTCATACTGTTAAATAATTTATATTTAAATAATATATAATTCATAATATAGGTGTTAAAGTTAGAATACCCGAATCCATATAATCCCCTTTTCCCAACTTGTATGCTATTGTTTTTCTGTATTTTAGTTCCACTGATGTACCTTAAAACTTGACATTATTATTATTTATTTGGGAGTGTATATATGTTTATTGTTGTTCTTTATATTCTGCACTTAGAGCTTTTGACTTTATTTACAGTAACTTATTCAAGTTAATCATTAAAAACTAAAAACAGATTGCATAACATTAATAAAGTAGATAAATATAAATAACAGAAGAAAAATCAATCTAAATGAAAGGGAAAAAGTATATAGAAAAGTTGGAAGATATTGAAATCACAAAATAAGATGATAGAATATATTCCTATAACTACTATAGATGATTAGCTATCGTATTAAGTGTAAAATAGGTAAAGATATTACTTATTAAAAAAGATATTACTTTATTAAAAAAGATAAAGACTGTCAAAATATTTTGAAAGTACTGTTTATATCTAAACAACAAGACCACAGAAAGACTGAAAGTAAAAGAGTAATAAAGATATAGAAAGTAAATAAATACTAAACAGAGGAAAATAAATACTAAACAGAGGAAAGCTGGTATAAACATGTATTAGGAAAAACAGACTTTTAAGCAAAACCCACTAAGCATTAAAAGCATAAAGTTGTCTCCAGATAATGATAAAATGTTCAATTCAATCGAAAAAATATGTCTTATCTACAAAATAAGATAGTTTTAACAAATAAGATAGTTTTAAAATATATCTTACAAAATAAGATAGTTTAAAACAAATATTGGCAGAATTTTAAAGATAAGTTTGCAAAACTACCATTATTTTGATGATTCTTAATATGATTATATAAATAGTTAATAGATAAATCAGGTAATATGTTTTAAGAACAAGAAAGATTTGATCAATGCAAATTAATACACTTGGTTTAATAGATATACATACAACACTGAATCAACAACTACAGAATACATATTCTATTCAAGGACATATAACATGTTTAAGAAGGCTGATCTCACCCTGGAAAATAAAACAGATCTTAAAAATTTGTCAAAGAATTTATTGTAAAGAACATTCTTCTACCATAATCCATTTAAATTAGAGGTCTGTAACAAAGAGATATTTGTGAAATGTCATATGTCAGGAAACAGATAATTCATGGGTTAAAGAAAAAAAATCCTAAAATGCATATTAAGATGTCTCGCACTGTAAAATAACATCGAAATAGCATAGTACCAAACTTGTATAATTCACTTGAACAGCACTTTGGAGGAAATTGAAAGTATTAAGTTAATGTATTAGGAAGAAATGTAAGGTGAAAGTAAAGTAGGCATCAATTAAAAAGTTAAAAAAAGAAATAACTGTAAACCCCAAAATTGTTGAAGAAAGGAAAAACTGAAGCAGAAATATAATAAAATGCAAAACAAATACAGTGGAGTATACCAATAAAAGTATTAGTTTTTAAAAGATACTATACTTTGAAAAGTTTGACAAGAAAAACAAAGATGATACAAAAACATTATAATGAAAATGTGTAACTAGAGGCACGATAGTTTATTTAAAAATATAAGTTATTGGGGTGCCTGTGTGACTGAAGTCAGTTAAGTGACCAACACTTTGATCTCAAAGTTCATGATATTTGATATCATGCCTAGGGCTGTGCATTGATAGCGGCCAGCCCTGCTTGGGAGTCTCTCTCTCTCCTCTCTCTGCCCCTTCCCTGCTCAGGCTTACTTGTGCTCTCCCTGTCAAAATAAACATTAAAAAAAAATAATAAAAATATGTTATTAAAGATAAATTGCAATAAATTAAAAATGTAAAGTTTTTAAGAAACATAAAAATCATATAACAATAAATAATAATCCTGTATTAATTAAATAATCCAATACAATTAAATCTTGTTGAACATATTAACCATTAATATAAGATCTTAAAACTAAAATCTCATGTGCCACTTGGTTTCATTGGAAATGTCTATCAAATATTCAAGAACAAATAATGATAATCTTAAGTGCTGTTTCTTAGAGAAAGAAAAAGCTCAATTTTATAATATCAACATGACCTTGATTACCAGAACCAAACAGGAACAATATAGGCATATAAAATATAGGCTAATCTCAGACATGAACCTAGTATCAAAAATTCAAAACAGTGTTCACAAATAAAATTCAGCATTGTATAAAATGTATAAAATATTGTTTAGAAAAAAAAAATCCTCTAGAAAACATTCTTTAGAAATAATTTGACATGATGTAGTATTGTTGAACCCAATTATCCTGTGGTTCAACAACTCCGCTCCTCAATGTGTCTGCTAAAACCCACTGTACTTTGGTGCCATGAAACATGAAAAGCTGTTAGAGCAACATTGTAGTACCAAAAAAAAAAAAAAAAAAAAAAGTAAATCACCCAAATCCAATCAAACTCCCCAATACTAGAAAAGATACATTATGTGCGCTATAGTCTTATGATGAAATAAAATACAGCTCATAAAAAGAACAATTTTGTTAATTTTATCAACATGTAAATAAAGATGATTCTCTGGAACATAAAGTTGAGTCAAAAAGCAGTTATGGAAGGGTAGATAGAGCATAATATCATTATATAAAGTTTAAGAAAAACATGCAGAACTAAGCAATATAATTTTAGAGATACAAACATCTACTAAATCTAAGAAAGAAAAATAAGACTATAGTAATCACAAGACTCAAAACAGTAGTTACAGCTAAGCAGAGAAGTTTACATAGAGGCCTAAATGTCAGGATAGTGTTCTTATTTAAACTGAGAGATTGTTTAGTTGATTTTCATGCATTATTATTTTTTATACTTTAAATATACTTATATTTAAACTCTACAAATATTTGTATGTACTTAATATTTAAAAAGAATATTTTTTTAAGAGTGCTCAAAGTCCTTAGGCTAAATTGTTCATGCTTTATTAACAGAGTCATAACAACGTGTTATTTATGCAGGACATATTCAAAGATTTATCTTCTCAGTAATGTGTTAAATTAGAAATGTGACATGAGAGACATAGACTAATGCATTGCCATTTCTTCTCTCATTTAGAATTGGGACTATCAGAAGATAAATTGGTTCTGTGGTCTCTCTTTAGACTTGTGCTAGGTAAAATGAGTTTCTTTTACCAACACACTGTCAGTTACCATCCCCAGTTTAGATTCATGATTATGCCATTTCCTCCAGCTTCTGTAATAATAGTGGAGAGAAAGACAACAGGAATGTTAATGATTAGCCTTAGCCATATCTAATGGAAGAAAATTTACTGCTTTAACTTCTTAGTAACTGAGATTGACTGGCAATTAGCCACCTCTTTCATATCAGTATAAATACAGGGATTAAAATAAAACCAAATATTCTAAAGGGTCATTTTCCCATTTAAAAAATCATTAAAATAAAACATGCTCATTGCCAGAGCTTTGGAAAACATAATACAAAGAAGGAGAAGAAAATGACTAGAATATCAATAGCAACATTTTTGGTGCACGTCCTTTAGTTTTCTTCTTGTAAAAATATTGTCATATTGGAAATACATTTTCTACTCTACTTTTTTCCCCCACTTAGAATTTCCTCATATCAGTCTTCTTCAAATACATGGTTTTGAAGCATTGCATAAAATTCCCTATATGAAATGATTGACTTTCTTAATCTCTTACCTATAAATGGGCATAAATTAAATCCAACTATCTTGTTATTATATACTATATGTGAATCTTTCAACAACAGTCTTTGACAATATATTACTTTCTTGTGTGACAGAACAAAATATTAATTTAGGAGCATTCCTAAGTTTTTCATCAACCCTGCTCATGAAAGGAAACTTCAGCCATGTTCCCTCAATTTATTTCTTTGTTTCTCTTTATCTACCTCCCTCCCTGCCATATCCATGGTTTGCCATCCATTCTTTTTCATTTTGCTGGTAAGCATTGAGGAGCCATGGAGGTAATGCAGATACATTTAGACTTGTCTATTGGGAGGATTTTTTTTCATGGAGTGTTGAAAAAGGGCAGCTTCACAGAGTGAGGGAGTAAATAGAACAAGAGGGGATTTTTTTAAGAGTTGCTAATCTGGTCTAAAATAAGCAACTCAATAAAAATGTTACAAAAATAAAAGAGATTGTTTTGTTTTGACGTTGCAGACTTGGTGCTTTTTTGGCTGTGACATTATTCTAAAGCTGGACTATAAGGGTCATGGCTTCACAAGCTTTATACATCTATAAGGAAAAATCACTGTCCTCTTATTACCTGTCGAAATTGCTTTCTCCAAAGGTTAGGTCAATGTATCCTCTTTACCAGCCTTTGGTAAGAATGCTGTTGGGGCTGATTTCATGAAACAATGGAATGTTATCATTTTGCAAAACTTTTTGTAAATTTGATAGGTGGAAAATGCTATCTGGTTATTTAATTTTCCATTTTTTCATTAGGGATGTTGGATATTTTCCAGTTTCTTCATACCTTAAGTCTGATTTGAGAGTGATTTGATAATGATCCACTGGGTATGGATAAATTATTTCTCTAATTAATTTGTATAGGTCACTGTTTTTTAAGAGTGTTATCTCTTAATTTTCATATTTGTTGCAGTAACTTTCCTCATCTTTGTCATTTGATTTCAAAAATATTTATTAGTTTTAAATATATGTGTGTTAAATTTTATGTTGTCGGGGCGCCTGGGTGGCGCTGTCGGTTAAGCGTCCGACTTCAGCCAGGTCACGATCTCGCGGTCCGGGAGTTCGAGCCCCGCATCAGGCTCTGGGCTGATGGCTCAGAGCCTGGAGCCTGTTTCCGATTCTGTGTCTCCCTCTCTCTCTGCCCCTCCCCCGTTCATGCTCTGTCTCTCTCTGTCCCAAAAATAAATAAAAAAGGTTGAAAAAAAAATTAAAAAAAAGAAAAAAAAATTTTATGTTGTCAAATCAACTTTTTCCTTTATGACTCTTTCCTTTATGATTTAATTTGCTTTATGATTTAATTTATTGTTTCATTTGCAGAAAGTTCTTGCCCATTCTGAGTTTTCAACAAGTATGTGAATTTTCACCCGCATGTTTTAATGTTTATATTTATTACACATATTTTATCCACTTAGAATTTATTTGGAGATAAGATATGAAGAAAAAATTTAATTATTTTCTAAGTGATTGACCAATTGTTCCAATATTAAAAAATCAATTTGTTTACTCTTATTATTGATGCTGCTTTATTATTCTAAACAAAATTCCTAATATATTAGGCTACCTGTTCTATGCTATTAATCTAATATCTAGCACACATTTTATAATTACAGATTTAGCTTATGTTTTAATATATAAGAAAACATCTCCTAATAATCTTTCTAAAAAATCTCTTTGCTATCTTAGACATTACTCACTGTTTTCCTTTAATACAATGTTCAGAATCACTTTACCTTGCAAGTTATAAAAACAATCCCCTTTGGAAAGTTGATTAGAATTAGATTAAATCTCTAGATTGATTTGGAAAGTATTCTCTTTCCATTTATCAATGTGTTAAATACTTCAATAAAAGTTTACAATTTATTCTGTTCATTTATTCATTCATTCACTCAGTGTATCTTTTTGAATCTTTTCATTAACTGGCAGTGTCATGGGTACCTTGGATTTAATGACATACTAACAAACTTCTAAATTCTAAGCCCCTTGTAATAGATGCCTTGCATTCAGGAGGTAACAGAAACAAGATAAAATGAATAGTTTTTGCTGATGGTATCAGAAAAATAAATCATTTTATAAACTGAAGACATAAACTGGGTGGAAATGAAGCTCAATTAGACATATTCAAAGCTTCAGTTGGAAAAAAAATTCATAGAAATATGAATTCACAGCTTATCATTGCATATTGACAATAGATTCTAATTTTGGAAGGTTTTAGTCACAAGATACCTTGAAGACAAGGAAACCTTTTATTCTTGATGATGTGTCTTGAACGTGGTAGGTATTCTATTCATATATCTGGGTTTGAACTGATTTTAAATGAAGAAGAAAATAATACATAGGCTACTGTTCTTTTCATGCATAGGAAATCATCTGTCAGTGTGTTATCTATTCTGTTTCATATAACTACTTCATTCTATAAAAACTATTTTTTTTGTCCTAGAAAGAACTAAATCAATAAAAAAAAAAGAAAGAAACGTAAAGAAAAGAAAAGATATTCATTCACAGAGCAGATTCTACTTTATCTTTTGGGTAGAATGATATTATCACCATGTCTAGAGATAATTTTAGCCCTTTCCATGGAACGTAATTTGTGGAAAATGTAGCCTCCAATTGAAATGTTTCTGATTACATTGTACTTGTTTCTATATAATTTTGGTATCTTCCATTATTTCTGTGAGTATACTCAAAAAACAATTTCTTTAAAGTTTTCATTTCTTTTGAGCTGCTCAATTGATTTTTATAGATTGTTCAGTATCAGAAAGATACTGAAGAATCCCAAACAACTGCTTGCCTTTTCTGGGTTTGCTGAAATTATTTTTATCAGCAGTGTCATGGTATCCAGTTGTGACTCTATGTTCATTGTTGCCAAAAAAAATTCTCATCAATATAACCTTTCGATACGCTATTATTATTGCAAACAATCATTTAAAATATATTATCTTCCCTGAGTCAAATGAAACATATTTTCCATACATTACTGACAAAGAAATTGGAGAACAGTGAAGCTTTTGTCACAGTGTGGGAGCAGATCTTCAGCTGAGAATTTCCTGTTACTTTTTTCACTAGTAATTTAAGGCACATGGAAAAATCTCTCTCTCTTAACACCTACATTTATCTTTAATTTTCTTCCATATCTTTTTCTCTACAAAACTCATCACTAAATCTTTGGAGAATTGTGTTGTAGAGAGTTCACCAGATACTTTCCACAAACAAGATGTCAGTTGGTTTTGTGATATTAGTGGAGTAGGGTGTTACATTGCACATAGATGAGGAAAAGACTAGGAGTTGAGTGACTTCAGTAAATGTTAGTTTCCTATTATGCTCCGGGAAAGAAAGAAGGGGCTTACTGAGTAGGGATTAGAGAGACATGGGGCAAAACTGGAGATCTAGTGAGAGACCACAACAGGAAGAAAACTCTAGCATATAACAATAAAAATGGCCAAAGTAATTTGAAATAAAGAATACTTTTTCAATTATGTTCTAGAAGAAATAATACCCTGGAACGTCATTTGTTTGCTTCTAGTTTACGATTTTCAGCGTCAATGTTTTTCATTAAACACTATATTCAAAGGGGCATATTGGTTTAAGAAACGTGTTCTTTGAATCAATTTGCATTTTATGGAAGACTTTATAAAGAATTAGCTGGTGAATGATAAAATCATGGTTGTCTGCTATTCAACAAGGGATAATAATTAATACATATAATATTTTAAAGAAACAAAAAATGCAGAAAATCATGAAAATTATGAACATATCAGTTTTTCCACCATTATGAATTTAAAACTATTAAGTTTCCACATTTACTTCACCTTTTGCTAATATATGTCTGAAAGTATTTTAGAAAAGGTTGAAATGACCAAAGGCACCATTCCCAAATCATCTTTCCTCTCTCTTCTTCCCTCAAACAACTAAAGATTTTGGTATATGTGGGATAGTAAAATACAGAGAATATTTCCTTATATGTCTTAACATTTTGCCATTTTGCGTAAATAGCATCAGCATTGTACATTATATTCTGCAATATGGTTAGTCTTTCTTTTTCTCATTAAACAAATATCTGTTAAGTACATGTGATGTTCAAGTAACAGTGCTTGGCTGATCAGGTACAAAGTTTTGATCTCAATGTGCTTACATTCTAGATGGATGGAGGAAGAGAAAAAAAACTGAACATATGTCAAATGTTGGTAAAAGTTATGGTGGAAAAGAAAGCATAGTTAAAGAATGGAATATACCTCGTGAAAGTGGGGGAGTAGTATTGCTATTATAAATAAAATATTATGAATAAAATAACTCTTAACTGATAAGTTGAAATTTTATCAAATACTTTCAGGAAATAGATGCAGACAAGGGATGTTTGGGTTTCAGGCTGAGGAAATAAAAGATGTAGAGGAGGCTGATGGCTCAGTTGGTTGACTGTCTGACTCTTGATTTTTGGCTCAGGTCATGACCCCGCGGTTATAGGATGGAGCTCCATATGGAGCTCTGTGCTGAGGGTGAAACCTGCTTAAGATTGTCTCTCCCTCTCTGGCCCACTCCCCTGCGCGTGCACTCTCTCTCTCTCTCTCTCAAATATAAATAAATAAACAAACAAACAAGCAAATAAATAAAGTTAAAAGATGTAAATCAAAAAGCCCTGAGACAGGAACTTGCAGGGGTTGACAGTAATGCTGAATAGTTTTGGGGGAAGAGTGGCACAAGATGAGAAAAGAGATGTCACAGGGATTGGATTTTACCAAATAACTATATATTGGTCATCCAACAGGACACTTTTAAGAATGAGGGAGTCCTATTAATGACTGGGTTGGGACAACAAATGTAAAACAGGACTCTGTTGGGCAAAATGGGATTTATAATTGCCCTATGTTGAAAGGCTTTAACTCAAATTGAGATGAAGAAAGCACAGGTTTTGTTCAGAATTGTTTTAATCTAACCCTTCATGAGACCTCTTTGTTACATTGAGAGTAGACAGAAGAGGAGAAGCATAGGTACTGGTAGATGAGTTGAGAGGCTACAGCTATGAGCCTGACAAAAAATAATGGTGCCTTGTTCTAGAAAGATTGTAAAGGGGGTGAAAGAGGTTTTTGAGCTCTGGATGCTAGAGTTACAGAAAGATATTTGACCATGTTATTTTTTATTGTGGTGTTGTCTGTGTGTGTGCATGTGTGAACTGACTGGTCTTAATTCCAGGCAATAATTTCTATGGGGTCCTGTAATTTTGATTTGTATATTTTTTTTTAAGTTTCTGAAAACTAATTCTTCAATGTTTATGTAGTCAGCTTTTTCTGTAAGTCTATTCAAATATTTCAATTTTATGTATAATTCCTTCATTTGTTCAAAAATTTATATAAATTAAATACAATTGGATTAATCAAATTTAATAATGATTTACTCTAAGGCTATGTTTTTTTGTATCTTTTTAAAGAAATAACCACCTGGAACAAAGATCATATCGGTTTACCTTATATTTTAATAATTTTGCTTTTAAATATTTACTCCCTTAGCAATTTTTTTTGTTTATAGTATATTCAGGTATCAGTATATATTTTTTTCTTTGTGACAATTCACTTGTAACAAAAACATTTATTGAATAATTTTAATGTCATACCATATTTCAAATTTCCATATTAGCATTAGAATGTATTTGCTTTGTTCTTTTTTTTTCCATTGATCTATTTGTCTCTTTCTGTGTCAGTATACCACCTTAATTAATAAGTTTTGATAACTTGTAGGGCAATTTGCTCCACCTTATTTTTATTCTTTAGAATTGTGTTCATAGTTTCTGGTGGCATTACTCAAATATATGAATTTCAGAATCAGTCTTTCAAATTCTGTTAAAAATATTCTAGGATTTTCACTGACATTATATGGAACTTACAGATTTACTGTTGGAAAATTGGCATTTCAAAATACTGAGTTTATTATACTTTGTCTATAAACATAGCATATCTACTTATTCAACCCATTTTTCATATTTTTCATTAACAATTTATAGTTTTCTACATTTTTGTATGTTTCTTGCTAGGTTTCTTCTTATATATCTTTCAACTTTATTACTATTATAGACAGTGTTTGTTTCTATTACATTATTTATGACTAGAGATAGTATTGTTTTTTGCTTATTTGAGGAGGTGTAGAACTATGTTGAATGGAACACTATTGGAGGTTACTTAAGTGAAATACTAATTAATGTCTTGCACCCTGTAGTGATTAAGAATATGGGCACTGGGGCCAGATCATACATGTTCATATCTTAACTGTGCCACTTACCAGTTTTTGGGACTTGGGCAAAAAACTAGTCACCTAACCATAGTTTATGCTTCAGTTTCTTTATGTATCTGTAAATGGGCTCATAGGATTATTTTGAGAAGTAAGCAAATTAATATAACAAAGCCTATAGAACATTGCCTTACAGATCAGTGTCATGTAAGTAATAACTATCTTGATAGTTATAATTATTACTTTCATGGGTTGTCAAAGATTGTAAATGCAAATTTTTTCCTCATTTTCTTTTATGACCTTAGGAAATACAAATTCTATTTCCAGTACAATGATAGAGGTATTGGAGAAATCAGAACATGTAAATTGATTTTAAATGATCATGGATGATGAAATATAAGCACTAAGAAAGTCACCTGAAAATATTGAATAAATTCTTTGGAGATCATTTAAAACCACTGGAGTATTTAAGCCCACAGAAATTATGATGCCTATTGTTTGTATTCTCAATTACATAATTTACAATTGTATGTTACCTTTGATTTTTTCTCTATATAATAATCCAATCAATGTTGTGTCGATTCTTCCTTGAAATGTCTACTTAACATGTTCCATTCTTCAATATTTCCACTATCACTAGATCAGTAGACTTTTATTGTCTCTTGCATGGGTGATTATATGAGCCTTTTATTTCCCTGCCTCCAGTCTCTTGACAAATTTAGACTTAAAACCAACTTTTAACTCATACAACCAAGCTGATAGTCACTATTTCTCATAATTCTCTTTATGCTATTATTGTTATATACCTAAATTATAGATTTGGTTGTCACTGCCCGTATGAGAAAGCTTTGATGGGCTTCTATTTCCTCCAGTCCCAAATCCAAACTTCCTAGCGCCATCCTACTTGTACCATCTTCTACCATGACCTCCCATACCCCTTGCCCCTCCTATTTGCTGCTTTCCTAAGAGTCATTGAAACTTCATGTATCCATGTCTTTGACCATGACATTATATCTGGGATAACCCTTTCACTTTTTCATCTCCGTCAAGTCTACTTTATCACATAAACTGCTCAATGAGACTTACTTAACTGATCTTTTATGATTTAGTTTGTATGTAATTTCCTGTCAATTTTTCCCTTCCCTTGCCATAATTATTCTGTTCCTCCTCTGTATTCAATTCAATTCATCACATATATATTGAATAACTATGCATATATAATTTTCCACAGAAACCCAGAATCACCAATCAGTATGTAGGCTGTTAATTTCTGATTACTATTTTATAAACATTTAAAATACTTTAAAATTATATTAAATTTTAAACAAATTAATATTAAAATGAATATTTTAATCATTTACATACGGTATGCATGTCCAACATAAAATAATTAATATGGGATGTTTTTCAAAGTATTTGATTATTTAACAGGTATAGATCTAAAGCCAGATTCTTATCTCATGACATATAAAAAAAAACAGACAATAATCTTATCAAAATATAACATTTATGGTATTTTTGTCTTTGTTGGTCTGCTAAAACTGTTATCACGTTATTACTTCATAAGTCTTACTGTGATTGTTAATGTTTATGCTAAAATTTTCCTTGAGAGATCAAACTGTTTCAAGTATATTGAAAATATTAAAGTATTTTTTTAAGAAATTTATTCCAAATTGGTTTCCATACAATACCCAGTGCTCATCCCAACAGGTGCCCTCCTCAATGCCATCACCCACCCTCCCCTCCCTCCAACTCCCCATCAACCCTCAGTTTATTCTCAGTTTTTAAGAGTCTCTTATGGTTTGGCTCCCTCCCTCTCTAACTTTTTTTTTTCCCTTCCCCTCCCCCATGGTCTTCTGTTAGGTTTCTCAGGATCCACATAAGAGTGAAAATATATGGTATCTGTCTTTCTCTGTATGACTTATTTCACTTAGAATAACACTCTCCAGTTCTATCCATATTGCTACAAAAGGCCATATTTCACTCTTTCTCATTGCCAAGTAGTATTCCATTGTGTATATAAACCACAATTTCTTTATCCATTCATCAGTTGATGGACATTTAGGCTCTTTCCATGATTTGGCCGTTGTTGAAAGTGCTGCTACAAACATTGGGGTACAAGTGCCCCTATGCATCAGTACTCCTGTATCCCTTGGGTAAGTTCCTAGCAGTGCTATTCCTGGGTCATAGGGTAGATCTATTTTTAATCTTTTGAGGAAACTCCACACTGTTTTCCAGAGTGGTTGCACCAGTTTGCATCCCACCAACAGTGCAAGAGAGTTCCCATTTCTCCACATCCTCGCCAGCATCTATAGTCTCCTGATTTGTTCATTTTCGCCACTCTGACTGGCGTGAGGTGATATCTGAGTGTGGTTTTGATTTGTATTTCCCTGATGAGGAGCGACATTGAGCATCTTTTCATGTGCCGTTGGCCATCTGGATGTCTTCTTTAGAGAAGTGTCTATTCATGTTTTATGCCCATTTCTTCACTGGGTTATTTGTTTTTCGGGTGTGGAGTTTGGTGAGCTCTTTATAGATTTTGGATACTAGCCCTTTGTCCGATATGTCATTTGCAAATATCTTTTCCCATTCCATTGGTTGCCTTTTAGTTTTGTTGACTGTTTCCTTCGCAGTGCAGAAGCTTTTTATCTTCATGAGGTCCCAATAGTTCATTTTTGCTTTTAATTCCCTTGCCTTGGGAGATGTGTCAAGTAAGAAATTGCTGCGGCTGAGGCCAGAGAGGTTTATGTCAATACTACCCAAAGCACTCTACACATTCAATGCAATCCCAATCAAAATTGCACCAGCATTCTTCTCGAAGCTAGAATAAACAAAGTATTTCTGAACTGCAAGAGAATTTTAAGGCATACATCCTTAATTAATAATATCTTTTTTCATATTCCTCTGTTTCAATTTCCCCACTATTGCTAAAATGGAGAGTCATGTCTATTAGATACCTATTGAATGTGCACAGCCATATAAGTGAATTTGTAACTGATCCACATGCCTCTTTATTTTGAAGACACACCTTGTTAAAACTGAACAGACTGAAAACAAACAAAAACAAACAGAACAGAACTAACCTTTTGGTTCCAAATCTGATTTACTGTGATAAGTCTAAATTTAACTAAAATTTAACCCTGGTTACAGGGTTACTGGTAGCCCCTGAGAACTAGTCATTAGGAATAGGACTGAAACAAAGTTTCCTAGTACAGTTTCTATGACATCTGCTTTTATTGTTTGCATGTGCATTCAATGTTACATGCATGCCTTCCACCACACTTTTTATAAGAAAGGGGAAATTTCTTTTTTGAATAAAAACATCTAAAAGTTACAGTATACAAGCAAGCAGAATTAAAAGCATTATCATCTTGCAGATCTTTCTGTTACCAGGTTGCCTGGTTCTTGTACCAGATTCACCAAAGAATGGGAGATCCCAGACCAGAATGGGGAGATAGAGTTTATTGAGTAGATAAGTGTAGTACACTTTCAAGAGTACAAGTGTTCCACTAGGAAAGCAAGAGTAGCATTGGCCCCAAAAGCTCTAGCTGCATCCTTTTGAGCTTGCTTTCTGCATATGTAAATTTGGCTTTGATTGACAGCTGTTGGTTATATAACCTTTTGACTTCTGCAAATGTGCCTACCCATGGTACCTTCTGTTATAATTGTACTTATTTATGTATTGTATATTTCTAATGAACTTTTGCTGTGAACTTAAGGGCAAGTTGCACCTTATGTGCCCATGCTCAGCTCTTGAAGTCCCTTTGTGGCTTCTGAGGCAGCTCTGTGGCTAGACCTTTCTTGTTCTGTTAGCCCTTTAGAGGTGGTTCTAAAGCTGTGGCTGTTAACCCTGAGGGGGTGGGGGGACCAGAGGGTGTGGCCAGTATCTGCTATATCCCTCCTCATTCATGCCTAACTGTCTAACAATTCTGGCTGGAATTACTGTCTCCCCTTTATAAATAGATCTTGTTTTTCAAAAATTTCTATGATATTTTCCAAAAAAAAAAAAAGTATCATGTTTAAATATTACCTTTAGTCAGTTTTTAAGAACTCAAAGTTTCTTATTTCTTGGGCTACATCTATTTCATTATTTAAATTAGTTTTAAGGGGTAGCTCAATTGGTTAAACGACCTACTCTTGATTTCAGCTCAAGTCTTGATCTCACAGTTCATGGGTCCTAGCCCCACATAGGGTCTATGCTGACAGCATGGAGCCTCCTTGGGATTCTCTCTCTACCTCTTTCTGTCCCTCCCCCATTCATGCTCTCTCTCCCTGTCTCTCTCAAAATAAACAAATAAAGTTAAAAAGTTAAAGAAAAACAACAAAACGTTTAAAAAAATAAATTAGTTTTAAGATAGCATATTTATTGGCACTTGAGAAGGTCAATACAAAAATATTCCTTTATCTTTCACATGGGTTCTTAGCATCTTTCACATGAGTTCCTGTATCTTTCACATGAGTTCTATTAATAGATAGACCAAAAAAAGACAAATAGATGGTGGTGGTAGAGGGAATGTCACTTTTATTGTTCTAGAAATATTGAAGAACTGGACATATGTGTGACCAAAATGTGCTTCCTAATGTTAAACCATGTACACAGACTGATCCAAAGCAGTGCTGGACAAATCCAAGGCCTTTCAGGCAAGGGCAAAGCCTTTTTCATTGAACATTTCCTGTAGCTTGGAGGACCAAAGAAAATGTTGTCCATGGGCAGGCATATAGGGAAAAGATTAAAAAAAAAAAAAAAAGAAAGAAGAAAGGAAAAAAGGAAGGAGAAAGGAAGGAAGGAAAGAAAGAAGGAAGGAAGGAAGAGAGAGAAAGAAGAAACTGATTAAACTTGGAATTCCCAGAGTCCATTCCCAAATTTACCCAAGTGAAATATATTTCTCCCTGTTGAAGGATTGTATTATGGGGTAGAGAAATGATAAGAGAGTTAAAGTAATTGATGTTTCTCTAAGCTGAAATAAAGTCAGGAGAAAGGAGGTTCACTCTAACAGTATTTATCTCATTCAATTTGTAATGTAAATGGGGAGCAGTAAAATCTGTTGAATTAGGCCAAATTTTACTGTCTAGGCTGTAGATGAGCTTTGGTTCCTGATCCTTGCCTTCAAAACATGGCGTTCTCGGGTCCAGTCATCAAAGCCAAAACATTAGCCTAACTGTTCCTTATAACTGGAACATTCTCTTAGCAATTTCATATAAAATTCTACCTTAGTCATAATTTGCTCAAATATTATTTTCTTAGTAGCTTTGGAAAATTATATCATCAGTTTATGCATTTAAGTGGTTTACCAAAGTATGAAACTTAAAACACCAGAGTTTCAATGTCTAGGGAGTTCGAGTTTTAGCTGAGCAACTTATAGAAATGAAAGTTAGGAAGGAGATCATCTAATACCACTATTCAGCTCTATTTTATTCTATTCACTATTAAATTGATTTCCCTCAGAGGCCATGCTTTCCTCAGTAGCTATGCTTTCTGTGCTTCATTTCATGTCTTAGATGATAGATAGATATAATTGATTGAAAGATAGGTATTCTAGTTATATGTAGATATTATAGTTTATATCCTTTTGGAATTATTCTGGAAGAACCCAAAGGGGTAACAACTAGACAGCTTATAAGCTACATCTTTTTTTCTTTCTTAAGAAACAAGGGATGAAAGCAAAGAAACACCTGCCCCCTAATAGAGCTGACTTTTCAGACAAATGTGGATTAAACGGAAGAAAAAGTGCAGCGAGTACATTATCTGCATAAAATCTATTCGGAGTGCCTGTTCATTCAATGGCATGTTGTACTGTGGAATTTCATTCCTTCTAAGCAGACCTTTCTCTGTGGATTTTTTGTTAGCAACTCACTGGGGAGATGCCACTGTGAAAATAATTACTGAAACAACATAAAACCCTTAAACACTGTATAGGTGGGATAGATTTTAAGCACATTAGGTTTGGGGAATAAAGGAGCTATTCAAGACATGGGCTGGAGGACCTTTTCAAAGGAAAAAGAGGTAGTTTTGATTGTGTGTCCTGTTTGCTAGGCTTATCATTGAGAAATATGCTGAACATTCCACACCTCCAAATTTTGACAAACGAGGTCTGTTTTGTTTTTCTATAGTATAGATTTCAAACTAAGTTCACATTTGCTACTTTTGTTTCCTGTTTGCTTAGTATTGTTTCAAGGTGATATACATAACTTTACAAGCAGTGGCTGTTTAATTTTCTGTGGAGGCTGAGATATAGCATGGTTTTAAGAACAATGGAGATTTTCAAAGAACTTTCTTTTTCTTAGAAAGTCATTGCTCCATTAGTATACAGATTATTATTCTAAGTCCAATTTATGAGAGTGTTACCATGTGCAATTTATAGTATTCTGCAGCACATTAAATAATACTTCTTAATATCACTGATAAATTGCTTAAATATCTTTACACATTATACGGTCTCACTATGGAACCACCCACTTACAAATAGCAGTTCAAATATATGTGTGGTTGCACAGAAAGTGAATAATGCAGCATCTCAATTTGTAGTTTTAACAAGTGTCTGATGTTCCCTGTTCTGAGAGTCCATTATTCTAGCTCATTGCTTGGTAGTATTTTTTCCTTCTTCTTTATCGTCTTTTTCCCCCTTAAGGAGATCATTTATAGTGACTTAGAAAACACTTACCACTTGCTTTTAATCTTATGGAATGGATGACTTTCAGTTTCTGGTGAAAGTTAAAGCTTTACATAAAATGAAATAAAGTGATTTCTTTAAAAAAAATTAATGTAGTCCCACTTTCAATAATTACCCTTTTAAGAGGGTGGCAGTAATTGAAAACAGGTTAAGTATGTTTATTACCCCTAATCTTAAATCTTTTCTAAGACTTTCTAATACATTTTTTACATAGGCAAAAATATGGGTGGAAGAGAAAACTTGGATTGCCATCACGGAAGTCCTCTTTAACCAGTTTTAATAGATAAACAGAAAATATATTTAGGGAAAAGCTTTGATCAACTTGAGTCAGATCCAATGAACCACTGGTATCTTGTAAAGAACCAACTTCCTTTAGAAGATGCTTATGTTTGGGGCACCTGGGTGGCTCAGCCAGTTAAGTGTCTGACTCTTGGTTTCTGTTTGGGTCATGATCTCACAGCTCAAGAGCTCAAGCCCCACAGGGGGCTCTGTGCTGACAGCATGGAGCCTGCTTTGGATTCTCTGCCTCCCTCTCTCTCTGCCCCTACTCCACTCATGTTTTCTCTCTCTCTCTCTCTTAAAAATAAACATTAAAAAAAGATAAAATGTTTATGTCTAATTCCATTAAAATGCTTAAGATCTGCAAATTTTATTTTTAATAATTTCTCAGTTAAGAAAACTTAATTATTTCAGGTTATTAGGAAATATCAGGTAAAACCTTAAAGAATTAGAGTAGCATATTTCTCTCTTCTTTCTTTGTTATTCAGTTTTTGTTGTTTTTAAGATTTCCACATAATGTTATATATAAAGAGAGATTTTATCCATTCTCTATTTAAGAAAACAATAGAAATCAATTTGGAATAGTTAACAGGATTTTTTTCTTGATTTTTTTAATGGCATCCTTTATGTCTTTGAGCAAGCAACTTATATTCTGTGCACTTGGAAAGCAAAATTATTTGGTTCAAGGGAGATTTCTCATGTTTTGTTTTTGTTTTTAATTCTACAGAACAGAAAGATTTCACAAATTGCTTAATCCTTTCTTAAGTCAAATATCTGTGAAGGTCATGTTGTAAGCTATTTAAAACTGAGTTTTTCATTTCAATGTATCTGTGAGTCACCCAGAAAATTTGGGACTTTAATGATAGTATCTCCTCATCCAAATTTCACGATGTAATGGATTAGGTCAGAATTTCTGAATTGGTACTAACTGAACATTTCTAAAATGGTCTTTCATTTTTTACATAGTCCCTGATGTACCTGTGCTTGATTGAGAAAGAATTCCAATGGTTTCCAATGGCTTCACATCAACAAATAAAGAGAAAGCAGAATGATTATTTAATAGCTCTGGGTAGATCCAAAGAACTCATGACGTGCCTTAAAGTGTCACTTCAATTATTAATTAAAACTGTAGACCAGAAGCAATAGATATGAACTAAACTCTTAAAGACAAAAGAAACAGAGGCAAGTCAGAAGGCAGTTCTACTAGGTAAAAACTAACCATTTGTTTCCTGATTATGTAAATTACATCACCACATTTATTTGATGCTTGCATGGTTCTGAAATACCTATGTGGGGATCAGGTTTCTAATCAATGCCAAGTAAGTCAGAATAGCTCTTTGACAGAGGAATTGTTGTACGCCTTATCAATTTGGCCTTTGGGGACCCTTTAATGGAAAGGCAAATTTGAAATATGATTTTTAATTCAATTTAAGATATTTTGCTCCTGATTTCTAAAACTAAGATACTTTTCCTAATTTATGTTATCAGTTTTATTTATTTTTTTGTCAAAGGCATGTTAAAAACTGATGAATAACCTTGGGGTGCCTGGGTGGCTCAGTCGGTTAAGCATCAGACTTCGGCTCAGGTCATGATCTCACAGTCCATGAGTTGCAGCCCCGCGTTGGGTTCTGCGCTGACAGCTCAGAGCCTGGAGCCTGCTTCTGATTCTGTGTCTCCCTCTGTCTCTGTCCCTCCCCTGCTCATGCTCTGTCTCTCTCTGTCTGAAAAATAAATAAAAACAATAAAAAAAAAACTGATGAATAGTCTAATATGCTTTGGCATTATTCTCTTTGTGCTACAGTTTGTTTTGTTGCACCTATTTGTGTGAACACCACTTGTCAGTATTCATTATTTATTATTATATATATTATATATTTATTTATTATGCATTATTATTATTATTTATTTTATTTAATATTATTTGTTATATATATTATATATTAACATATATTATTATTATTTATTATATATATAACATATATATATTTGTAAAAGCTAAGTAATAGGACATTTTTATTGAGTGGAGGAGATATCAGGAAATTGAAGGTCATTAGTAACAGGGCTCCAACAACAAAGAGCAAAACCAATAAGAAATTCTACATCATCAAAATTTTATAAGAAAGCAGTATATAAATTTATAAATTCCTCTAAATTGCAAATTAAGTATCTACATATATTTCATTCTATGATGGTCCTTTTATATTGTGATTCTGAAATTCTGTGGTTGAGGAATCTCAATTTATTGAAGTATAAATGCAAAACTTTAAAAATTTGTTTTCAATAATTGATACCAATGGTGCTTCGAGAATTTTCTTTTATGTTGGCACAGTGAGCTTTGTTCACAATAATTTAGAGCCGTCCCACCTCTTTTCTGGTATTTTAAGTTATTAAAACAGTTTAGTACAGATAATATTTTAATTTTGTATTGGAGGCAAAGCCCTCTTCATCTCACCGTCATTACCAGTTTATTAGTAGTGCTAAGCTTCTTGCTATAAAACTTGGGCTATGATGGAATCATGACAGGATTCTTTTTAGAGTTTGCCATGCTTGCCTCTCTGCTGTTGTAGCAGGGAAGGGTAACAGCCCTTATTAAGTTACCAGTCCTTTTTTGTCATTGTAATTGCTGTTTCCTTACATGACCATCATATGAACATCTTTATATCATTTATCTCTAGATAACAAAACCTGGTGTGTATGTTTGTGTGTGTGTTTAATTGATTACCTAGTTGCATGCATGTTTTGTTTTCCAAAGTATATTGTAAAGCCCTTGACCATAACAACCACATATTTTGCTTTCTCATATGCTCCTATTTCTTGGTATAATGCTGAGCATGTAGAAATACTTGATGAATGATAGGTTAACAACTACTTGCTACACCACTATTAAAATAATTATTAAGTGGTTAAATTGATTGTGATGCTTACTGATCTTATTCAGGTTTCCTGTGTGTATAATTATCTGACTACTGTGGATATTTGTAAAGATATCATCTATATAGACATGCTAACATAGTCACCATATTTTATTGTGGTGGTATTCAGTGTGAATGTGACATGACCATTTTATTTCCTTTTACTCATGTTCATCAGCTCTTAGAGTTGATAATAATGTACACATCATCTTTTCCTATGTGTGCTATGGTGGAATATCCTAGTTTACTATGTTTACTATGGTGGAATGTCCTAGAAATCTTCCGGTGTCTTTCCAGATTAAATCTCTTCATGAATTCTCTATTCTGCACCAATCATTCTTGAAACTGACCCATATAGAAGATCAAATGACTCCTTTGACCTCCAACTTCTGCTTGGGATCAATAGAAGGCTTTGGCAGGAGATCTTGAAGGTAGGATTACTGTGAGGTCAGGGTTTATATTGACCTAAACCTTTTTTGTTAGATAATTTAGGTTGGCTGCATTTCTGTATTGACTTCTACAGCTTCTCTCAAGGATAATTATTTTTCATTGTTCTATAAGTAATCTTTCTTCCACTTTCAGGTCTAGGGTGGCAACAGCTCCCCTTCTGTTAGTAATCTTAAGATACTGCACCATCCCTGTTGTTTTTCCTAAATAATGCCCATACTTTGCTAAATCCCCCCCTTATTAACTTCTCCTTAAATCATCCAATGTGAGCATACCATCTGTTTCCCACTCATAACCTGACTTACGTGAAGGATGGCAACAATTATGAATCCTACTACTTACTTTTATCACATTTCATATCAGATGACTTAGATGCTTATCGCTAGTTGAACGATGTATGGGATTAGACCTTAGGAAATGAGTTCCTCTAGCAAAACCTTTCCACTTGTGGTTAAGATGGAGTAGTAGGGGCTGGGTTTACTGTCTTGTATGAAACAACTAAAAAAAAAAAGGAAAGAGAATGAAAGAAAGAATGGAAAAGAGAAAAGAGAGGGGAAAAAGGTTTGCAGAATTTGAAAGCAACAAAGAAAAATGATTCCTGAGAAAAGGGATTCAAACAAAGTGAGCTCTAATATGTCTCTCCTTTCATTTTTATTTTTTTCATTTTTTAAAAATGTTTATTTTTGAGAGAGAGAATGCAAGCCAGGAGGGGCAGAGTGAGAGACACACAGAATCCGAAGCAGGGTCCAGGCCCCAAGCTATCAGCATAGAGAACTGACAAACCACGGAATAATACTCTGAGCTGAAATTGGTAGCCCAACCCACCGAACCACCAGGAACCCCTCTCCTTTCGTTTTTAAAGTTTCCAGGTGGCAGCAGAAGCAAAGGAAACCCAACCAGAGTCAGTGGTGCCCTGGAGTTGATGAGACAGTGCTAGGAATTGAGGAAGGCCTAAATGGTTTAGAGTTCTCAAGGCAGAACAGTGGTCTGAAAGAGCTATGCAGAGTGAGTTCTACAGAGATGCGAAGGATTCCCTAAGTCTTTAAAGGAATACTAATTGGTGAAGGAATGTGAGAATATGATGTAAGGGAGGATAAAGAACCACCCAGAGAAACGAATGAACAGAAGAGCTGTCAGTCCTCACACAGGATCAGAGCTATTTCATATTGTCACCAGTCAAACTGGAAAAATTTTCATTATAAATGGCCTGGGGTTAGAGTACTCATAGGGCATTGCATCATTGGTAGGGTAAAATTAGCTCTAGACTAAAGGCTACTCTGGTCCTGTCTAACAACACGTAAAAGTAAGCCTCAAAAGGCTGAAACTATTTACAAAAAATGTAATAGAATCCCAGAATGAAACTTAAGAGTTAAAGGTATATAAAAATGTCTATCAAGGCAAAATTCATATTGTATGATATCCAATAAAAGATTATCAGTCATGTAAAGGAGCAGAAAAATATGATCCATAATGAGGAAGAAAATTAGTCAAAAAAACCCCAACAGATCCAGAAATGACATTGATATTATAATTAATAGACAAGGATATTAAAAGTTATTATAACTCTTAATATTAAATGTAGGAATGCTCCTTAAACATCTTGGGTTCAAATCTTAATATCTTTGAAACCTTGGACAAATTTCTTAACCGTTTTGTAGTTTAGTCGTCCTCATTTGTAAAATGGGGATAATAATATCCCTTTTACCTCCAAGGGTTATTGTAAGGAATATATGGGGATATACATAGCGCTCATAAAAATGTTTGTTATATAACATTTTTTAAAACCCATTAAATTTTATCTATAATTGTGGTCTCAAGAAACTCACGTTATCAGGGAAGTTTACAAGGACCTCAGTGAGGTATTTCTGCAAAGTTATGAATAAATGACCTTTTGAAACAATTCCTTTGGAGACAATTTTGCCCAAATTATTTTGTGTGGGTGGTCTCATAATGCCCTTAAACATAGCATTTTTTTCTGATGTCTTCTTATTGAATGGATAGAATGATAGAAGAGATAAGATTTTGACTATTGTCTAGGTCTTTTCGTTACTATTCAGAAAAACTCAAATCTGGATTGACTTGAAAATTAAGCCTTTAATAATATAGAAAAGGATTATTCACAGTAGTCTTTTACAAAGACACTTTCTTTCCTCCTAATGGTCTTTAAGAAACAATTTTCAACATTTAGTATCATTAAATCCTTTAATTGGTGACCTACTGTCTGATGCTTGGGAAAAATTGATACAAACATTAAACAGAATGCAGAGATGCAATGAATCTCAAATTCATAGCTCTGTCCTTTTGATGGTTGTTATAAATGCTTAAAAATAATAGTGATTTACTGAGTTCTCAATAGTGAACTATTGAATACTGAATTATTCATTGAATGTCTACTACATCAATAATCATTATGTGAGAAACTGTTCTAAGTAGTCTCAGGTCTCTCTACTCACTGCTTCTGTCTTCTGTCCTTAACCTGATGGTTGTTTGATCCTATCCAAACTTTACCTATCTTTCAGGTTGAGTTCAATCTCTGTCGTCTCAACCAAGTCATCAATAATAATGAGGTCCTCTTAGGAACTTCTGGCACTTATTTCTCAACCTGTCATTTCAAAATAATTATATACAGTTTTCTGATGCCTTTTCTAGTATTTAAAATTTGATATGCATATTCTGACTGTATGAATTAAGATCTGTAATGGCAAGAGGTTTTTTTTTTTTTTTTATTAGCACAGTACTCAAATTCAAAGTGTTGAATCAATAATTAATATCTTTCCTAATGATGTTCTCTCGGACAGATTCTACTCTGATTCCACTTTATAAAATGCACTGAAACATACATACTTGCATTCTTATAGCAACTCTCAGACATGCTAAAAAATTTAACAAATTCTGCTTTGAGAACATTTTATTTGATGTTCTAGACCATATATACTCTCCCTTTGTTCTTCTGGGTGGCTAAAATTATAAAGCACTTTACTTCTTCATGACTGACTTTAAACCCGGATGTGGTAACATGCCAATCTTTTCTAATTTTGAATTCTATTTGCAATCTGGATTATTGCATGCCATTTGATCAGACATCTAACTAAATTTCTCATGGACGTTAAACTTTTCCACAAAAAGAGAGAGAATATGCCTCAAACTCTTTGAGGATTTGTGTTTAGCATGTCCTGTGCAAGTCCTTTACTCAGAAGGAATATATATGAGATGGATTGCTGCCTATACCAGATTCTAAACTGTTTTAATCCATAAAATACAGAGTAAAGATTTGTCTATATGAGCGAGGCACTACAGTTTGTGGGGTACATGAGGTAGACTCTTGGTTATAAGCATTTCAGAGTACAAATGCTCACTCCATTCTTCACTCTTTTTCTTAAGAAACGTACCAATCCAGGGATGTAGATGGATGGATCAAAAAGAATAACCTGGGGGTTATTTAAATTCATTAAAAAGGTTAATTATTTTCAAATTTTGGTAACCGAACTCTTACTAGTAATACATTAGTGCTACACATCTTACAATTGGCCATGACATATGGTGCCAGTAGGGTCATTGAGAATCCCTGCCCTATGTAAATATCAAAGGGATTGCACACCAAAGGGTCTAGGAAGTATAGTGATAAAGACTGATGACCATGCTGTACTTATTAGTCTAGTCTACATCTGAGGTTAAGAACTACTAGAAGATGCTGTAGGTTTCCCAGCTCTATCCCTCTGGCATTCACAGCCTTGTTAATGCAAATGCCTTCAGGTTTTATTCTAAAGGTTTTTTCTGACTCCACAGGTCTGAGTCAAGGCAAGCCAGAAGCACTAGGGAGTTAACTACTAATGACTACCCCCAGTCCGCCCCCAGCTGCCCATGAATTACAAATGGGAATTGGTATATAAGTACTCCAGCTCTCTCTTTCCTCCCATTGTAGAACTCTAGGACATATTTCTCATCCTCTGCCAAAAGTACAAAGCCAGACTGAATCCTAGTTGTCCACAGTGTTCACCTGCTTATGAAACACCCTATATTGGCTTTCTTCCCTTCTTTGCCTCACTTCCCTACTCTCCTGAGATGTTCACCTCAATAACCTACTTGCACATAAATCCTAATCTCACAGTAGAGCTTCTGGGAGAACCCAGTATAAGCCAGACACCAGACATGATTATCTTTTCTTTGCACAAACTGTTCTCAAAGCTGAGCACACTTGAGATCTTGCAGGGCAACGATGAAAGAATAGCAAGAATTGTTAGCCCTTCAGTGAATAGGTAAATTGTAAATCAAGACTGGTGTCTTTCCCAGGAGTCTGTCTTCATTGGGCTTCACTGTTAAAAGAAAAAAAAAATGTTTAAAAGGTGGTAGAGAAAGCACGCTGAATCATTACATTTCATGGTCTAAATGTATTGTCTAGTTTTCATCAATATTTGTTTGGCACTATAGTAATAGACAATGTCACCCCTAAGCATTTATGTCTGGCAACTTGATTTTCATAGGTTTATTGCTTAGACAAACTGACTTTGATATTTTTCACTGAGCTTGTCAGTATAAACAAACTTATTTTAGATTTAATATTTTATTTGATTCTTCAGAAGACAGTTATATTGATATTTTAATCTAAGGTGCTTTTTTCATTTTGGAATACTGAATTTATACTTCCCAGAGATTGTGAAGGAAACTGAGGTTGATTTATTGTTCTTTCTGAAATGTAAAGGATGCCATTTGGTTCTCTGAATAGACAATATGAATAGAAACACCACTTGGATTCAATTCTGGGTTTTTCACTGATTTGTAAGTCCAAGTACCATCTAATTAAGTTTTATATCTCTCAGTTCCTCTATATGCCAAGTGGAGAACACTATGTACCCCCCATTTTATAGTATCAATATGTGATTAAAAGATTCATGAGATGATTTTTCAGAGAATAATGTCTAATATGATCTACTTAATCAACCAACAGTTTAACTTGTGAAAATTTTAATTTTGCCTTGAATTTCCATCCCTAAAATTCTGATAAGAGAGAAAGAAACTAACTATATGGATGACATTGTATCCCTAGGGTCTGGTGGCGTAGGGAGTTTTACGAAGTTTGGCCCCATCTAGCTCTCCTTGCTGTTAGACATAAGATACCTAAGGTGCTTGGGTACTGCTCCAATTGGTTACCTCTTTCTCAGTATTTTTTTTTCCCCCAAGGCTATTATTTTCACCCCTGCTAACATTTAGACCACTGACAGTGAAGTGGCAGCTACTTCTATCCTGCCAATTATACGCAGAGACATTGCTCAATTACAAGGGGTACTTATCTTTGAATGCATTATATATTATACAGTTGGGAACCCCTAAAGCTGAACAACGCTGCAGTGTGAACCAAGAGGTCCCTTTTCTAGGTGCTGGGACTGAGGGCTCATTCCATAGCCCTCTTAGAGTTGTGGATGTTGCTAATAAGTAATTCTAAAGGCTAGCAAGAATTGAGGATTTCCCCTATGCTAACCACTGTGCTCGCCACTTTTTCTGCACCCCTTATGTGATCCTGAAAACAATTCTGAGAAGCGTGATTTTATTCCCATCTGGTAAATGAATTGAGCCATATACCTGAAGCCTAATGTATAGCTTCCCTGCCCTTAAGCTCCTTAGATTTAGAAGCAGATGGACATGGTTTAAATCCTGTTTTTCCTACTTCCCAATCAAGTAGCCAAAAGCTGTTTTCATAATCGATTTCAATCTCATTTGCCAATTCTGAAGTATGAGTCTGACAGTAGCTTCCCGGCATGGTTTAGGACTGTTTTGTCAGGCCAAATGAACAAATCATAACTAGATGACATGTTTTGTAAAAAATAAATTGTAATTTTATATTTATTATTCACACTTTTAAGTTAAAGGAACATAGCTGCAATTCTTTCTCACTCAGAATCTCCAAAAATAGAAAAGAAAATCTTAGTGTATTATACCCAATGACAATTTCAGTTTCATGGAATGAAATGTTCAAGAAATTCACCTGCCTCCTTTTTGCATCTTCTTCTACCTCTCCCCACCCTTCCCCCACACACTATACCAATCATATTGACTTTTTAAATAACCAGGACTAAAATATTAAATCTCAGATTAGCAAGGTCCCCAGGTTTAGAGAGGAGTGAAAGTAACTGCTTTCATTCAAGTCAATTCCCTACAACTGAGAAGTTTGTTGGACAAGGTAATTTTGAATATTAAGAGAAGAAAACTGGTGAATATTTTGGTATTTCAGAGTTTTTAAAAATAAAACACTATATAAAGGCTATACCTGGGAAAGAGAGTTTATAAAATTTATTTTGAACAGACTTTCACAGAAGGCAAGTACTTTCACACAGTGGAAAAGAGGTGGGTCGTTAAAAAGTTTCCTATGGAGGTTCATTCCCTTTTAAGTTAAATGAGGCAGGTGATTATATGTGCTGATTAATTTTATGTGTTAACTTGGTTAGGCCAGGGTACTCAGATATTTAGTCAAACACCAGCCTGGATGTTAGTGTAAAGGTATTTTTTAGATGAGATTAACATTTAAATCAGCAGCATGAGTAAAGCAGATTACCCTCCTTAATGTGGGTGGGCCCCATCCAGTTAGTAAAGGTCTTAAGAGGAAAAAAAAAAGACATCCCACATGAAAGGGAGATTCTGCTGCCAGACCGCCTTCACACTTGAGCTGCAACATTGACTGTTCTCTGAATCTTCATCCTGTTGGCTTACCCTGCAGATTTTGGATTTCCTAGCCTCCAAACTTACATGATATAATTACATGACTTAGATGATTAAATTGCATCTCTATGTATTTATCTATCTACACACATTATTGGTTCTGTTTCTCTGGGGAACCCTGACTATCTTTTCCATCCTTCATAGCTCTCAACAGCACACAGTGGGTGCTCAGCAAGGAAAAATGATGGGCAGCAAGTGCTTTAAGAGGAGGCATGGAAACAAAGTGTCTCCCACTGAGGACACGCATACAGGATGCTCATCTCTCCAGGAACACTTGCCCTGGTTCAGGAGAAGCCCCCAATCTCTCTTAACTGTTTTTGGATACACTCTGAGACTTTTTTTTATCAAGGTGATTTTTTTCAACGCTGAGTTTGATTTTTATGCCTTTCCATGAAGTTAAACACAGCCTTTTCCAACCCCTGCCCTCCCCTATTTCTTCTCTCTTTGCCACTCTCTAACCCCAAAGGGCATCGGATCTATTCCTGGCTCCACCTTCTGAAATCTATGACTGATGAAATTACATAATTAATAGACAGTAGACTAAGTAAGTAGTAGAGTGCCAGAAAGTCCACACTACATTCTCTTCTGTCCCCTCACCCCCAGCTTTCCCTTGGACAAACACAGTTATGGCAGCAGATACAAAGGCAATTAGCTTTGAAAACTCTGGCATGCAGGAAGTCCCCATACAATAGCTTGGAACAAGGAGTGGTGTGTATTAAAAAGCTTTGTGAGAATTCACCACCATCTGCTCCTATCAGGACTGTCAGTTCTGCATCAGTCCCCCCTCTCTCTCCTACCCTGCTCCTACACACTATGGGGGTGTCCTGTGTTATCCTTGGAACAGCCATCATCTGGCAGTGATTTTAACATATGTGCAGCCAGTATTGCTGCTTTAAGCAGCTCATCAACTCAGAAGCCCACTGGAATGAGGAGAAATACTTTTGTTTTTACGTGGGAAAGGTTTGCAATAAAAGGGGCCTCTGTGTTTTCTTGAAGCAGGAATAGTCATTCTGTCCAGTCTCAGAGTCCACACCTTACTTCATGTATACGCGTCGGGCACTGGCACCTAGGATGTGAAAAATCATTTCGGCTGGGTTCATGATAGCCATTCTTATTTAAAATTAACATTTTATTTTTGAAGGTAAAAGATTTATACATTTGCCTCAAAGATAACCTGGAGCTTAAAATATTTTAGAGTATATCTATACAGCCAAACTGTATAGGAGAGGTATATTTTTTGGAAGTCTTCTGAAGGGTGGCAGATGGATAAGGAAAAAAATAATGTGAGACAAAGCATGGGTCCCTGCCTTAGTTTTGTGAAATTTTCATATTGAAGAATGTTTAAGAGCTGGTTCTGTGGTCTTCCTTGAAATGAAGAATAAACACCTGAGCACCCACATCACTCTGTCTTTCAGAGTAGCAAATATCCTTCTATCTGTTGTGTGTGCCTGAAACTAGAATTACTGCAGGGAGCAAAAATGAAGAGGCTCACTGATTGGGATGGTGTTGAATGATAGGAGAAAAAAAGTGTGTGAGGGCGCTGTGCATATTGCTCGAAGAATAGAAGGCTGATAGACATGCTCTCTATCCATATTTTGCTTAAGCCAAACAGGAGAGATTGGTTGTTTTGTAAGGTGTCAGAGTAATCTGTTGTCTTACAACGTGGAAACTTCCTAACATATGTTATCACTGGTCAGGAATAGGGAGTCTAAACAAAGAGAGGCCTTCTCACAGATTGTTTATTTTATTTTTAAATTTCTGATTTTGATTTTCTGATACTTCTTTTAATGAGCAACATAAGCCAGAAGAATTTTCTTACTGTTCCGATGAAAATCATTTTTGGAATTAAAAAGCCCAATTTTATTTTAATCAACATTTATTTAGTTGGTTTACTTTGTTAAAAGAAACTATACAAATAGAAAACTAAGTAGAATACTTTATCATCTTGGTTCCCTGCCTACGATTGTTGATAATGAGCTGATGGATGTCTAATTTTTAGTTTTGGAAGTTAATATGAAGATTTAAGGTATTTTATGTGTTAAATGTAATATTAAATATAATTACATATCAAGTTTCCATTTAGCTTAAACTTCTCTAGTCAAAAGTAAGAAATTTCATAAAAGGAAACCTCTGTAAATATGTGTGTGTGTGTATATATATATATACACACACACACACACACACACATATATATATATATATATATATATATATATAGTACTTTTCAATTAAATCCTGTTATAAATTAAGCACTCAGAAATTGGGTAACTAGCACTTCCAGGCTCATCTTGACCCCCAGTTCTTGGATTTCTCTGTTTCCCTTTGGTCTGGACCCTTGTAGTTTTTTTTCTTTTTTTCTCAGGGCAGCTGGACACCATTGTTTTTCTGCCAGCATGCTGACTTTTTTCAGAGATATGTCCAAGTTATGGTGAGTCCCATCACTTCCTTCATTGCTGCTGAATACAATCTAAATTTTAAAAACTCAGATGTGTAGCTTACATTTTAAAATCCCCCAAATTCCTTTGAACCAATGGCATACACGAAAAAATTTATACATGCAGGCAAGTATATGTTATTCTTTTGAGAAAAACAGGTATGTGATACAGATGCAAAATGAATTTGTGCTGTTTGGAGGTGGCAGGAGAATGAACTAATCCTTTCAGGGTAGGATTGAGCTGAGACCAATGCAAAGGAACACTTGAAGTTATAAGAATGAGAATAATGAGGGGCGCCTGGGTTGAGCATCTGACTCTTGATTTCGGCTCAGGTCATGATCTCAGGGTTCATAGGATCAAGCCCTATATCGGGCTATGTGCCGACAGCACAGAGACTGCTTGGAATTCTCTCTCTCTTCTCTCTCTGCCCCTCCCCTGTTCATTCTCTTTCTCTCTTTCTCTCTCTGGTTCTCTCTTTCTAAATAAGTAAGCAAACAAACATTAAAAAAAGAATGAGAATAATGAAAAGAAGAGGGTCCCAGAGAATCAAGAGGCAGAGGGATTAGCTTTGCCAATGAGAGTAATGGAGGGTTCCTGAAGACATGGGAGTTTTTACAGAAAAACTGTGGAGGAGGTTCAAGGAGTTCATGTGAAACACATGCAATTTTCTCAGAAAAGAAGAGGGTAAACTGGAGAACAGGGAAACAAGAAGGTAGGGATTTAAGGAATAAACAAATAGGGATAGCTCCTGTCAGATGTGAGAGAAGCCAATGTGAGGGAAATGCAGTAATTTCTTTTTTTTTTTATTTTTTTTAATTAGTTTTCTTTATTTTTGAGAGGTAGAGACAGAGCACGTGTGGGGGGAGGGGCAGAGAGAGAGGAAGACACAGAATCGGAAGCAGGCTCCAGGCTCTGAGCTGTCAGCACAGAGCCCAACGCAGGGCCTGAACTCACAAACTGTGAAATCATGACCTGAGCCGAAATGGGTCACTCAACCGACTGAGGCACCCAGGCGCCCCAAGTAATTTCTAAGAATTCTGAGGATATGGCTGAAAGGAGACAAACCTGGATGGTAGTGATTCAATCTAGAGTATTTTTATGAGTCTTTTAGTTATTTTTTTTCAGGTCTGGAATAAGAGTAAATGAGTGGATAAGGAAGATGAGAAACAAACAGACCAGCAATTATTGATATCTCACTAAATTCTAGGCACTGATGAGAGATCTCACTGCTTCAATCAATCAAGGAGGTGCTAGGACTTATGCGGGAGTGAGGTTTGGCACTGGATGATCCTCTGAAAGAATTCAGGGATGTGTGGATGATTGATAGGAGCTCCAAAGTACATAGGGGAACCAGTGAAATTCCTAACTGGGGGTATTAGAGAAGCCAAGGAGCTAGAGGTCCTGATGAAGCTAGAAGGGGTTGAAATGATAGTGAACAAGGAATGAAAAAACAACAGAAGGTCATGATCAAGAGGGAGACTTAATATTAGGGTTGGGTTTTTTTTTCCCATTGAGGAAGTAGCCCAGGAAGTGATCCTGCTTATTGAGAGTTAAAATAGAAGAAAAGATAAGACTTGAGAAGGCCAAAGAACTCTGACTTTTTTTTTTTTTATCTAAGACTCTTTCACTTTTTGATGAATGAGTTGAGTAAATTATTGAAAATTAGCTAAAATCAAAAAAACCGAAGCCAAAACCCAAACCAAAAACAACACAAAATCTGAACAAATCCCCAGCTAATTTGGTATGATTAAGAGGTTCCTGTGTTGTGTTTCCAAATCTCTGGGAAATGAGAGTGTTCTAAATGAATCTTATGCTTAAAACTTAGAGTTGCAACTCCAGATACAGATCCCACTGCATTCACAGCTCAAATTCATCATCAAATTTTTTAACTGGCCATTGTAGCCGGCCATCTGCAATTTCAAAAGCCTATGGAGACTACAGCAGCACTCAGTATGCATTTGCTGACTTCAGATGTTGATTTGAATACATATATTGAATCATCTTTTTGTATACCTGAAACTAATACTATGTTAGTTACACTTCACCTAAAAATAAATAAGTAAACAAAATACTGACTCAAACACTCTGCAATACAGTAAGTTCTGGGTATGAACCGAAATGCATACACTAATGGATTGAGATTAGAAACAGAAACCCAGGCAAAAATCTACCAATTTCTGATTTCTTTCAGTTTTGCCAGGAAATTTGTTTTTTTCCGGGACCAGCAAACTGATTCCACAAGAAGAGCTCTCATCCCTGTTATTCTGCCTCTTTCCCACCTTGTTTCCATATCCATTTGTTCAGCCCACTGAAATATGGATTAGGGGGACCGAGTATATAATTATGTTTTTTTCTGGCTCATTAATGTTTTCCTATTATTATTGTCTTTGAAAATTCACGAGGAAACAACTACCATGAAGGACAGTGTAAGAATTCTTTAGTACCTTAACTTTGGGCTTTTATTTGGTATTTTTATGATTGTGCATGAATAAGGATGGTAATGCCAATTAGCAGAAAGGAGCCTTTGAGATTTCCTACCATTTTCAATCTTTTCCTCTGAACAAGGTATATTGGAGATGGAGATAATATAGTTAGCACTTTTATGGCCTTGGTAACATGTTTGCTTTTACAGGCCCATATTAAGAGTCCACTTTTGTGTAGCTTCCTCTGCATTTAATCAGTCCAGCATGATTACCTTAATCACCCTGACGTAGCAGCATCCTGGGGGATCCCCTTGCTCGAGTAGCAGACCTAATAAAACAATGGGGAAGGAAGTACCGATAAGAAAGGTGAAGTAATACCAGATGAAGGGAGATTTGGCTAGGACAGGCCTACATAAGAAGTGGTTTGCGGTGAAGTATAACTCCGTCTGTAGAAGCTTATAACCATGAAGAGAGCGTACCGCAGGCGGGGGGACACGTGTCACGTCCCCTCATAGAAGAAGGGGTAAATTGGGATGATGTTGCCAGAACTCAATTCAGATGAAGAGGGCAAAGATGAAAGATAAAAAGCCTGGAATAAGATATTAAAATAAACAAATCAGAAAACTTGAAGGCAAGCCCTTAAAATGAATAAAGGGATTTTCTAATGTCCTACTATAATGTTTCATAGACCAGTTGTCCTTAATTTCCATTTGTATGCCTTACTCTTTTTTTCTTTTCAGCATGAAAATATTTTGGTGCAGCTGACAAAAATGAGAGGCTAAGCAATTAGAAGATTATTAGCAAAATCCCCAGATAGTTTACAGGGTTCGTTTACAATGTAGATTCTGATTCAGTAGGTCTGGGTACCTCCAAGGTTCAGCACTTCCAACAACTTTCCAGGTGAGGTTGAAAGTGCGAATTGCTAAGTGGATGTCAGTTCCTGTCTTTTCTTGCTGCTTGCATATATCTACTATTGTCTCCTGAGCTATCACATAAGCCGCAAAACCTAGAAACATTCCTGGATCACCTGCATTTATATCTATATTCTTAGAGAGTTTTCTAAAAGAGCAGCAGTATGTAAATTTGTAGTGTCCTTCAGTCGAGCAGTTGCATGACTTTTATTCTTTAGAGTATTTTATTATAAGTTTATTGTCATAGACCACATAATAATAGGAGAATCAATATTGAGATTGTGTCAGGATGCTTGTATTATATTTTATACTCTGCATCTAACTGGTTATGTTAGACTAATAATCTTTCAGGACCCTTTCAGCTTGGTGATTTCAGAGCCAGTGAGCACAAGATAGACCTATTTAGCCTAAGATGTCATTCCCTAGTATTTATTGGCTTTGAATAATAAATGCCGCTCTTTCTGCATATCTCTCTGCTGAGGTTGCTTTTTCCAGTGGGGAGATGTTTCTTCAAGATCACTTTAAAGCCTAAAGATTTTTAATTCCTCTTAAAACTACTTTTTTTTCTTTCAATTCAGATTTACTTTAAGAGGAGAAACCACACCCCCAGCGCCCCCCCACCCCCAGCCCCTGAATCAATTATTTCCTCCGCCTGGATTTTTGTTATGCAACCCTGCTAGGTTGCTCTGCTACCGGAAGGCTCACAAGATAAATTGCCTCCCTTTGGCTGTGTTGTTTTCTTCAATTACACAAACAGCAGCCAGAGAATCTGGAGATGAGAACTACAAGAATTCTGGGAGATGCTAACGATTAGCACTTGCATTATTAGTCTCTGGAGGTTCTTAAAGCTCAGAGTCCCTCCTGGCCTTGTCAGAATAGCAAAGCGACGCAGAAGCAGGCAGCAGTCAGGCATCATTCAGCCGCCCTGGATAATGCTCTCCCCGGTGCACAGGACTGTTTGCCTCCAGAGTCCCGGGATCTGCCCAGGAATCAACAGACACTGCGTGGCCATGATGAGTTTAACTGTATCTAATCAGTCTAGAGGTCCTATAGCTGTGAAAAACCTTGTTACCCTGGGAGGGAAGACTCTCTTTCTCTAATAAAACAGAATGTGGTTCCTGTCCCACTCCTTTTCTAAAGCACTCTCCTTTGTATTATTAATTTTTTCAAAGTACAAGTTTGAGAAAGTCTTCAGAGACACCAAGCTTATCAACTCTATTCATCTTCTGAGTGAATAAATTTCTTTATGAAAATAATGCTCCTGGAATGCTGTTTTGTTTGTAGCTCTCCAAGGAGTGAGCTTTCTATCTCTCTGCCTATTCTGCTCCATTTAAGAATGAAGTTCATAATGATACGATTGTCAAAAGGAAAGAAATACATCCTAAGATACTGCGGACTGAAGCATCATCTAGGAAAAGTGAAAAATTTTCAGTAAAACCTTTAGTAGTGTTACTGTTCAGGCACTTTTTCAGTGTGCTCTGAAGCAACTTTTTTGGAGACAGAGGATTTGCTTCGAGGGAAGAGTGAAGGTTTATTGACAATATGAGGTAAAAGGCAGAGCCATCCACAGACCAGAGAGGTTTGTTCACTTCCAGATGAGAAAACGGGAAGTAGACCTTGGTGTACCCTACATGATGTGAAGAAGAACATATGGGAAAGGTATGGGCTTTGGAGGTGGGCACATACGCCTTAAAACACACATCTGCTTTGTGGCTTTGGGCACATTTCTTTCTATTCATAGTCTGCATTTGTACAATAGGGATGGTAGTACCTTTTGCACAGAGTGGTTGAAAGAATCAAATCAGACTAGTGGAAGTTAATTTCCTAGGATACAACCAATGACTGTCAATTTAGCTAATACTTTTTCATAAGCAGTGTTTGCTGCTCCTTCCTTCATTTGCGTCTCTTTTATGGTTCTTATGACATCTCATTCCAATTACTTTTTCAGAGGCACCTGGGTGGCTCAGTCGGTTAAGCGTCTCTTTAGCTCAGGTCATGATCTCACAGTTTGTGAGTTTAGCCCCGCATGGGGCTCCACACTGACAGTGCTGCGTATGCTTGGGATTCTCTCTTTCTTCTCTCTGCCTCCCACTTTCTCTCTAAAAAATAGACAAATGAACTTAAAAAATGAATGAAAATCAATGAAATAAAAAATATAAATGAAATTATTTTCTCAAGTCTGTTTTGATTTTCTCTTAGACATAGATCATATCTTATAATATTAAGTCACTAAATTTGGGATCAAAATACTTGGATTCAAGAAGTATAGGTTTTTTCACCAGTGAAGAAGGGATGGGGATACTTCTCAAAGTAGCTATGATGATTAAATTGGAAGCCTTAATAGGTACCCTCCTTTGGCATAGCTTTAGCACAGAGCCGTCTCCATGAAGATGCTGGTTCTTTCTTTTCTTCTTTTGCATGGTCAGTGCCTAGCAGTGTCTGACATATATTTTGTATGTGTAATACCATAGCTTAATGAATAAAAGAATCTATGGATAAGTGTGTGAATATCTGAATAAAAAAAGGACATTAGGTAGAAAGAGATTTTGGTTCTAATTCTGCCTTTGACTTTGGCTGTGTAGCTGTGTGACCTTGGAAATATACTTTTACTGTCTGAGTTCCAGTGTCCATCATTGTAAAGGAAGAATTGAGTTGGATGAACTACTTAATGTGTAACTTGTCTTTTAGGTCTAATCTGCATGTTGCAAGAAGCTGAGATATTGTCAAGACCTGAAGTTTTGACTTACATGAAATCTTACTTTTCAGCAATACAAAAGTGCCATTGTAAATGATAAGAGGACATGCATTCTTCTCTAACATTGTGAATATAGTAAGAGTGAATGCAAAAGAGTATGAGGTCCTTGAAAGATATCCACTCAATGGCTTCATTCACCTGTGTAATGACAAGTGATTAGTTTTGGATAATGGAAAATAAGACAGTAAAATATCAGTCTAACAGTTCAGACTTATTAAAAGTCACTACCTTCCTCTGAGGAATCCCTTCACAGTAAAGGGCCTCTGAGCACTTAGGATGCTCAGAGAAACATGCCTTGTCTACTGCTACAAAATAACATGTAAACATGGCACCACATGGTGGTTTTAAGGTGGTGATTCTCAAAGTATGGTCCCTGGATTGGGGTTAGCATCAACATTGCATTAGCATCAGTAGGGAACTTGTTAGAAATGAAAGTTTTCAGGCCCCACCCCAGATCTTCTGAACTGGAAATTGTGTGTGTGGAGTCCAGCGATCCATGATCCAGGTGATTATGATTCGTAATTAAGTTTGAGAATCATCTACACGATGACCTGTTTATCAGCTGTTTGGAATTAATCTCAATGAAGCGCTTTCTCCTAAAAGAGAAGCTATGTCAGTATTTCACCTGATATTACCTATAAGTGTTCAGATGCTCAAAAACAACATCATGTATTCTTCCACTTCCTAAACATAACAGTGATTCTGCACCTTTTTTAAGGGAAGACTAGCAAAGTTATCTGGTTTGAAAATTAGGGAGGTCATTTATTTTTACCTAAAGTTAGCATAGGTACATGTATTCTCTCTTTCTCTGTCTCTTTTTTTTCAAAAATTTGCTCTCAAATATTTAGGGTAAACAAGACTTCTGAAGATTTTGAGATGAAATCACTTTGTTTCACATACCACGGCCCCAGCATCTATGGTGCCTTTGAACTTAGTGTCCACAAAAGCTTCTCCTCATCCCATTCCCTTTTGTCTTTTGTTGAGGCAGAAGGAGAGATCAGTAGCAGATCTTCTGCTACTTTCTTCTGCTACTGCTTCTCTTTTGCAGGTTTTCTGTGTGTTTCTAGTCCGCTTCCTTCACTCCCCTTTAGTTTCAGAAATAATGAGAAAAATTTCTCTCCCCTGTACTTTTTATCATAGAGCAAAGAGAAAAACCTCATTAAAATAATGAAGTGATTTCAGCATGATTAATTATGTCCCAAAGCCATTGATGTCCACAGGTAATGAAAACATTCAACCACCCTAAGCTCCGGTTGTAAGATAAAGTTATTTGCTCCTTTTTCGGCAACTGTGGATATGCAGGAGGGAGCAGGCTTTGGCACGGCCAAACTTAGATGAATGATTTGTTTCTCTTGTTCTGCAGCTGGATCAATCTGGTCACCAAGAGTAGACACATTTCATCTGAGCCTTTTGACAGGAATTCATTTGGCACAGAGAAATCATTGAGGAGTTTGCAATGTCTGTTGTCAATGAAATTAATTTAAACGTGGAAAAAGGAGAAATCCTGCACTTAGGTAAACATAATGGAGGGGAAGAAAATGAAGGCTCACCAAACATTTTAAGCTATTTTGTCAAAGAAATGCAGTTTATGGTTAATCGAGCACTGTAGTTGGATGATAATGGATAGTCACCTGCTTAACTTGGGCCGGCCCTTTGTTTCTAAAGAGTTGAATTCGAAGACATTAAGGCATGTTATTGATATAATTGTTTGCAATTATAGAAGGAGATATATATGAAATTCATTTGGACATGGTATCTGTTTACCCTGATTTATGAAATTGACTCTGATCAGCATTTGTCACTGGGGAGAATGATTGTTTTATATTATTACTGCTCTTTTGAATGGAAAGTAGATCTGAAATCACATGAATCACCATCAGTTTTTATGAAGCTCTAAAACCAAAGGTAAAACAGCAGATGTTTGGATTTTAGTTAATAGCGGTAAGATGCTTTATTGTACCACAAAAGGAATCTCCATAGTCACTGGCAATAGATGAAGATATTTTGAAGCATATAACTTCTTCCAAAGTGAAACACACAAATAAGTTATTAGAAGAGACCTAGAAATATGGATTGACTGTAAATGGAGTTTACAGCTTGATATATGTGAATTGAGTTGCAATACCAATAACACAAATGCTCAGCCATAATAGGATTCCTAAGAGAGTGGGTGGTTATAGGTCTCCAAAGCCATAATAGCAATCCCCTCTCTCTTTAATGGCTAATCTTTCTCCAATCATGTTCTGTAGGTAATGCTGTGGATGGGATTTAGTCATTTAATTATGAGGCTGGGGGAAAAAGGGCCATAAACCAAAGCTCATGTTACTCAAGTAGAAATAAAAACTGGCTGTCTTAAATCCATCTCATTGTGGTAAAGGCAGAGGGTTGCTGGGAGATATTGAAGTATTTTCATTCTAAGATAAAAAGTAAGAGTTCATTCTCCATATTTTTAAAAATTAGACCCTTCTCAAGTTTTTTTCACTGATAGTCCTTCAAGGCTTACTGTGTAAGCTACAAGTATCATTATCCTTTAGGGTATTTACACACTTCAACTATTTCGGTGAAGATGTGTTTATTCAGCACTATGTGAGGTATTGTACTTCCAGAATACCTGTTTTCCTATCACTTGTAGTAAGCCCTTGGTAGGAAGTCAATGAACTCACATGATATTTGAATCTGTTCTCTAAGGAACCAGCTCTTATATCCACAGGGCAAGCATCTTTTTTTTTTTTTTTTTTTTTTTTTTTTTTCACCATCTCACACAGCTTATGGGCTTTTCAAGCTTTAGAGCAATGGGTCTCAACCCCGACTGTGTATTAGAATCACCCGGGAGCTTTAACAACTACCAGTGATAGCATACCAATTAAATACCAATACCAATACCATATCAACCCTGCATAACAATTAAATCAGATTTGCCGGTGTTGAGTCCCAAGCATTGGTATTTTTAAAACTCTCCAGGTGATTTTAATGTGATCCCCTATCCTTGATTGAGAGCCACTGTTTTCTAATTTTAACGAGAGAAGTAAATGTGCATCTCATTATTCTGTTTCATCTATTCTTTTTTTCCCTTCTGGGCTTAAAATAATTAAGCGATGGCCAACTCTTTGCATCTTGTTTTATAGATTTAAACATCCCATTTATTACAATACTCACTTGTAGCCAAACATCTTTTTATTGATTGAAATATAACTGAAATTATTAAAGAGTCTTGGAAAACACCTATTACCCAAGTTTTTGTTTTTAGGTTGAATTCTGTAACTAATTAAGCATTCCATCTCAGGTTTGTGACTTGGGGAGAAAACACCATACTAAAGAAATATATTGATAACACAAAAATATAGTATGATACCACTTCGTTGCCCTTATTTTCATAATATGTCTCTTTATTTCATGTGCTTTTGTTATTTCTTTCTTTTTTGTCCCCCTTCCTGATACTATCTTTGACTTGGCTCTTAGTTGTATCTTTTAACTGGAGATTTTCTTCTGGTACATGATTCATTTTTGCCTATTAATATTTTAACATACTATGAAACATTTAAGGCTTTGAAAATGGCACAAAGAAAACTGCAACAAATACTCATTCACCCATCACCCAACTTAAGAACTAAAATATCAATACAACTGAAGCCCCTCTGCATCTTTCCCCTTCATTGGGTTGCCAGGTTTAGCAAATAAAAATACAAGCCACCAGTAAAATTTGAGTTTTGGAAAAACAACCAAAAACTGCTTAGTTGTTCTAAATATTGTATGGGATCCACTTGTACTGAAATCATTATTGGTTATTTATCTGAAATTCAGATTTCACTGGGCATCTTCTTTATCTGGCAAACATACTCCCAACTTTACACACATTTTTTTTATACTACCACTAGGTATGCAATGATTTAAAAGTTTACATGAATGATATCTTATCCTAGTACATGTCTTATTATAGGTATATCTTTGCAATCTTTTTATTGGCCCAATAACATATGTTGGAATAGTACATTTTATTCATGCCACTCTAGTTGATTTATTTTCAATGCCATATAGTATTCCACTGAGTGGCTATTCCCCATATTATTTACACATTCTTCTGGTGGACATAAAAGAGGTTTCTTAAATTTTGCAATTGGTAATCATTCTTCTATGGATATTCTTATATTTCCTCTCATATAGATATTTTAGTTTCTTTGGGATTTACATCTAAAAGTGGAATTGCTATTTTGTGAGTTGTATATAACATGTCTATTCATCTATTAATTGACCAATGTTTGGAATGGGAGGGGAAAGTCGCTTTTTGAATATGTTGGAAATGATAATGATGATGCATTTATTGACAATTTGTATTTTCATGTTCTAGTCCTGAAAGGCACGTATAACAACAAATCGTTTTATGATCCAAAAATGCTGTGAGGTAGACACTATAAAAAATATTGATGATAATGACGATGACTTTAGTTTTGACAATACATGTGTTTTAATTTTTTTCTCATTTGAAATACATTAGACTCCTGAAAGAAGGTATTATTATTTATATTTTATACATGAGAAAACTGAGGTAGAGAGGTTATATAACTATCTCAAGTCTTGCTATATATCAGTACCTTATAGACCCAGGTTTGAAACTGAATTTTCTAAATTCAAATGTCAGCTTTTCCTCTTTATTCTACCTTCTAAATGAATATAAATATAAATTAAGTAATTTTGGGATTTCACATTCAAAGTCATCTTTTTAAATACTTTCTCGTATCTAACAAACTGTTTAGGTAGCATACACTAATGGCCTAATTGCTTTGAGAAATGTGGCAAAACATATATGTATTTCTTAACTTTGAGTGTATTTTGTCTTAAAATAAGTGCCAATTTGCATTTAACTAATGGGACCAGATGCAGGCATGCTATCGCTTCACTGCATGGTTCCAAGCCTGATTAGTAGACTGTGCTGTCTCCTTACTGACAGTGATCCACAGAAAAACAAAAAAAAAAACAGAAAACAAAAAAACACTGATGGCAATAATCATGCAAACATTGCTATTTCTAATGTTTGCAAACACCCAACAAAGCAGGGTGTTATGAACAAAGTTCTTGAGATTATTCTATGCTTATTCTTTTTTTAGATTTTAAACATTTATTTGTATGTTTGTCGATAGAAATAGATAGAACATTTATTGTCGATAGAAAAAATAGATATTTCAAGAGATTAGACAATTTACTTCAAAATTTTATTAAATCAGTGAAATGGAAACAGAGTTGTTTGTTTGCAATCCTCCCAGAAGCCTCCCTTCTGTAACCTGAAACTGGCCCCTGGATACAGAGGGCAGGGAAAGAAGAAAGAGGCAGCCCACTCTAGGTTGGTAGATGGCAGTTTTAATAAGCAAAGGGAACTTACATACTAGGCTTGTCTTGGAGGGCAAGACAAATGGATCCCCATACTGCCCACCAAGTCTTAAAACTTTATAAAGAGGCATTAACTGGGACACACGGGTGGCTCAGTCTGTTAACCTTCTGGCTCTTGATTTCAGCTCAGGTCATGATTTCATTGTTCGTGGGATTAAGCCCCTTGTTGGGCTCCCTGATGAGTGCACAGAGCCTTCTTAGGATTTTCTCTCTCCCTCTCTCTTTCTGCCTCTCCCCACCCATGTGCTCACATGTGTACTCTCTCTCTGTCTCTCTCGAGACAAAGTAATAAGCCTTAAAAAAAAGAGGCCTCAACTGTTTTCAGTCACATAAACTGTGCAGGTGTTCTCAACACCATGTCATCTAAAGGTTATGTGTTTGGAGCAGTTTCTGGGAGCAAGAACAGCAAGTGGAACCCACAAACCAAGGACAGGGGGAGGGGTGAGGAGCTTCTGGTCCCTGAGTCCAGCTCACATGTCAATGGACAGTCATGTCTTCTCGATGACCTTCTCCAACAAAAGTTCAGACTTTCAATAAGATGGAAAACTGTTTTCTATACATCCATGTTATCTAATAATTTCCTGAGAAACTTATGGTCTGTAGTAGGCACAATAAGGGCTCCCAAAGATGTCAACATTCTGATCCTTGGAAGTTACTTTACATGGAGGAATGGATTTTGCAGATGGATTGAATTAAGAACCTTGGTGGAGGGGTAGTAGCCTGAATTAGCCAGGTGGGTCCCATCTAATCCTGAGTTCTTAAAAGTGGAGAACCTGTCTCAGCTGGAGTCAGAGGGAAACTCGACTATGGAAGAATACTCAGGGAGAAACAAGATTGCTGGCTTTATAGTTGGGGAGCAGAGCCATGAACCAAAGGAATGTGGAAAACATTTAGAAGCTGGAAAAGGTAAGAAAAAAAAAAAAAAAGAACTTTCTCCTAGGTCATCCAGGAAGGAGTATAACTCTGATCACTTCTTGATTTTAGCAAGGTAAAAACTATTTTAGACTTCTAATCTATGGAACTTTGTGTTGTTAAGCTATCAATTTTGCAGTAAGTTTTCACAGTGGTAAAAGCAAATAATGTGTAGTATATTTTGGCTATATAGCTATTATGTTTGTGTAGGTAATGGGTAAACTCAATGATTGAGTAAATATTGATAATTATTTTAGTTACAGTTAAGAGAAATAATATCACCCTTGTAGGTAGGAATCCTCTTTTATGTGCATATGCATCAACTTGGTTTTTATTTTAAATGCTCTTTCATGTAGATCTACCTCAAAAATTTTAGCTTAATAAGTACTAGAGTAGGTTCTTGACAGATGCAAAATAAAACAGTTGCTTTGGAAGTGGTTTAGCATTTGGCAGCATAAATGTCAATTATCTGCTAAATAAACCAACTATAATACACCCATGCAATGGAATACTTCTGAGAAAGAATGTAAAATTCAAAAACTTGAAAGTAACAAATGCAGTGACGTGTGTGAATCTCTAAATCATGAAAGGAATTAGACACGAAAAGCGAAATATAGGGTATGTTTCTACTAATTCTGAAAAAGACAAAACTGAAAAAAGACAAATCAGATCAAAATTGAAGAGGCTGGGGGTTGAGGGAGGGGATTGATTGCAGATGGTTGTGAAAGGTCTTTGTACTATGATTAAAATAGTCTAAATATTGTGGTAGTTATAGTATATACTTGTCAAAACTCATGGACTTTAAAGAGGATAAGTTTTACTATATATAAGTTACATGTTAGTAAACCTGGCTTAAAAAAAAGTCTAACTGTATTTTACCGAGTCTTTCACAAATCCATTAAAAGTGAAATGTACTTTGTAAAAATCTTATCAGTTTTACTGAAAAATTGACATATATCACTGTATAAGCTTAAGGCATATAGCATGATGATTTGATTTACATTTTTTTTTTTTTTTGTGAAATGATTACCATGATAGGTTTAGCTAACATTCATCATCTCTTAATACAATAAAAAGGAAAGAGAGGGGAAAAAAATTCTTCTTGGGATGGGAACTTAGGATTTATTTCTCTAACAACTTTACTATAAATCATACAGAGATGTCCTCTATAGTCATCAGGTTGTACATTACATCCCTAGTACTTAGGTATAACTTTATGGTTTGTTTTTTAAGGGTCTTTTTATTTAAATTCCAGTTGGTTTACATACAATGTAATCAGTTTCAGGTGTAAAATATAGAGAATCAACACTTCCATACAGCACCTGTGCTCATCACAAGTGAACTTCTTAATCTCCATCACCGATTTTACCCATCCCCCCCCCCCCCCCCCCCCCCCCCCGCAGCTCTCCCGCAGCTCTCCCAAGAAACTGCCATGTACTTTCAAATCAACTACAATCATCTCACACAATTTAGGACCCATTGAGCTAATGAATCTCGGGGTAAGAACTAGAAACCAAGTTCTTTCATTTGCCCCCTAACCACATACACACTAATTAATCCATAAAACCTCAATGAAAATTGCATAACAAATTCTCTTGAGGCTCTAAAAGGTCTCAATTCTGGTCCAATTTTCAAACTACTCTAAGAGAGCCATGAATTTCAGGTCATTGTGTGCATAGGGATAAAAAGTATCCTGCCCCAGCAAGTCTTGCCGAAAATGAGCAAAATTCCAGAATGTTGTAAAGGAACTTTAGAATTCATCTTTTCCTTCCGTGAATTCCTATGGTCTTGTAGTATTTGTTCATTTCCTAAGAATTCCATCAATTAACAGTTATATAAAGGAAGAAGACTCTTCTCTCTAGTAAAATAATATACTGATTTTTTTTTAAATTACTTTAAAATTATTTTGTATTCTATAGAGTTAGGAATACTGTTTAGTGGCTTTCGTTTTTATTAAAAAACCTAAAGCTTTGCACAAAACAGACTGATATATTTAAAAATATTCATTTTACCTCTTCTCTCTTCCAGTATCTTTTACTGTATATCCTCCCCCCCAACCCCCCCCCCCCCCAAAAATCCACATGGTAGTCCAATGAAGCATTGCCCTCTAGCCTGTGACATTGATCTAAGCCAGAGACTGATGATCTAAACAAGGAAATCAGAGTGCTTCCTGTTGATATCTACTGTCTCCCTATGGTAGGAAGTGACTAACCTTTTCTGATTCCTTGAGTATCATGCCATAAATGAAGTTCCCAAAGACTTTCACAGAGACCGTGAATTTTTTAACCATGAGGTATAAAAATATCAACATGGATAAGAGTATGATTACATTTTAAAGTAACTTTTACAGCTGTGTAAAGGATGTGTTCACACAGTCCAGGGGGTGTTTCAATAATCCTGACTGGCGTTAAGTAGAGTAATTGGGATGCATCGCATTGGGCCAGGTGAGCAATGATGCAGTGTTAGTGAAAATGGAGTTCGGGAAGGTAGAATTTAACAATTTGGTGAGTAATTGAATATATAACAAGGCAGTGCTAGAATTTAGGGATGATTCTAAGGTTACTAGATACTCTCAAGTCAATTATCTTAAACTGCTAGGTCCTATTTTTGTTAAAACACTGGTTTTAGAGCATATTGATATATCTCAAACTTTGTACAGGTATATCACCAAACTAATCAACACATAAATTTTTCCTTTTTCCACCTCAATGTTCTGGAACTCCATTTTAGAAGACACCATTTTCCTAGGTTCTTTATTTCCATGAAATATTGTCTCTTCCTTCTCCTTCATACAGTTCTATTTTCTGGAGCAATTATTTATATCTGTAAGAGTGACAAGTTCTTTCAGGATAAAGTCCATTAATCATAATAACACTTCTTGAGTGGAAACTCCTTTCACTGAGTGACTGTCTGCTCATGCACTCCAAACCTCCACATGCTAAAATGGATTTCTAAAGACATTTTAACTAAAATATGTCAGAGGAAAAAACAATCTGAGAATAAAGCCCCATTATTTGATTTCAGAAATTTGCCCTTCTACCAAAGTCAAGGTCTGCAAAGAGTGTTGACAATTTGATCTGTAATTAAAAGAAAAGGTATTTACAAGAACCTATTTATATACTTTATGGTATCCCCCGGGATCATTTAACTGACTAATTTGGACATACTAGACAACAAATTGAGGGCCTGGTCTCCTCTCCTTTTATAACTCTGTAAACATAATCCCAAATTGATTGGTCTCTAATACATGAGAACCAAATGAAAAATTAATTAGATTGGCTACAACCCTGAAGTGAGCACTTTACTGCTTTGTTGCTTTGTCTATTTGATCCCTTTTCTTTTGATTTATCAATAAAGTAGCCCATGTGGAAAAAATAATAGAAGAAAGGTAAGAGCAAGGATCAAATGAATCCAGACAAACTATAAAACTGAGAAGTCTCTGCAGTGTATGATTTAGAGTTGGTCTCTAGGTATTAACTGTATTATAAATAACATTAACATCAAATCAAATTTTCTCAATTAAGTTTATGAGCTTTTCTGTATAATTTTTTCCCTTGTACTAGGAACAATTTGTTAATGTGTTTATCTCTTCATTTCACTTGTACCTAAACAGTCACTAAAAAAAGGACATGAAAGCAATTGTAGTCCTAGGAAATTTGAAGAAGGGTTCATGTAGTATAACCTCCTCAATTTTATGGGTATAGGCAATAAAGGTATTGGAGGCTGTTAGCAGTACTGGGGTGAGAAATCTTTTTCCTCAACTCCCATTCTTGCATTTAAGAACTTTACTTAGAATTTGAATAATGATCCTTAGCTCAGTATCCTGCCAGTAGAAAGGTTTTTGTGGAGCTAAAATGCCCTCCCAAAGGATTTATGTAATTTATTTTTAAACATTTTTGTGAATATCAAACTTGATTATGGGTAAAATTATTCTATGTTTAATTCTAGACCCAAAAACTAAGTATATAGAAATCTACCCATCAAACCTAAAATACTAAAAATTGTTTTATGTTGGGGCATCTGGGTGGCTCAATCAGTTAAGCATCTGACTTCAGCTCAGGTCATCTTGCCTTTGTGGGTTCGAGCCCCACATCAGGCTCTGTGCTGACAGCTCAGAGCCTGGAGCCTGGAGCCTGTTTCAGATTCTTTGTCTCTTTCTCTCTGCACCTCCCTGCTTGCCTTCTAAAAATTTTTATTTTTATTATGTCACACCAAAGTACATTGTAAGAGTTCAACCAGTGGGCATCAAAATTTTCATAAGATATTTGACTTTATTTCTACCTAGTTGATATTCAATAACGAGTGAAATTCCTCAGATAATGTGCCATCAGATAATGGCACTAATAGAAAACTAATACACAATCCCTTAAAGTAATGTTAAAAGAAGCAGAGGGTGTTAGTAATTTGTGAGCTAGTGAGTATTAATCCTTATAATATGCTGAACCTATTGTAAGCTTTACTCTTGGGAGTGTACACATTATTTGCTTCCCTTCCTGTATGTAATGTACTGTTGATTTGGTTTTGTTTGCTTATTTCCTTTGTGTTTAACTGGGAAATAGCTCTTGTGGAGTCAGTTGACTGAATTATCACCAAGGAAACTTTTTTTCTCTAGGTTTAGGTGTTCTGAGAAAAATAGTTTTGCCTAAGGTAGGCAAGACCTGAAGCTATCAAAGGAAAAATTTCCTTTATTCTTTCACCTCCCCATAAGCTACCTCAACCAAGAAATAATATGAATACTATAATGAATTCTAAATAAGAGCTTACTCCTAACTCATTCACTAAGTCAATATGTACTGAGCACTTTCTGAGTAGATTATTCTGTTAAACAATGAGAATACAGTTACAATAAATATATTTTCATAAAGCCTGAAATCTAGAATATAGGCAAGTAAATATATATAATTAGTTGGAAAATTATATTTCACAACTTCCCTCTGTGTGTTGGAGGGATATGTTAAACACACTGAGGTGAGATGTGAATAACTTACCTACTCAGTAGCTAAGAAGAAAGGATGGTTTTGAAAATTTATTCTAGAAATGTTGAATTTATTTAAGCACAGACCGTTGGTTTAGTTAAATGGACTACACAATTATGTACTCTTGATTGAAGCAGTGAAAGTACTAAGTGCTCTCTGTGGAGAAGGTAGTTGTTACTAGAACTTCAACTTTATGAAAACCAGAAATGTACTTTAAAATACTGAGGCAACTAACTTTTCAGCATGGAATAGCTCTTTAGCAACTCTCCCATGACTGCTTGTAAACTCTACCAAAAAACAAACAAAGACACATACTAGATTTCTTACTATGATGAAAGAGGAAGGATCATGTTTTGTTTGTTTGTTTGTTTTAACCAGTGACTTGAGGCAAAGTCAGGCACTATAATAGCTGAGGTGATAAGGAAAGTACAAGATGCTTACATAGCAAGGACTCAACTGAAATTTAGAGGATTACTTCTCTGGATGGTGTGTGAGGCTGTGTATACAAAAATACACAGAAAGTGAAGTATCTATACAATTAAAAGTAATCACAATGAGCTACCACCTTACACCTGTCAGAATGGCTAACATTAACAACTCAGGCAACAACAGATGTTGGCGAGGATGCAGAGAAAGAGGATCTCTTTTGCAGGTGGGAATGCAAGCTGGTGCAGCCACTCTGGAAAACAGTATGGAGGTTTCTCAAAAAACAAAAAATAGAACTACCCTATGACCCAGCAATTGCACTACTAGGCATTTATCCACGGGATACAGGTGTGCTGTTTTGAAGGGACACCTGCATCCCCATGTTTATAGCAGCACTATCAATAATAGCCAAAGTATGGAAAGAGCCCATATGTCCATCAATGGATGGATGGATGGATGGATAAAGAAGATGTGATGTGTGTGTGTGTAATATATATATATATATATATATATATACACACACAAAATAGAGTATTGGCAATAAAAAGAATGAAATCTTGACACTTGCAACTACGTGGATGGAACTGGAAGATATTATGCTACGTGAAATTAGTCAGAGAAAGACAAAAACAATATGACTTCACTCATATGAGGACTTTAAGATACAAAACAGATGAATGTAAGGTAAGGGAAACAAAAATAATATAAAAACAGGGAGGGGGACAAAACAGAAGAGACTCATAAATATGGAGAACGGACAGAGGGTTACTGGAGAGGTTGCTGGAGGGGGGGATGGGCTAAATGGGTAACAGGCACTAAGGAATCTACTCCTGAAATCATTGTTGCACTATATGCTAACTAATTTCGATGTAAAATTTTAAAACTAAAAAAAAATAAGTCAAACAACTTTAAAAAAAAACAATTAAAAGTAAGAACAAGGTTCATTCAGGGAATTAAGCCAGACTGACAACATGAAACATAAGTTACATATGTACATCTTAACAGAATTTCTCAATATGATTACTTAAACTAAATTTGATATAGGAGCCTAAATCACTAAGTTATCATAGTTCAAGTATTATTTGGGACTAGGGACACCTGGTAGATGTTCAGCAGAAACAACGTAAAATAATGAATTACTAACATGATAAAAGCTGTGGTCTATCCTTCCCTCCTTCCTTCCATCCTTCTTCTTTCATGAGAATTTATAAAAGATCTGTTCTATGTCACTAGCCCTGCTGGGTATCCAGCGTACATAACAGAAACCCATGGTTACCATGTGGTAAGTACTGTGATAGGACCCTATGGAGTGCTCCCTGTTCTACTTGGTCTGCGATGCAGGTTTATGGTAGGCTGCTTACCTATGGTGACCTGATTTTAATCAAAGAAGATGATTAAGACACAGACAGGAAGAGAAGGGTAGCAGACTATACTAAACCAAGGAGAATTTTGAGAAGGAGATAATGGTTGGAGAAATGTAACGAGGGGTGTACACATGAATCTCATCATTCTGTGGCTCCTGAATTTAAAAGAGCAAAATGGATGCTCATTGTTCTTATAATAAAACTTGTATCCCTTAATATTGTCTTCTAGGATCCTACAGTCATCTGACCCTGTTTACTAATGGTTTCAATCTCCCTAATATTCCAGCAACACTCATTAGCACTTCTGAAATATTTTCTTTCTTTTTTAATCCAATATACTATGTTCTCTCTCACCTTTGAGCATTCCTACGTAATCTTTCATCTCTTCTAGGTCTTATTCTTTCCCTTCCTTAACTGACTAACACACACTCATCCTTCAGAGCTCCATTTAGATGTCACTTCATCTGGCATGTATTACTTGACAACCCCTTTGTCCCCCACATACACACTTATTTGAGTTAAGGAACCCTGCCATGTGCTCCCATAGCACACAATACTTTTCCAACCATATCACAGTTTAATGATGCCTATTGTCTGTATACCCCAAAGACATTAAACTATGAAACTGCTGAGTTCTTAACTTCTTTTATTAACCATCTCGTTCTGAGATTCTAGCACATTTCTGGTGCTGGTATACAGGAATGTATGAGTTTTTGCTTTGAATAAATCAGTAAAAAATAAGAACAAGGAAAAGAAATTTGGAGGCCAAATTTTAAGATGTAGAGAGACAATCTCAAAATGGGTCTGTGAAGGAAATAAGAGGGAGAGAAAGAGAGAACACAAACCAGAAAGGAATTTCAGAGGATCCAAGAAAGGAAAGAGTTTTGAAGAAGGAAGAAGTCAACAGCTTAAACTGTAGCTATCAAATTAAAAAGCAACAAAGTGTCTACTGGCTTTTGCAATTTGGAAGTTAACTTTGGAACTTCTGACGGACGTGCCCTTGATATCAACATCCAATTATCATGGCTTTCCTTTTGAATAAATGAACATAGGTTTTCTCATTAAAACACACATAATGGGTTCTGGGTAGATCAGTCGGTTAAGTGTCTAACCTAGATTAGTGTCTGCTCAGGTTATGATCCTGCAGTTGTGAGATCAAACCTCAGTCAGGCTATATGCTGATAGCATGGAGCCTGCTTGGGATTCTTTCGCTCTCTCCCTCTCTTTCTCTGCCCCTACCTCATTCACCTGTTCTTTCTCTCTCTCTGAAAATGAACTTAAAAAAAATGCACATAAAACCTTTTTCCCCAACATGAAAATGAAATGGGTAGCCATAAATTTAGTCAATGGTAGCTTAGTGTTCTCGATACTTAATACACATTAGATGCCTAATTGTTACATACAACATAGCCAGAAATCAAAAAATAGTTAGGTAGTTATAACTATAATATCAATTTTATACCAAAATTCTTTGCATGTTACATAATGTAAGCAATAAATAACTTCTCCCAGAAACTGTAAAAGGATTCCTACTGGTCCTAACATTGTTGTACATTAATATGTTAATGGACTTATTTTTTCATTTTAATACTGACATATACTATGTATTTTTATTAAAATTTTTGTTAGATTAAATATTTAGCTAATTTTCCTTTTTTTTCAACTCAAACTTTAAAAGTTCAGAAATAAACATTCCCAGGCATATCTGTGCCTTAAAGAAAAGGGAAATGATCTATATTTTGTATACACATTTCTATTTTTTCTTTTCCACCAGAGTGCTTCATTGACACCAGTCATTGAAAATAAAGCTATTATGAAATAAACCTCTAAAGCAAGTGTGCTTCTACCATACACATTAGCTAAATGAAGGCAAGAAGTAGCATAATTAATATATTATACAACTTCACAATAGGGAAATGTATGAGCAAGAATAAAATGTTTTGAGTTAAAATGTTTTTTTTAAACATTTTTATTTATTTTTGAGACAGAGTGAGACGGAGCATAAATGGGGGAGGGGCAGAGAGAGAGGGAGACACAGAATCAGAAGCAGGCTCCAGGCTCTGAGCCATCAGCCCAGAGCTCTACGTGGGGCTCGAACTCACGGACCGCGAGATGGTGACCTGAGCTGAAGTCAGACGCTTAACCGACTGAGCCACCCAGGTGCCCCAAGTTAAAATGTTTTAAATACAAAACCTACTTCAAAAATAGATTTACTGTAAATAAATCTACAACATTTAATTCTAGTTAATAACCTGCATTTTGTATACCATCCTTCTTTGCAAAAATTTAAAATTACTGGCATTTTTAAGGAAAATGATAAAAGGTTATATCTCTTTCAGTATAGAAAGTGTTCGAAACTTTATTTGTATGGTTTTTCTTCAGCTATGTTAAATTAATTTAGATGGTGAGCTTGAGAATAACACCACTCTGTTTCCTTTTATCTCCAGGTACATAGTAAGATTTCAGTAAAGCTTGAGAATAAATATATGCATAAATAAAGAATACATAAATTAGGGGGAAAAACAGTTTGTATGTAAGATCCTCCCCAGTTTATAATGAAAATCTAAAGTGTGAGAATGGAAATAGCACTATTATGAAAAACCAAGAGTCTAAGACTTAGTCCAAAAACTGTATTTGCATAAACCTTTCATGTTATGTATTCTTATCTATGAAAAGTGGAAAGATTGTTCAACTAGGGGATAAAGGTCCCTTCCAGTTGTATGAATTTGCAATTTGCCATTCCTCCCCAGCAAGGCAGTATGCTGTTGAATCCTTATCTGTGAGCACTCAGGTGAACATTTCCCTAAACATCTGACTTTTCTGTGGTAGGATGTTTCTCTGCAGTAACATCTGAGACCATTTCAACAAACACCATGAAGCAAATTGTGGATAGTGTAAGCTAGCAATCACAACAATAGCACATGAAACCAGTACCGTTTTATGCAGCTGATGGGTAAGGTTAAAAGTCCACCACTCTGCATATATTGCATAATTATTTTATTTTCTACGAGGTTTTAGGATTCCAATATCATCCTCAAGAAAACTTTTAGTTGGTTGTTGGAATTTACGTCATTGTTTTTAAAACGATTCCAATATCAAAATAAACAGAAGACTGAAAATGATATAGAAGATGGTACAGGTTAGAACATCTCCATTAGAATCCTCATTGAATACTGAATAACCCCATTGACATTTACTCATTTGTATTATTTGTATAAGTAAAAAAGAAAAGGGAAAAGGGAAGAGAGAAAAGAATAGCAAACATTTACATAGTACTTCAGTGTCAAGAATGCTTCTAAAATACTTTACCTATAAGATATATTGTAACCCTCAGAACTCTGTGAGTGTATCTGCATGCATATGGTGGATATTTGTCAACTGGCTATTTTTGTCTGGTTTATTTTTTTTTTCAACATTATCTTCCTACAACTGGGGAATTTCCCACATTATAAGATTTACCTCTCTAATAAAGAATTTAACTTTAATACTACAACTGGTTTTTTGGTAAAGATGCAAGTGTAACCCTGTAAGTCTAAATTTAGATGAGGCTTCCTTCTTTGGACTGACCATGAGTGCGGAGAGCTAAGTTTTTTGTGCAGATGTGGACCCATTGCTGGCGTAACAGAAAAGTTGAATTTTTGGCACTTTGGTTCTTGGTCATTGCAGCTGCAGTGACGACAGTTTACCACATGGATTCTGGGATGTGGCTATCTCTGTGGAAGGGCTTGCCTCAAGATAGTTCTCCATGCTTTGGTGATTCTGTAAGTTGGCTAAATCACTTAATTTTTCTTTTCCTGCTTAACTTACCCAGAGTGATTCTGTTGACAATCATGGCCACTCACCACTATTCTCTGTGCATATGTATAAATGTACAGACGGACATTTACATAAACTCATGTTCAATTAATGTGTATATTAGCAAAACTAACACTTCCTCAGTACAGTTCGAAGGTAACATTTATTGTCGACATGACGCCAGGCACTTGGCAAGGCTCAGTGCATGAGTATTGTAACAATACATTCTCATAGCTGTGTAGGATAAGACGGTTGGCTTTTATTCCCACCCCCTCCAAGACTATAAGTAACTGAATATTAGAATCTCTTTATCACTCTTGAGAATCATAAGGAAAAAACTGTGCTACATACCCCTCAGAATGAATAAAACAGCACTTTGTGGCATCCCAGCCTACAAGTCATTTGCAATTAACAGTTTCATTAAGAGATGAGATTTCCTAGAAACACAATTTGTTTACTTTATAATCAGATCTACAAAACATAGTTTGCTCATTTCATTTTTTTTAAATGGCTTTCTGGGGGTGCCTGGGTGGCTCAGCCAGTTAAGTGTCTGCCTCTTGATTTCAGCTCAGGTCATGGTCTCCTGGTTTGTGAGTTTCAGCCCCAGTTCGGGCTCCGTGCTGACAGTGTGGAGCCTGCTTGGGATTTTCTCTCTCTTCCCCCTCTCTGCTTTTCCCCACCTCCTCTCAAAATAAATAAACTTTAAAAAAGAGTAAAAATAGCTTTCTGAAAAATCTTTACTAAGGGGACCCACCGTATTGTCAGCTTTGCTGCTGCTTTGGTGCTTATATATTTGCTTCCTCTTCACTGTTATCAACCTATGTAGTCTCTTTAGATTTCCTTTGTGTAAGCCCATACCTATTCCTATCCCTATGCATTTCTGATTGCTCACATCTTCCTTATGGAATAAACAAAGGAACACCATTTCTAGTATATTTAGTATTTGTTATGGCACGGCCCCGAGGGAAAGTTTACCTAAATAACAGTTGCAGTATAGTAGTACTCTTTCAAAGCCCTGGTTCTGGAGTCCAATTGCCTAGATTCCGATTTCAGTGACCCTAGTCTCTGGGTGTGAGGAGGTAGGTGAATTACTAGAGCTTCTAGAGCCTCAGTATAACATTTACAAAATGAGAATAATGGTTTATCTCTCAGAGAAATAATTAAAATTAACGCAGATAGAGCACTGTGAGTGGGACGTGGGGGTACTGTTTAAATATTAGCTGTTGTAACTATTATTCTGATGGGACACAGTAAGAGGAGTTAAGACCTGCAGCCAGACCCACACGTTAGGTCTATTCCAGGCATCTCAAATGTACTATGCCCTTCAATTTTCTTCCTTCCATGTTTATCATACCAGTCCCCTTTTATTCAAGTGGGGAACTGAAAGCCGTCCTGGAGTTCTCCTTTCACCTGCTACATTCAATTAGCAACAAGTTCTACTTCTGTCGCCTAAATATCTCTTGGACTCATCAAAATCTTTCTTTACATTGCCAGTTTTCTAGTAGGATTAGCCTATTACTCCCTTCTTCCTTTGATCAATGTCCATCAATTCTCCACAAAGCAGCCATGATGGTATGTTAAACATCTCTACTAATAAAGATATGGCAATGAATAAAAACCCATTAATAATTTCACTCTGCCTTTGAAATGCAATCCCACACCCTTTCTGTGGCACACAAACCTTACATGATTTATGTTTACCTATCTCTCTGGTCGCATGCTTGGGCTCTCATTTCTTTACACTTCTATCCTACTAATCTCTTTTCATTTCCCCCTTCTTTTGGATTCTGAACTTGGTTATCCAGGTCCTACAGATGTTTTTTCTCTTCCATGAGGTGTCTTATATGTATCTTTTCATGTGGCTCATGTGTCAGATCCATAAATACTATGCCTTTAGGGAAATATTCTCCTAAACACCTAGGCCGTATAAAATCTCCTAGAATCCAGTATTTCCACCCTTTATACCCTACATCAAGTGTTTATTTTCTTTGTCAAAGCTTGCTTTCCCGGGCTCTGACCTGTATAGGCCAAGGTGTATTCACACTGGTAACTTCTATGTAGTTAGCATTTTATATATGGATGCTCAGAAAATAATTTTGTGTGAATGGAGATTGAAGTCAGCCAAACTGATCTCAGAGTCACCTGTGTGTTGACCACTCTACTTTCGTACTGCAGCCAAATCATTCTCAAACTTTAGATGATGCTGAGCCTTGAAGTATATATTAAATGACAAAATGGAAAGTTGTGGGGCCAGAGGTCTCTGGTGTGCCAGAACATTAAGGAATATAAATGAAGAGTGGTCTGTTGGATTGAAGTTAAGAGATGAACATAAGGTGGCTTTAGTGAAAGAAAAACTATTACACGTTAAGAAATTTTTGTGTGCTACCAAAGCAAGCAGGGGCTATTACAGGGCAGCTGGGATCCCAGAGTCAACGTAAACTATGTCACGTTTGAGAGTCAAGCTGCATGTGGTAAATGCATGGGATGGACTCGTCAGAAACTTATTTGTAAAAGGGTTTAAGGAAACTTCTTAGAACATTCTGGAATGTAGCTCCACGTAATCAGCATTTCCACAGTGAAACTACCAGGTGATAGTCTGAGTGTTTTTTGATTTACCACATAATGGCATATTATTTGCAAAAGTGTTTGTAATAATTGGGAGTCCCACCATAGTGTTAATGCTGCACATGATCCTCAGGCTTGAGAGTGGCAGAACTTTGAAATGTGCTAGTTTGCTGGAAGTGGTGTAATTTCTCATTTAACGGGCACTTGTTTGATCTCTAAATTCTGAACAGATTCTGGCCATTTTTGTTTCCTAATTTTTTGGTGTTCTGTTCATGTCTCTCTCTCTCCCCTCCCCCGCCCATTCGATTCTTTTTCTTTTTCTTCTTCTTTTCCTTTTTTTTCTTCTTTTCTTCTTTTTTTTTTTTTTTTTAGTATTAATTTGTGGGGTTTCTTTTTCTATTTGTGTTCAAATGACTTCAATTTGACTGGTGATTTCTTTTTTATGGTGTCTTGAGAAGCGGGATCATTTTTAATGATCGACTGATCTTTTATTATGGTCTGTGCTTTCCTTGGACCTTGTGAAAGACAACCATCCCCATCTCAAGGCTAAAAGATAACTGACTGAGCCACCCAGGTGCCCCTAGAGGTTAAGCATCTGACTCTTGGTTTCAGTTCAGGTCATGATCTCCTGGTTTGTGGGTTCAAGCCTCACATCAGGCTCTGCACTGACAGTGTGGAGCCTGTTTGGCATTCTCTCTCTCCTTCTCTTTCTGCTCCTCCCCTGCTGACTCTCTCTCTCTGTCTTACAAAATAAAAAAAATACTAAAAAAATAAAACATCACCTCTATATTCTATAACATTAGCTTTTTATATTAGTATCCGTCTGAAATTCATATATGTAGATCCAATTTCCTTTACCATTTTTTATGCTAGCATTTTTTTAAATGTTTATTTACTTCTTTTGAGAGGGAATGAGAGCTTGAGGTGGGTGGGGGGGGGGCACAGAGAGACAGGGAGACAGAGAATCCCAAGCAGGCTCCATGCTGCCAGTGCATGAAGCCCAATGTGGGGCTCAAACTCACAAACTAATAGCTCATGACCTAAGGTGAAACCAAGAGTCTGCTACTTAACCAAATGAGCCACCCAGGCATCCTGCTAGCATTATTTACTAGTCACTTTTTCCTAGTTTCTACAATAGCATCTCTACCCTATATGATTTCCACATACGCATAGGTCCATTCCATTCCTCTACTCTGTCTTATTGTTTTTGTTTTGTTTTTGTTAAAAGCCTGGCAATTTAAAATTCAGAATATAGAGCATGGGTTAAAAAACTGAATCTGCGACTTGTGGCCTTGAGCAAGTTGCTTAACTTCCTTGAATCTCTAACTTCTCATTTATAAAATAACTAGAGTATCTTTATCATAAGGTTATTAGGTGTCTTACATATACTAAGAGCCATATGTGGAAGTTATAACATCTTAATTGTTTCCATGACAATACCACACTGTCCTAACTAAAATAACTTCATAACAAGTCAAGACATTTTGTTAAGTCCTTTTTAGTGTTTATTATTGGTTTGGCTATTTCTAGTCTTTTGGTCTTTCATACATATTTGAGGGTAATGTTGATGGAATTTCTGAAAAACCCCTTTTATTTTAATCTGAATGTATAAGGTAGGTTTGTCATTTTAGGAAAGTTTACTTTGTTAATGAGACATATTAGTTATCTCTGGCTCTCCATGTATATAGTTGTCTTGCAAAAACTTTTCTATGAAAAGGTCTTTAGTGTCTTTAGTTAGCTTTACTCTTTTTTACCAATTTTTAAAAATATTTATTTATTTTTGAGGGAGAGAGAGAGAGCGCACTCGCACATGTGAGCATGCAAGGGGGGGAGGGGCAGAGAGAGAGAGGGAGACACAGAATCTGCCACAGGCTCCAGGCTCTGAGCTGTCAGCACAGAGCCTAACGCAGGGCTTGAACTCATGAATCATGAGATCATGACCTGAACCCAAGTCAGTCGCTTACCGACCAAGCCAACCAGGCACGCTGCAAACCTGTATTTTTAAATGGAATTTTCTTAACTATTTGTTTCTGAGTTGGCTACATGACTTACAGTAGGAAGAAAAGATACAGGTCAAAATAGTATCTAATATAGTTTGCATTTCTGTGGATACTTTTTTTTCTCCCTACTTTTCCTGATTTCTTCCAGCTCCTGTTTTCTCTCCTTCCATTTCTCTCCCCATGCTATCTCTGAGCCTTTATCTTTCCATTTTGAACTATTTTGCAGACTTGATTGTTTCATTAAATTTATTGAACTCGTCCCGATTATCCTTAAACATCCTTTTTTCTCATAAGTCCTCTTCACCTGCCTCTTCTTTGTCCTGTTCCTTCTACACATTGTTTCTTGAAATGCTTCTGCATAACTTCCTTGCCGCATCTCTTTAAATCCTTGCCCACATTTCATTTCCTCCTGGGCCTGCCGTCTGTTGGAGATGTTTGCGTGTGGCTACATGTGGGGGCAAGTCCGTGGGAGGGAAGAGCCAGAACTCTCCTACCAGCTTGTGGGACTCTCCTATGGCACAGGGTTGTATGTGAGAGTACATTCTCGTCCTATTTTCTTACTCCCAGCCCCCATGAGTCAGCATTGCACAGCTGCTGATAATGCAGAGTCTCTCTCGCTCCTGCCTCCTGAATCAACAGACTGCTTTCTGTAAATATTACTTGTTTGTGGTGGTCCTCACTCTTCAACAATCTGGTTTCAGGGGAAATTCTCCTCCTCAGTCCATGCACATTGTTTCTGTTGTTCTAAACAAGGAATTTGCTAGGTTTTATCCCTCGGAGGTTTTTGCCTTCCTACTGAAAGCTGAAAGCTTTGTCCAGATCTACAGCCTAGGAGTATTCGCTCATTCGCATAGCAAATATCGTGTGGTACAATATGCCAAGTACTTTGCTAGTTTCTGGGCAACGTTTGACAACATGGAAATTTATGGAATATTCCCTCAACGCTTTGATTCTTGTGAAGAGAGGGTTATGCATGCAAAAAATTATAATACAATAAATTAATTGCAATGATGGAAATATGTGCAAAATGCTGGAAGGCAAAATACATGCCTAAATGTTCCTAACTGAAGAAAGGCTTCAGTTAACTCATAACACAGGACACAGACCTACTACATGTAAGATACTGCGCTATCTGAGGAAGCAGCAGTGATGAAGGTAAGCATGATTGTTGTCATGATGAAGTTTATAAGCTAGTTGGTTAAAAACAGGGAATTTTAAGCTAATAAACTTAAAGATAATTTTATTTATTAAGTAGGCTCCACACCCAACATGGGGCTTGAACTCATGACCCTGAGATCAAGACCTGAGCTCAAGAGTTGGATGCTCTACCAACTAAGCCACCTAGGCACCCCTTAAAGAGAATGTTCTAAGCAGTGGGAAGAATGTACAAAAGAAAAGAAACTTAGGAAAATGCGGCAACTTTATGAAATGATGAGAAAGCTAATAGTGGATCATAAAAATCAAGCAGTGCTTGTGGCAGATGGTATAGCTAGACCTGTGGGATAGGGCCATAGAAGGGCATACATGGTATACTATCACAGCAGTTTGTTTTATCCCATAGATATGGATGTGAGGTCACTGAAGAATTTTTAATAAAAAATAATACTATCAGATTAGTATGTCTGTGATAACACTCATAAATAACTATGAAAGATTGATTTAGGGAAGGTCGAGACCAGACCCTGGACCATGAACAATGACCGACAAGGAAGAGGGAAGTATTGAGTGTAGGTAGTTGAAAGAGGTTAAAGAGAAAGTCAGAACAGTGACAACAAAAATGGAAGAATTTTTTAGCTCATCAGGTCTGGCGGATAAGGGAAGGACTCCAAAAGGGTATGTTTTGGTGTTGACCATAGTAGGAGATGGCTTTGATGTTTTGTTTGGTGGTAAATATAATACTTCTCGAAAGGTTTCAGAGAAATCTTACAAAAGCAAGTTTCAAAAAGTAGTAGATTGAGTACAAAGGAACTAGTAAATAATCAGATATGCTTTCTATCCATCTACGCTAAAGGAGTTTCTTCAGTCAAAGGAGTTCTCATTTATGTTTCCTTCTACAAATTGATTATTCCATCTATAATGTGGCTTCTTCAGCAAGGTTAGTGGTGTTTTATTTTTCCCATTTTATCACCTCAGATTGTGCTTGATTTGGGTTTGGCATGAAATAAAATCTGGCCCTAGTATTACTCTGGAGACAAAGGATGGACTATGTGTCTGTCCTGTGTCCTAGCACTCCTGGTTGAGTTGGTATATTGGCCTGCAGTATGTTGGCTTATTCCTTTCAGACTGTGGATAAAGTAAACCCTTTAAGTTTAGAAGGGTATAGATGAGGAGGGTATCACTGGAAAGTATAGTATAGAATATTCTCGAAACATAAATGTTTTGGGGGGGCTGGTGGATAGTGAGCTTAATTTTGAGTATCTTGACTTTGAAAAGCCTTTGTCATTCGAATAGAGGGGATCTACTATAGATGATGCTGTGAAATACCAGATTACCTCCAAAATGGTCTCTGAGATGAAGGTTTGTATACAGAAGTGTTATTGAGGAATGCCCTCAGGATCAACATGTACGGGGGGGGGGGGGTGAAGAAAGTTAAATTATGCAAGTGGAGGAGTTGAACTGAGGCACATTTCCAAAATAGACCTTAACCCATCTCAGGAAAGCTCTGAATCTGGGGTGGTTCTTCAGAATTGTCCTTCATGGACACAACGAAGGGGATAGAACTTTATTTAACAGTTACTAGATGTGGGATTACTCAAAGAGGGGCAGGACTTTGGGTAAGGTAGCTTTTTTTTTTCCTCCGGTTTTATTGAGCTATATAGTGCTGTATGTTGATTAGAAGTTTAAGGTGTACAACATAAGAATATACACACACATATATAATTTTAGTTAACATCCATAATCTCCTATAGATATAAAATGTCATTTTTCCTTGTGTTGAGAATTTTTAGGATTTACTCTCCTGGAAACTTAAAAAAATTTTTTTTAATTAAAAAATTTTTTAATTTGGGGCGCCTGGGTGGCACAGTCGGTTAAGCGTCCGACTTCAGCCAGGTCACGATCTCGCGGTCTGTGGGTTCGAGCCCCGCGTGGGGCTCTGGGCTGATGGCTCAGAGCCTGGAGCCTGTTTCCGATTCTGTGTCTCCCTCTCTCTCTGCCCCTCCCTCGTTTGTGCTGTGTCTCTCTCTGTCCCAAAAATAAATGTTGAAAAAAAAAAATTAAAAAAAAATTTTTTTAAATTTAAATTCCAGTTAACAATACAGTGTAATATTAGTTTCAGGTGTACAACATAGTGATTTAATACTTCATACAACACCCAGTCCTCATCACAAGTGCACGCTCCTTAATCCCCATCACCTATTTAACCCATTCTCCCACCCAACTCCCCTTTGGTGACCATCAGTTTGTTCTCTATAGTTAAGTGTCTGTTTCTTGGTTTGCTGCTCTTTTGCAAAGTTGTTTTGTTTCTTAAATTCCACATATGAGTGAAATCACATGGTATTTGTCTTTCTCTGGCTGACTTATTTCACTTAGCATGATACTCTCTAGCTCCATCTATGTTGTTGTGAATGACAAGATTTCATCCTTTTTATGGCTGAGTAATCTTCCTTATCAATTCATCAGTCCATCAACTGATGGATAATAATTTGGCCATTGTAGATAATGCTGCTATAAACATCAGGGTGCATGTATCCCTTTGAGTTAGTATTTCTGTATTCTTTGGGTAAATACCTAGTAGTATAATTGGTGGATCTTGGGGTACTTCTATTTTTAACTTTTTTAGGAACCTCCATACTGTTTTCTAGAGTGGCTGCACCAGTTTTCATTCCTAACCAACAAGTGCAAGAAGGTTCTCCTTTCTATACATCCTTGCCAACACCTGTTGTTTCTTATATTGCTGGTTTTAACTATTCTAACAGGTGTAAGGTGATAGCTCATTGTAGTTTTTTTTTTTATTCCCTGATCAGTGATGCTGAGCATCTTTTCATATGTCTGTTGGCCATCTGTACATATTCTATGGAAAAAGGTCTATTCCTGTCTTCTGCTCATGTTCAATTATTCAGTTTTGGGATGTTAAATTTTATAAGTTCTTCATACATTTTGGATACTAACCCCTTATCAGATATGTCATTTGCAAACATATTCTCCTGTTTCATAGTTTTGTTGACTTTTCTTTTTCTTTCACTGTGCAGAAGCTTTTTATCTTGACGAAGTCCCAATAGTTCATTTTTCTTTTATTTCTCTTGCCTCTGGAGACATGTCTACTAAGAAGTTGCTACACCTGAGGTCAAAGAGTTTGCTGCCTATGTTCTCTAGGATTTCAGTGGTTTCCTGTTTCACATTTAGATCTTTCCTCCATTTTGAATTTATTTTTCTGTGTGGTGTAAGAAAGTGGTCCAGGTTCATTCTTTTGGATGTTGCTGTCCATTTTTCTCAACAGCATTTATTAAAGAGACTGTCTTTTTCCATTGGATAATTTTTCTCTTCTTCAAAGATTAGTTGACCATAGGGTTGTGAAATCATTTCTGGGTTGTCTATTCTGTTCTGTTCTATGTGTCTATTTTTGTTCCAGTACTATACTGTTTTGATCACCACAGCTTTGTAATACACCTTGAAGTCTGGAATTGTGATGCTTCCAGCTTTGCTTTTTCTTTTACAAGATTGTTTTGACTATTTGGATTCTTCTATGGTTGCATACAAATTTAGGATGGTTTTTTCTAGCTCTGTGGAAAATGCTGGTGATATTTTAAAAGGGATTGCATTAAAGGTGTAGATTGCTTTGGGTAGTGTAGACATTTTAGCAATATTTTTTTCTTCCAATCCATAAGCATGGAATATCTTTCCATTTCTTTGTGTCTTCAATTTCTTTCATTAATGTTTTATAGTTCTCAGAGTACAGTTCTTTCACCTCTTTGAGGTTTATTCCCAGGTATCTGACTGTTTTTGGTGCAACTATAAATGGAATTGATTCCATAATTACTCTCTCTGCTGTTTCATTATTGGTGTATAGAAATGCAACAGCTTGCTGTACATTGATTTTTTGATCCTGCCACTTTACTGAATTCATGTATCAGGATTTTTTGGTGGTCTTTCGTGTTTTCTACACAGAATATCATGTTGTCAGCAAATAATGTAAGTTTAATTTCTTCCTGATTTGGATGACTTTTGTTTCTTTTTCTTGTCTGGTTGTTTTGGCTACCACTTCTAGTACTATGTTAGATAGCAGTGGTGAGACTAGACATCCCAGTCTTGTTGCTGGCCATAGAGGAAAATCTCTCAGTTGTTCCCCATTGAGGATGATATTAGCTGTGGGGTTTTCATGGATGGCCTTTATTAGGTTGATGTATGTTCCCTCTAAACCTACTTTGTTAAGGGTTTTTGTCATGAGTGGATGTTGTCTTTTATCAAATG